>NC_052249.1:1594588-1913506 GCF_013401445.1 Tripterygium wilfordii
AAAGGAGCCATTTGTCTTTTTCCTCTCTCACGCAGCCATGGGAACTTCCCAAAGCAGAGCAGAATCCCCAACAGGAAAGAAAGGAAGCAGAATAGTTATCCTTGAGAGGAAAGAACAAGGTTCCTTGCTTGGTATGAGTGGCATCTCCCTTGGTATTTGCTATATAACTCTTAAGACTTTCTCACTTCAGTTATTCTCAAAGTTGCAAGCTTTTCTTGGTCGATTGCCTGTCAACTTGCTTGGAGTTCAGTTCGATGGGGTTAGTTTCAGTGCACAATTAATTGTACACATAATATTACATCACATTACAGCGTGGATATATATATATATATATATAATATTGCTCTATATGTGTTGATGTAGTGATGTTGTAACATATTTTCAAACAGGAATTACCATCAAATAAAGCTCTGATAGCATCACCTTGCGCTCACCCTTTTCTTATATTGTCGATCTATTTATAAATGTAGACTACAGTGAAAACTCTAGTACTGACCCAATTCATGTCTACGTAAATAATAATTAATAAATACTTTGTAATTTTGTGGGTATAAATTTCGAGGAGCTCTCTAATCCTTTACTCATTCATCAGTTGTTTGACTTCGAAATTTTGTGATGCATATTATGAAAAAGCATTATGAATATGACATGATACCGTCTGTGATTCGCTCAGGTCCTACACAAGCTATAAAGAGGATGGAAGAATCATAGAAATTTGGCAGGGAGAATTAGATGAGGAGGAAGTGTTTGAGCAAAATATAAGAAGGTTTTTCAGGAGAGTGAAGTTCGTCAAGATACTTATAGTGTTATTAGCTATTGAGGTCTCATTACTGGATCCTCTCTTCTTCTTTATCCCTGTGATCAATGACCACCAGAAGTGTGTTCGCTTGGACAAAAAGCTGGGGACTGTAGTTATAGTTTTTCGTTCACTCATCGATTCCTTTTATGTGATTTACATCTTTTCTCAACTTCATAAACATTTCTTGATGGCGCGTTCTAGAAAAAATCAACGTAAAGATCAGCACAAAAGATTACCGAAATATTTGTTCCTAATTGACTTTCTAGCTGTTCTTCCTCTACCACAAGTAAGGGATATTCTTGATTCTGCTAATTATGTCCTTTCCATCTGTTTTACTAACAATTGGATCTGAAGAACATGCACCCCTATCCCACAAATATATGTGCTATTAATTCAGCTAGGCTTATGTTTGGATTTCCGCATAATTTGATTTGAAACGACATGGGATTGTTTAGGTGGTTATATTGATCATCCCAGCAACGAAAGGCTCCGGGTTTTTGAATGCGATCTACTTGTTGAGATCTGTTGTCCTTTGCCAATTTGTACCTAGGTCTTTTCGTGCATACCTTTTCATTACTTCAGGCACTTTTGGAGAACCTGCAAAGGCAAGAGTCAAGTTCAGTCCATTTATCTACATGCTAGGCATTGATGTAAGTTGTATAACCATCGATCATCAGTTCAATGATTTTATTTTCTTTCTGCAAGTCAATAAGGAATTGTAATTTAATTCTTTTATCAACATTGTTCCCAATACTCTAAATTCTCCCCCATTAAAATGTTTTCATTGACAATTGATTTAGTTTTATCAAACTTTGGATTTTTTAGCTTAGCCTCGTTGCAGTTCTTTCCTGCACCTTTTTGCTGCTTTGATAAATTGATCGAACTTCTGTGCTCATGCTGATCACCAAGAAACTGACTGCTTTCTGCTTATAGGTTGTTGGAGCCTTCTGGTACATCCTCTCCGTTGAGCGATTAGTGCAATGCTGGATCAAAGCCTGTGAAACTCATGCTGGGTGTGTCAGCTCCTTTTACTGCAAGGAAACTGTTGGAGGCCACACCTCTCTGAAAGATTTTTGCCTCATGGATACACAAAAGACTGCTTTCTTTGACTTTGGAATATTTAGTGATGCTCTTCAGTCTCGTGTTGTGGAAATGACAGATTTTCCAAAGAAGTTGCTATACTGTTTCCAATGGAGTCTACAAAATCTTTGGTTTGCACACAACATAACCTTTTGTTTTATTTAATTACTCTACCACACGACACCATATATATGACCCTTATTCCCTCTTGCTGTCTCTTGGAAATTAAAGCTTTTAATCTTGGTTTAATTTAATAAACTGGTCCCATGCACCTTTTGCAGTGGCTTTGGTCAAAACCTCAAAACAAGCACCTATATCTGGGAAAACTTACTTGCAATTTCCACGAGCATCTTGGGCATGCTTTTGTTTTTACTTCTCTTTGGAAACCTGCAGGTTGGTACTAAATTTAACGATTACCTTGTTCTCATATGATTTAGGCGTTCCATATATGCAAAGGATGTACGTACGCCAAATTACCTTGAATGCCTTCATAATATATATATATATATATATATATATATATATATATATATATATATATATAGTTTTTCTCCCATGTGGACCACATTTGTGGACCAAATTTGTGGACCACAGCCAGCCATTGGATCTCTTTGACCCATCCTTGTAATACCACCATTGGATCTCTTTGACCCATCCTTCGTTCTAATTCTAGATCGCGAGTCTCCTTCGACAACAGACACTTCATCCCTGGTACATGTATGTGGGATTTCTGCTTCGGCTTCTCATATTAATCATCCCTGGTACACAAGTGTTTGAAGGCGGCGCTCAAGGAAGCTCTCAATAGTAAGGGCCAATACATAATCAAGCTTGTTTGACTTTCATCCAGGAGCCCACATCTGTTCGTCCTGCGAAGAAGAGCTTCACCCTCAAAGATACGCGCGTGAGTTTTTCTTATCTAGGGTAAGAAGCATTCTTGCATCATCATGACAAGGGCCCTAAATTTTTTTTATTTTTTGTTCGATTTTTTTTTTATTTTTTGTTCTATCGCATTGCAGGCCTTGAAATATAAACCACAAAGGAAATGGATGATTTGTCAGATATGGAACAAGCAGAGACAGAAATGGAGATAGGACAAACAGAGATAGAGTTTGAGGTTTTAATTCTTCAACTCTTCTTCCAAAAATTAAATTTTTTTGTAATCTGATTAATGGTGAATTTAAGATGAGCAGAGGTGAACAATTTTTTTGGTCTAATAATTATATGTGTTTGAAACAGGAGATGAATTTCCGTTCTTCTTCTTCCAATGATTTGAATTACATTCCCCAAGTAAGGGTTGAAAAAATTCCAAAACTTGATCAAGAATTTGAATCAATTGAGGAAGCTCATACCTTTTACAATGACTATGCTAGAGAGGCTGGTTTTAGTATTCGAATGTCAAGTTTTAAAAAAAATAGAAGTCATGAGATAATTAGAAGAGAATATGTTTGCCATAAACAGGGGGTTCGAGAGTCGGTGGAATTAAATATTGAGCGTAATAGGAAACGTGGGATAACTAGGGAAGGGTGTAAGGCTAAGATGGCAGTTTTAAGGTCATCTTCTAAAGAGAGTTTCAAAGTTTCTATATTTCATGAGGCACATAATCATGTGCTTACTACACCAAGGAAAGTTCATTTACTAAGGTCTCACCGTGTCATGTCTGCTGCCAAAAAATCTTTGTCACAACAACTTTCTGCGGCAAATGTGCCTATTTGGCAACAGATTGGTATTTTGGATTTAGAGGCAGGGGGTATAGAGAATATTGGTTGCATAGAAAAAGATTTCTACAATGCTCGTCGGGATGAAATGAAAATGTATGCTGGACATGATGGTCAGATGTTATATGAGTATTTTCAATCTGAGAAGGAAAAGAATCCAGAATTCTATTTTCAAATTGAGATGGACACAGAAAGGAAGATCACTCATTGCTTTTGGGCAGACATGGAATGCAGGAAGTCGTACCATGCTTTTGGTGATGTAGTTGTGTTTGATACTACGTATAATACAAACCGTTATGGTATGATTTTTGCACCATTGGTTGGTGTAAATCATCATGGACAAACGACCCTTTTTGCATCTGCTTTCTTAAGTGATGAAACAACCGAGTCTTTCTCATGGTTGTTGCAGCAGTTGTTGTTATCTATGCCAATTGGTCCTCCCAAAATGATTATCACCGACCAAGATCCTGCGATGACCAAAGCTATAGCTGAATTATTTCCAAACACTGTTCATAGATATTGTATGTGGCATATTTTGATGAAATTTTCAGAGAAGCTTGATGCAGTGAAAATGCGAGACCACTATACACAGTTTCAACAATGCATTTGGAGATCAGAGACTCCAGAAGAATTTGAAACAGAGTGGGCTGAGTTATTGGAGCAAAGTGGGTTGTCATCAAACGAATGGTTAAGAAACTTGTATGAAATTCGTTTCAAGTGGATTCCTGCTTACGTTGATAATACTTTCTCTGCAGGTATTTATATCTGTTCATTGTCAAACTTATATTTACTATGTTTCAAAAAAAAATACTCTGATGGATTTTGTGGTAAGGTTTTCTAGGGCGCTAAAGCATCAACGACACCAAGAGTTGTGTCTTGATCACAAGGATATTAATGAACAACCAATTATGAAAAGTATGTGGTGTTTGGAGAAGTCAATGGCTGAGTTATACACACACAACCTTTTTTACAAAGTCCAGGAAGAGTTTTGCCAAAGTCAGGTCTATATGGCAACTGTTGAAAATGAGACGGAGTATATGTGCACATACCATGTGAAACGTGTTGATAGGAGTCAAACTAGGATGAGAACGGTTATTGAGAACAAGTCACTTAATCGTATGACTTGTAGTTGTAGAAAATTTGAATCCTATGGAATTCTTTGTCGACATATATTTGCAGCTTTCCCCAAAATGCAACTTTATAATCCATTACCTGATATTTATGTACTGCGTAGATGGACGAAATCTGCAAAATGCATTGCATCATCTTCTTTGGGAAGTTGTGTAGGTGATGGCGATGTTCACCATAGTGTTGTTATGCAACACAATGAATTGCGCAGGCTTGCTTCGAGTGTTGTTGATGAAGGATTGGTAAATGCGGAGACATATAAATTCGCATCAGAAATGTTGGAGTCCATTCGTTACGAATTAAAGACTATGACACTAAGTGATAGTGGACAATCTTCTGCACCTATTGATGTATCGAAACGAGTTTACAATGAACCTGCAAAGGTTAGAGCAAAAGGTTGTGGAAAAAGGCTTAAGGGAGGTAAAGAGATTGCTACAAAGAACAAGAGCAAGCGGCGTTGTAATGGTTGCGGGTTAGAGGGGCAAGAACATGACAAAAGGAATTGTCCTTATGCCAATTCTACGTGAGTCTACTTGAGTTGTTGATATATTTGATGTTTTTGTTCAATGGTGAAACGTTCATATATTTAATTTTATGGTTGCAGGAATTGAGGAAAATAATTATGGATTTCGAAGAAAATACAGGAAATTACGTTGACATTTTGATGATCAATATTGTTACAAAATGGTGGTGCTTACATAGCCTATACACACCATTAGAACATTAGCTGTTATGACTTTGTTTTGTATTATGAAGAAGTAGTTTACTGCTAGTGAAATATGTGATCAAATGGTGTTGAACTTTTTTTGTATTATGAAGTAGTGAAGCAATGATTAAATTTGTAAGCAAATGTTTTTTTTTTTTTGGTGATTATGAAGATCACTCAAGATATTTTTTTGTTGATTATGAAGAATCTTGCTCAGGAGAAAAATGATGTTGGGTGAATAATATGGCTTTAGAAGGATGGGTCAAAGAGATCCAATGGTGGTATTAGAAGGATGGGTCAAAGAGATCCAATGGTTGGCTGTGGTCCACAAATTTGGTCCACAAATGTGGTCCACATAGGAGAAAAACTCTATATATATATATATATATATATATAGGATTTTCATTGTTTTTAACTGTGATGCCTTGGCAGACAATATATATAGATCTCCCTATTGCGGTTGGATATCTTCATTATAAAAAATTGATCAATGCATTTGTTACGTGGCTTAGGTTGAATTGAATTTGATGGATAATTATTATGAACTATACTTTTGAAACAGACGACATTTATGGAGTCTCAAAAAAAGGAGGAAGAAAAAACGAGATTGAAAGCTATAGAGAGCATAGTGAATTGGCCGCCATTCGAAAAGCTCCCTGTGAATCTCAAACAACAAATTAAAGAATACCTTAAATATTATTGGGAAAACAATACCACCGATCCAGGTATTATTTTACTTGAGCTTCCCACTGACCTCAAGAGGAGCGTAGTGCGCGCACTCGGCTTGGAACCATTGAACAAGGTTGTTTCTGGTTCCTTCTCCTTGTATGGTTAGTGAAAACTTGATTTGTCTATGTTCAATTGTTATCCCCAAAGATATTTAGTCTATTTTGGTAAGCTCAAATTTCTTTCCTGACGAGATATCACACTTATTGATTCTTGTTTTTGAATGTGAAAGGTAAAGGCGTTTAAAGGCATCGGTCAAAATAAGCTGGATGATCTGTTAAAGTATATTGAGTTGCGGCTATTCTATGAAGGTGAATACATTGTGCAGAAGGGAGACATAGTTAATAACATGGTCTTTATCGTACAAGGAAAGCTAGAGGCCGTTAGTTCTCTCAGTGATGTAAACTCAACTAATTTCTTAAAAGATGGTGACGTTTATGGAGAAGAAGTTACTTGGAACTTTTTTTATGATCGGTTGTCAAATGATCTCTGGTGGTCGACTATGACTACTAAAGCCGTCACGAGAGTTTATGCCCTTGTTCTCCCAGCCAATGAAGTGAGAGATTTTCTCCGTCATCTTCCCAGCCAACTCAAAAGGATCGTAAGACATGAACTTTGCTTTGATTTACTTACGAAGGTTAGTTTTATTCTTTAGCATTGCTTATGCACACATAAAGCCTCTTGTAAATATCTTTCCTAACGAGATATCACACTTTATCGATTCTTGTTCTTGAATGAGAAAGGTAAAGGCATTTAAAGACATTGGTCAAAATGAGCTGGATGAATTGTCTGAGTCTATTGAGCTGCAACTACTCAAAGAAGGTGAATACATTGTGCAGGAGGGATACACAATTACTAACTTGGCCTTTATCGTGCAAGGAAAGCTAAAGGTCCATAGTTCCCTCAGTGATATAAACTCGATTAATGTCCTAAAAGATGGTGACGTTTGTGCAGAAGAAGTTATATGGAATGTTTTTAATGGTCAGTGGTTATATGATCTCTTGGGGTCAACTATGACTACAAAAGCCACCACGAGAGTTTATGCTCTTGTTCTCCCAGTCAATGAAGTGAGAGATTTTTTTCTCCATCGCCTTCCTAGCCACCTCAAAAGAAGCATAAGACATGAACTTTGTTTTGATTTACTTAAGAAGGTTAGTTTCCTTCTTTAGCATTGCTTATGCACACTATAAAGCCTCTTGTAAATAACCTTCCTGACGAAATATTGCACTTATCGATTTTTGTTCTTGAATGTGAAAGGTAAAGGCGTTTACAAGCATTGATCAAAATGAGCTGGATGATTTGTCTGAGTCTATTGAGCTACGGCTATTCAAAGAAGGTGAACACATTATGCAGGAGGGAAACACAGTTAATAACATGGTCTTTATCGTGCAAGGAAAGCTAAAGGCCCATAGTTCTCTCAGTGATATAAACTCATTCAATGCCTTAAAAGATGGTGACGTTTGTGGACAAGAAGTTACATGGGATGTTTTTAATGATCGATGCTCATATGATCTCTGGGAGTCAACTATAACTACTACAGCCCTCACGAGAGTTTGTGCCCTTGTTCTCCCACCCAATAAAGTGAGAGATTTTGTCTGTCACCTTCCTAGCCACCTCAAAAGGAGCGTAAAACATGAACTTTGCTTTGATTTACTTAAGAAGGTTAGTTTTCTTCTTTAGCATTGCTTATGCACACTATAAAGAGTTTTGTAAATATCTTTCCTGACGCGATATCAAACTTATCAATTCTTGTTCTCGTATGTGAAAGGTAAAGGCATTGATCAAAATGAGTTGGGTGATTTGTCTGATTATATTGAGCTATGGCTATTCAAAAAAGGTGAATGCATTGTGCAAGAGGGAAACACAGTTAATAATATGGTCTTTATTGTGCAAGGAAAGGTTGAGGCCCGTAGTTCTCTCAATGATATAAACTCAATTAATATCTTAAAAGATGGTGATGTTTGTGGAGAAGAAGTTACATGGGATGTTTTTAATGATCGACAGTCATATGATCTTTGGGGGTCAATTATGACTACTACAGCCCTCACGAAAGTTTATGCTCTTGTTCTCCCAGTCGATGAAGTGAGAAATTTTCTCCATCGCCTTCCTGACAACCTCAAAAGGAGTGTAAAACATGAACTTTGCTTTGATTTACTTAAGAAGGTTAGTTTTCTTCTTTAGCATTGCTTATGCACACTATAAAACCTCTTGTAAATGTATTTCCTGATGAGATATTACACTTACTGATTATCATTATTGAATGTGAAAGGTAAAGGCGTTTAAAGACATTGGTCGAAAAAAGCTGGATGATTTGTCTCAGTCTATTGAGCTGCGACTATTCAAAGAAGGTGAACAAATTGTGCAGAAGGGAAACACAGTTAATAACATGGTTTTTATCGTGCAAGGAAAGCTAGAGGCCCGTAGTTCTCTCAGCGATATAAACTCAATTAATGTCTTAAAAGATGGTAACGTTTGTGGAGAAGAAGTTATATGGGATGTTTTTAATGATCGATGGTCATCTGATCTCTGGGAGTCAACTATGACAACTACAGCCCTCACGAGAGTTTACGCCCTTGTTCTCCCAGCCAATAAAGTGAGAGCTTTTCTCTGTCACCTTCCTGGCCATCTTAAAAGGAGCATAAGGCATGAACTTTGCTTTGATTTACCCAAGAAGGTTTGTTTTCTTCTTTAGCATTGCTTTATGCACACTATAAAGTCTCTTGTAAATATATCTCCTGACGAGATATAGCACTTACCGATTCTTGTTCTTGAATGTGAAAGGTAAAAGCATTTAAAGGCATTGATCAAAATGAACTGGATGATTTGTCCAAGTTTATTGAGCTACAGCTATTCATAGAAGGTGAAAACATTGTGCAAGAGGGAAACACAATTAATGACATGGCCTTTATCATACAAGGAAAGCTAGAGGCCCGTAGTTCTCTCATTGATATAAACTCAATTAATCTCTTAAAAGATGGTGACATTTGTGGAGAAGAAGTTATATGGGATGTGTTTAATAATCGATGGTCATATGATCCCTGGGGGTCAACTATGACTATTACAGCCATCACGAAAGTTTATGCCCTTGTTCTCCCAGTCGATAAAGTGAGAGATTTTCTCGTTGGCCTTCCTAGTCACCTCAAAAGAAGCGTAAGACATGAACTTTGCTTCGATTTACTTAAGAAGGTTAGTTTTTTTTTTCTTTAGCATTGCTTATGTACACAAATAAATTAAGCGCCTCTTGTATATTTATTTTATGACGAGATATCACACTTACTGATTATTTATCGTTCTTGAATGTGAGAGGTAAAGGCGTTTAACTCCATTGGTCAAAATGAGCTACATAATTTGACCGACTCTATTGAGCTGTTGTCATTCAAACAAGGTGAATACGTTGTGCATGAGGGAGAAACAACTAATAGGATGGTCTTTATCATACGAGGAATGCTAGAGGCCCATAGTTCTCTCAGTGAAAGAAATACCCTAAAAGATGGTGACCTTTGCGGAGAAGAAGTTACATGGCATGTTTTTACTGATCGGTCATCTGAGCTCCCCAAGTCAACTATGACTATTAAAGCCCTCACAAGAGGTTATGCCCTTGTTCTCCCATCAGATAAAGTGAGAGCTTTTCTCGATAGCCTCCCCTACGAAATGAGAAGGATCATAAGGCATGAACTTTGCTTTGATTTACTCAAGAAGGTTAGTTTTGTTCTTTCTGCTTTACTATAAAGCCTACTACAAATAGGAAAATTAGGTGCAAATTCTTGAGTTGCGTATTTTAAATTTCTTTCCTGACGAGATATGACACTTACTGATTCTCAATGTTCTTGAATGTGAAAGGTAAAGGCGTTTGAACCCCTTCTTCAAAATGCACTAGATAATTTGACTCAATCTATTAAGCTGCTGTCCTTCGAAGAAGGTAAATACATTGTCCAGGAGGGAGACATAATTAATAAGATGATCTTTATTGTGCAAGGAAAGCTAGAGGTCCATAGTTCTCTCAGTGAAATGAACCCCATTAAGGTCCTAAAAGATGGTGACCTCTGTGGAGAAGAAGTTACATTGGATGTTCTTAATGATTGGTCATCAGAGCTCCCCTCGTCAACTATGACCATTAAAGCCCTCACCAGAGTTACAACCCTTGTTCTTTTAGCTGATGAAGTGAGAGATTTTCTCCGTCGCCTTCCTTACAACCTCAAAAGTATCATAGGCCTTGAATTAAAAAAATGAGATTTTTTTTAACTCCATCCCCAAAAAAGAATGGATGAGATCCACACCCTCCTCCCCCTCTAGTCAGTTGTCATTGTAATTCTATTATATGCGATTAATATGTTCCACTGTATTGGAGAATATTACAAGATTACAAGAATAAAGAACTAGTATTACTATTAGTGGACGTGTTCTCAAAACATAAGAAGAGGAGACCGTTACATTCAAGAATTAAAATTGAAGAGGTCAGGCTTGACCATAGTGGCTACTGATACTGCTGCATTTTTAAACTTTCACTTGGTACAACAATCATAATACCTCTTAGAAACTCTCATCGGTTAGAGAATAGGAGCCCTTTATACTTCAACGGAGCGCAAGGCCAAGTGAGATCGCTCGCCACCAATGAATAATGAGAAATCCCAGCTTTCCAATTCCAGTTTCAGGGCTTGAAAAGCTTGAAGCCAAAAAACTGTGGGGACATAACTTTGTGTTGGCTTCTGCGGCTTCCGGTGCGCATAAGTCATAAGAAATAAGTGAGGAAAAGTGGTACCAATTTCTTGGTATCATTGAGGAAAAAAAATTGTGAGAACTAATCATATATCTAAGATTAAGCCTCAATAAAAGCAAATGAATCAAATAGATGATGGAGGGGAGAAAATTTTACAGTGCCAAACAGAGATGAATGCAAGATCCAACTTAGCATGTCACAAAAATCGTCAAAAATGTTTCGATGTACAAACTTTGAGTCTCGATTTGATGTTTGAATCTTCAAATATGTATTAGAAAGAATTGTGTAGAGCTTAGGCCATATAAATCGTCTCAATTGGATCTCAAAAAAGTAAGTTATTATGAAATTCATTCAGAATTCCAAAGTCTCCAATTAACATCCAATGATTATGCTCTTGCCACATGAAGAGAAGCCCCTCTCCATCCCTAGTATCAGCCAGCGCCATTACCCCATCCGTTAAATCTTGCACAATCAAGAGCTTCTTCATCAACTTGTTGTCTCTAAACTTCCTCAACTTTACATCTTCTTCCGTGCAACCAATCACCCTCACATTTCAATACTGGATTTGAAACAAGCCTCCATAAGAGATTACTGACAGGATTTGAAACATCTTTAATCTCATCTCAATACAAATTGAAACTAATCTCTATCTTTGGGTTTCGCGGACTGATTTGTGAGACATGGAGTCAATGAAGCTGGCCTCTGGTAGGAGACGGCGGTGTGGCCAGTAATTGCTGCCAGTGATAGATCTAGGAGCGTTCTTGGGAGAGAGATTCAAAATTCACAATTTTTAAGAATATAATAATTTGATGGGAAAAAGTGCCACCTTTTCAATCGTTGAATGTTAATGGATCCTCCAAAAATATGATACAAGCTCTATCACTGTCGGAAATTTACTTGAATCCTGCAGCACCGATAATGTTACTGTTGCTACTCTGTAACTAGTCCTAATCCTTGGTTATTTGGAAGAATTTGAGGATAAATTTTATGCTTTCATGGAAAAAGACATCAGATTCTCTGTTTTTTTTTATTTATTTTTTATTATGGGAATGAAAAGAGATCAAGTAAAATCAAAGAAATTAACTAATTAGATGCCTGCCTCAAACAACTAATATTATTCCTGTCAATGATAATTTATTACTAGCAGAGGGTGTCTTTTTTTTTTAATATGCTTTTCAGACAAGATTGTAAACCGTAAGCTTCTGAGAGGAGATACAACACAAACAATTCACTCTTTTAAGAATATAGAAGAAGATGGTCAATCATCGTCTCTGTGTTTTTTGATTTTTTTTCTTGCTTTTTTAACTCTTTTGGTTGTACCATATCTTTATGGGACTCGAATACTTACAATTCTCAATTACCTAATTTATTGAATAACCTAATATAATAAGGTATATTCCTTTTTGAAAAAAAAATACCCCTAAAATAAAATGGGTTGACGTTCATTTTTAATGTTTTAGAAGTCATTGATAAATAAAACGGGTTGACGTCAATTTTTTTAATATATTTTTACAAATAAAAATGCTTAAATATTTGAGTTTGTAATTTGTAACTTTATATAGATGTGATTGTTTAACAATTTATCGGATTGGGGTGTGATTGTTTTGGATATAATTAGTTTGCTGGGTTTATTTGTTCAATGGAAGGTTTCCCATGTTAAGAGAGACTTTAATGAGGCGGTTCATCTTCTTGCACAAAAAGACATTTTGGTCAACTCTTTTCTATCTTGGATTGAGGAAGTTCCCCCCGAGGAGGAGGTAATTGTAGTAAGGGAATGTTCTTCTGACGTTAGAAGTGGTGTGTAGGGGGCTGTGCTTCCAGGTTTGGGGTCCCCTTGGGCTGTTATTAGTAGTTCAGTCTTTTTTTTTTGGTAGTTGGGTTGTGTCCAAGGTCTAAGTTTTTGTTTTGTTTTTAGTTCTTCATGTTTTGATTGTAGTCTTTTAGTTTATTGTGTTTCGTCTTCCTACGGGGAGAGAAAGTGACCATTGGGTAGTGGTTTTGTATTGGTTTTTTCTCTAATACAAGATGAGGACTATTTACACTTATCACTGAACTAAATACACCTCATTGACCAACTAAAATCCCTCATCTATCAACACCCATCGTCCCTACTATTTTAACCCTAAAATCACTTTCTTGTTCTTCTTCCCCTACCTTCAACTCACACATCTGCAAAAATCTCCTCCCTACCTTCCACTCATACATCAAGTATGCAACAACCTTCCTCTGCCTTCAACTCATAAATCGAGCATGTAAATTAAGCCTACAAATGAATGGACCAGATATAATCAAGCCTACAAATCAAGCCTCATGGAGTCCTAGAACTCCCACCATGACCATCATCGAGAACCCAGTCAGTGCCGATGATGAAGACGATAATGTGATAACCACCGATTTTGGCGAGATTCCAGTATAGCGAAGCAGTAGTGGTGCTACGAATTTGGGCATCCTCCTCCAGGTTCCATCTTCAACCCAAATTCTTTTGTGACCCAATTAACCTGTCTCCTCCATCTCAACCACCACCTCCTCCTTTCTGACCCTAAACATCACCTCTGAGCTTCTCCTGGCAGAGCAACTCTCCACCTTCACCGCCACCTTTGTAGAGAAGAATTGAGAATTAGGGTAGAATGGGGTGTAGATGGTATTTTTTAGAAAAAACAGAAATCAGGGATGTACCCATAATTATTATGTTTTTACCTGGAGTTTATTTAGATTGGAGTGTACTTAGTTAAGTTGGGGGTGTAACTAGTCCTCATCCTAATACAACTGGGTCCATGATCCTCTTTCAAAAAAAAAAAAACAAAAACTTTATATAGATGTCCAAGGCCCAGCAAAAAGGAGCCATTTGCCTCCTCCCTCTCACGCAGCCATGGGAATTTCCCAAAGCAGAGCAGAATCCCTAACGGAAAAGAAAGGAAGCAGAATCGTTATCCTCGAGAGAAAAGAAGATGGTTCCTTGCTTGGTATGAGTGACATCTCTCTTCGTATTTCTCATATAACTCTCAAGACTTCCTCACTTCCAGTTGTTCCCAAAGTTACAAGCTTTTTCTCGGTCGATTGCCTATCAACTTGGTTGAAGCTTCAGTTTAATGAGGTTAGTTTCAATGCACACATGATATTTCATCACATTACAGCGTATATGTATGCATACTGATACTATATGCCCACTATAACTATAATATTGCTCCATATATGTTGATGTAGTGATGTTGTAACTGGGGTATCAGATTATCCAAAATTCCACTTAATTTCAAACAGAAATCACCATCACATAAAGCTCTGATAGCATCACAATATTTCCCTATGACCATTAGGACCTTCCTGATCACCTTGCTCAAACCCGTTTCTTATATTGTCTATTTATGAATGTAGACTGTCGTGAAAAGTGAAAACTCTAGTACTGACCCAATTCATGTCTTGTATATGATAATTAATAAATATTTAGTAATTTTGTGGGTATAAATTTCAAGGAACTATCTAATCATTTACTTAATCAGTTGTTGGCCCTTGAAATTTTTTGTGCGCCTATTATGGAAAGCAATATTAATTGGCCATGATACTGTCTCTGCTACGCTCAGGTACAACATAAGAGATGAAGAGAAAGGAGAAAGCGGAGAAAATTCGGAGGAAGAAACAGATGGGAAGCTAGATCAAAAGATTCAAAACATAAGAACGCTTCGTGAGAGTGTGAAGTGGATTAAGAAGATACTTATAGTTTTATTAGCCATTGAGATCTCATTAGTGGATCCTCTCTTCTTCCATATCCCCGTGATCAATGACCACCGGAAGTGTGTTCGCTTGGACAAAAAGCTGGGGACTGCAGTTGTGGTTTTTCGTTCACTCATCGATTCCTTTTATGTGATTTATATCATTGCTCAACTTCATAAACATTTATTGGTGGCGCATTATAGAAAAGATCAAGATGAAGATCAGTACACAAGGTTAGGGAAATATCTTTTCCTAATTGACTTTCTAGCTGTTCTTCCTCTACCACAGGTTAGGGATTCTTGATTCTGCTAATTATGTCCTTTCCATATGTTTTAATAACAATTGGATCTGAAGATCACCTATCCCCAGAAATATAGGTGCTATTCAGACTTACGTTTGAATTTCTGCATATTTTGATTTGAAACGATATGGATTGTTTAGGTGGTTATATTGATCATCCCAGCAATGAGAGGCTCCAGGTTCTTGAATGCGATGTACTTGTTGAGAACTGTTGTCCTTTGCCAATTTGTACCTAGGTCTTTTCGGGCATACCTTTTCATTTCTTCAGGCACTTTTGGAGAACCTGCAATGGCAAGAGTCAAGTTCAGTCCATTTGTCTTCATGCTAGGCATTGATGTAAGTTGAATTACCATTACCACCATTTCAATGATTTTCTGAAGTCGGGCATTTCTGCATGTCAATAAGAAATTGTAATTTATCGTAGTATGAATTAGTTTATCAATATTGTTCCCCCAACTCTAAATTCTCCCCGTTAAATGTTTTCATTGAAAGTTGATTAGCTTTATCAAAATTTGGATTTTTAGAGGCCATTAGCTTAGCCTCATTGCAGTTCTTGCCTGCACCTTCTTGCTGCTTTGATAAATTGACCAAACTTTTGCGCTCATGCTGATCACCAAGAGACTGACTGCTTACTGCTTCTAGGTTATCGGAGCCTTATGGTACTTTCTCTCCATTGAGCGATTAGTGCAATGCTGGACCAAAGCCTGTGAAATTCATGTTGGGTGTGTCAACTCCTTTTACTGCAAGGACAATATTGGAGACCATACCTCTCTGAAAGATTTTTGCCCCATAGGCACAGATTCCCGAAAGACCGAGTTCTTTGACTTTGGAATATTTAGTGATGCTCTTCAGACTCGTGTTGTGGAAACTACAAATTTTCCAAAGAAGTTGTTATACTGCTTCCAATGGAGTCTACAAAATCTTAGGTTTGCACGTATTATTATTTTGTTTTATTTAATTACTCTACCACACAATATGACCCTTATTCCCTCTTGCTGTCTCTTGGAAAGCTTTAATCTTGGTTTTAAGTTTCGTAGTTTGAGCTAATTTTATAAACTGGTCCCATGCACCTTTTGCAGTGGCTTTGGTCAAAACCTCAAAACAAGCACCTATATCTCGGAAAACTTATTTGCAATATCAACGAGCATATTGGGTATGCTTTTGTTTTTACTTCTCATTGGAAACCTGCAGGTTGGTACTAAATTTAATGATTACCTTGTTTTCACATGATTTAGGTTTTCCATGCAAATTATGTATGACAGAAAACCAGGATTCTTTTTTTTTTTTTTTTTTGCTTTATCACCTTGAATGCCTTTATAGAATCATTAAAATTGTATAAGCTAAGTGAAGTTCTATTTTGCATTGATTACTGTTCATATATTTTAAGGAGAAGATACATGAAATTAATTTTTCATTGTTTTTAACTGTGATGCCTCTCGCAGACAATATATTGGTCTGTTGCGATCATTATAAAAATTTGATCAATGCATTTGTTACACAGCTTAGGTTGAATTGAATTTGATGAATAATTATGCACTATATTTGTGAAACAGACATCTATGGAGTCTCAAAGAAAGAAGAAAGAAAAAAATATATTGAAAGCTATAGAGAGCATAGAGAATTGGCCGCTGCTCAAAAAGCTCTCTGTGAATCTCAAACAGGATATTAAAAAATACCTTAAACATAATTGGGAAAACAAAACCACCGATGCAGGTATTATTCTACATGAGCTTCCCACTAATCTCAAGAAGAGCATAGAGCGCGCCCTTGGCTTGGAATTATTGATGAAGGTTATTTCTTGTTCCTTCTCCTCGTATGGTTGGTGAAAACTTGAATATTTATCTATGTTCAGTTGTTATCCCTAAAGATATTACTCTGTTGTGGTCAGCTCAAATTTCTTTCCTGACGAGATATGGCACTTACTGATTCTCAATATTCTTGAATGTGAAAGGTAAAGGCGTTTAAACCCATTCCTCAAAATGAGTTGGATGATCTTTCTGAGTCTATTGAGATGCAGCTATTCAGAGAAGGTGATTGCATTATGCATGAGGGAAATACGACTAATAAGATGGTCTTTATCATGCAAGGAGAGGTAGAGGTCCGTAGTTCTCTCAGTGACATAAACCCCATTAACGTCCTACAAGATGGTGACCTCTGTGGAGAAGAAGTTACATGGGATATTTTTAATGCTTGGTCATCTGAGCTCCCCGAGTCAACTATGACTATTAACGCCCTCACGGGTGGTCTAGCCCTTGTTCTCCCAGCCCATGCAGTGAGATATTTTCTCTATGAACTTTGCTACTCCCTCCGAAGGAGGATAAGGCATGAACTTTGCTTTGATTTACTTAAGAAGGTTAGTTTTCTTCTTTTTGCATTGCTCAAGTACTGGAAACTTGATTTTGCCTCTTCTAAATTTCTTTCATGACGAGATATCACAATTGCTGATTCTTTTTCTTGAATGTGAAAGGTAAAGGCGTTTAAACCCATTGGTCAAAATGAGCTAGATGATTTGATTGACTCTATTGAGCTGCTGTCATTTGGAAAAGGTGAATACATTGTGCATGATGGAGAGACAATTAATAACATGGTCTTCATCCTGCAAGGAAAGCTAGATGCCCATAGTTCTCACAGTGAATCTAATGTCCTAAAAGATGGTGACCTCTATGGAGAAGAAGTTACATGGGATGAGCTGCCCAGGTCAACTATGTCTATTAAAGCCCTCACTAGAGTTACTGCCCTTGTTATCCGTGCCGATATAGTCAGAGATTTTCTTCATCACCTTCCTGAAGACCTCAAAAGGAGCATACGCCATGAATTCGAACGATGAATTGCTTCCACATAGAATGATCCTTGAGGACGTGAGTTCAACCTGTCGGGCTCATAATGTGTTTGGCCGTGAGCCTGTAAAATACAAATCAGAAGTACCTGTAAATTGTAATTCTGTTGCTCGCTTTCCCATCTTCAATTTCAATTCTTCATCAAATAATAAGACTTCAATAGTTTACGTATCCTCCAAAAATATGATACAAGCTCTGCCATTGCCGGAGATTTACTTGAATTCTGCAACACCGATAATGTGATACTGTTGCTGCTCCTTAACTAGTCCTAATCCTTGCTTATTTGGAAGAATTTGAGGATAAATTTTATCCCTTCATGGGTAATGACATCAGATTCTCCTTATGGGAATGAAAAGAGATCAAGTAAAATGAAAGAAATGAACTAATTAGATGAATGCCTCAAACAACAAATATCCTGTCTCAATGATATTTGTTACCACGAGAGGGTGCTTTTTTTTTTCTTTTTTTTTTTGATATTCTTTTCAGACAAGATTGTAAATGTAAGCTTCTGAGATGAGATGACAACACAAACAATTCACTCTTGTAAGAATATAGAAGAAGAACTCAGTGAATCATACTATAAAACTGAACTTAATTACATTGGAACCTCTCTCTTGTAGATTTTCCTCTCCCTAGTTGGTTATGTTGTTTTCTGTAGTTGTTATCGTGTATCTCTACTTTTTCAGGCCATCCCATTTGATGCCTTGCTATCTTCTTTTTCAGTTATGATATATATATCTACTGAGTTACTAAAAAAACACACACACACACGCACAGCTTTTTAGTACTTCAACTTGACAGATTCTGTAATTGAGTCTTAAAGCAAATACCCTACCAGATCGTAAAATGGTGGACAAGTGGTCGACACCTTTACCAAATTAACTTGTTGAAAATAAACGACTTCCCTTACTTTTTTTGGTAAGTAAAAAATAACATTAAAAAAGTAGAATACAAAATACGAAGGGCATACCCAAAAAGAGTGAAAAAACCAATAAGAGAGAAGTGAAAAAAGGAGCTATAAACCCTACAAAAAATGCTCAGGAAACCAAGCACCAAAACAATCCAAGCATACTCCAAACAAGATGGAATCATTGGCAGCAGCTACAAGACCCGATTTTAGAATTGGTAAACAACTTCCCTTACCTACTACCACTCAACATCGCTTTAGCAATGTAACATAACATACAAACCATACAATACAATAATAGTTTTTTTGTTTTGATTGTTTGAGTTTTCTTGTGTGCCATTTTACATTTTGTCGGACGTTTTGGTTAGGATTTTTTTGAATATGCTCCCTCTTTCAACAAATCGATGTTTTATGGGGGCATGTCTTATTGCTAGAAGATATGGGAGGGGGTGTTGCTGAGGAAAAATGTTGTGTGGAGGAGACCAACAACAATAGAGACAATACAAGCTGCAACTCTAAGTTCTAGATGCATAACTATGCTCAATGCGAGTCAATAATTCGCTAGTCGCACTGCGAGACATGTTTGAATATACAAGTATAATGTCCTCGGTTTATAAATGATTACTATATGAGCGAAGAGAAGTTCTTATTAAATAATGGATAATATTAGAAATATTATCTAATACCTAAAAGCTCTAAGGAAAGAGGAAGTCGTGGGTATGGCACGGTATTACTGATGTGGGTTGGTTATTTTTGTATGGGGGTAAAATTATATTTTTGTGAAAACCCTAGCCGAATGTACTAAGGAATTTCCTATATTGAAAATAGCCACAAACCTCGAGAATGTAGGCACATTGCCGAACCTCGTAAATCCTGTGTTCTTTCTTCTCTCTTTCTCTTTTCAATTGTTTCTCTATATTGTTCTATAAACTGTGATCGTTTGTAAGGGAACCCGTTTTGCAACAGTTCTATTTTACTTTTTTGAAATGAAATCAGGTTTTCATTGTTTTTTAACTGTGATGCCTCTCACAGACAATATATATATACATATATATATATATATATATATATATATATATATGTAGGTATCCCCTATTGCGATTGGGTCTCTTCATTATAACAAGAAAAATTTATCAAGGCTTTTGTTACGTGGCTTAGGTTGAATTGAATTTGATGGATAATTATGAACTATATATATACTTTTGAAACAGACATTTATGGAATCTCAAAGCATGGAGGAGAAAGAAAAAATAGAGATTGAAAGCTACAAAGAGCATAGAGCACGCACTCAGCTTGGAATCATTGAAGAAGGTTGTTTCTGGTTCCTTCTCGGCTTCTCCTTGTATGATTGGTGAAAACTTGAATATTTGTCAATATTCAATTGTTATATCTAAAGATATCTTTGTTGTGTGATATTGTTGCTGCACTGTAATTCTTCCTAATCCTTGTTTCTTTGGAAGAATTGAGGATAAATTTTTTGCTTTCATGGGTAAAGACATCAGATTCTCCATGGTTTCTTGTGGGAAGGAAAAGAGATCAATATAATCAAAAAAATGAACTAATTAGATACCCAGAAGTGATAAGGATTCTAGTAAATGGGATCCCAATCATCCCAATAACCAATCATGTCCCTTGATTGATGTACATCAGGTTTTGTGGGTCCCTACACTTACATCAATCAATAATCATGACTGGTTGCTAGGATTGTTGGGATCCCTAACATTTTTGTTAGATACCTGCCTCAAATAGTAAATAAGCCAGATCAATGCAAAGTTTGAGTTTTCGTCAAGATATAGATATTAAATTTTATTCAATAGTGAACTTATTTTACATCAATGAGGTTTTCAATCATAACAGTAATCAATCATTTGAAATCTTATAAAGTATGTAAAAATATTTATAGGAAATTTCATGACAAATAGAGTACATATGATCACTCAAACAAGTAATATACAGTGAAATTTTAAAATCAGTGAGATTTTCAATCAAAACAATGACATTTCCTTAAGTTTCACTCATGATAAATCATATTAAACATGTAAGAACGTTCATATAAAATTTCATAGCAAACGGAATACATATAATCACTAAAACAAGAAATTTCACTGTTGGTCAAATTTTCATAATTTTTTGAAAATTTTTGCTAAGATCTATTATTTTCGCCCATAATGATTTCATATGATTTTTAATTAACTACAGAGTTTCACCCTTTTTAACCTAAAAATGACCCATTCCCCATTAAAATGGACAAGAACCGAGATTTTGAGAAAAAAATCCTTCTTTTTTCTTCAACAATACGTGTAACGTATCAATAATACATCCAAATATTCAACAATATATTCAGATTGTCCAGAAGTGCAGGTCTAGAAAAAAAAGATTTGCAAAACTCAAATAAAACAAAACGCAAAGCGAGAGAGTAATGATTCCAAAATAAAATAGAGATTGAAGAGAGAGTGAGAAAGTCGAATCTTGGAAAGGGAAAGAGAGAGATGCGTGAGGTAGAGAGAAAAGAGAGGCGTGAGGCATAGAGAGGAGAGAGTCAGAGAGAGGCTTGAGGCTGAGAGATAAAAGTGAGAGTCTTGAGTCGTCGTAATCCTTGTTTCGTTGGAAGCATTTGAGGAGAAATCTTTTGCTTTCATGGTTAAAGACATCAAATTCTCCATAGTTTCTTGGGGAAGGAAAGGAGATACAGTAAGATCAAAGAAACGAATTAATTAGATGTCTGCCTCAAACAACAAAGATTCCAAGCATCATATATATTTGCTATGTGATTTTGATACTAGCAGAGGTTGCGGGTGTGTTTTTTTTTTTTTTTAATAAAAAAAAGCATTATTTTCAGACAAAATTGTAACATAAGTGAGATTAGTGAAAACTTAGGGTCTGGGTTTTCCTCAAGATATGGATACGAGATTTTATACAGTTATGCGGCGTGTGTCCTTTTTATCTTGTTACTGTTAAATATGTTGAGATGGCCGAGATGAACAACCAATTGACTGAGAAACAATTATGTACGTACATCAGTGACCAAAATATAACGTTCAACAATGAGTAACTGAGTTATAACAAATGTTATTTTCAATCATGAAAAGTAATATTTACTATAATAAATAGTAACTACTAACATTGAAACCTGAGAAAAAAAAAGTACTAACATTGAAGAGAAAACCCATATAAAATTTGTTTCTTTGGGGAAAAGAAAAAAGTAATTGATAAAATAAATTGGGTTGACGTTGAAAAAAGAAATATTGATAAAATAAAATGGGTTGATTGACGTTCATTTTTTTTTTGAATGCTTTAGAAGTCATTGATAAATAAATGGGGTTGACGTCAATTTTTATTGTTTTTTAAAGACATATAATCCTGTAAGATGCCATAATTGTCAAATAAATAATTTGGGTTTATAACCTTATATAGATAGAGATGTCCATGGCCCAGAAAAAAGGAGCCATTTGCCTTCTACCTCCCTCACGCAGCCATGGGAACTTCCCAAAGCAGAGCAGTATCCCCAACAGGAAAGAAAGGAAGCAGAATAGTTATCCATAAGAGGAAAGAAGATGGTTCCTTGCTTGGTCGTATGAGTGACATCTCCCTTGGTATTTTCTATATAACTCTTAAGATCGACTTTCTCACTTGAGCTATTCTCAAATTTACAAGCGTTTTCTTGGTCGATTGCCTGTCAACTTGCTCGAAGCTTCGGTTCGATGGGGTTAGTTTCACTGCACAATTAATTGTACACATGATATTACATCACATTACAGCGTCTTTGTATTCTTACTGATACTATAGTGCCAGTACAAGTATAATATTGCTCTATATGTGTTGATGTGGTAATGTTGTAACTGGAGTATCATATTATCCAAAATTCCACATATTTTCAAACAGAAATCACCATCACATAAAGCTCTGATAGCATCACCTTGCGCTCACCCTTTTCTTATATGTCTCTATTTATGAATGTAGACTACTAGACTCCAGTGAAAACTCTAGTACTGACCCAATTTATACCCACAAAATACTTTGTAATTTTGTGGGTATAAATTTCGAGGAACTCTCTAATCCTTTAATTATTCATCAGTTGTTGGCCCTTGAGATTTTGTGGGTTCATATTATGGAAAGCATTATGAATTGGCCATGATACAGTGCGTTATTCGCTCAGGTCCAACACAAGTGATGTAAAGGAAGGAAAAAGCAGATCAGAAAAAGCAGGGAAATGGGCTAAGATATTTACTTTGCTATTAGCCACTGAGGCCTCATTAGTGGATCCTCTCTTCTTCTTAATCCCGGTGATCAATGACCAACAGAAGTGTGTTCGCTTGGATAAAAAGCTGGGGACTGTAGTTATGATTTTACGTTCACTCATCGATTTATTTTATGTGATTTACATCATTGGTAAGCTTCATAAATATTTGTCGCCGGCATGTTCTGGAAAAGGAAAAGATAAAGATAAAGATAAAGATAAAGATCAGTGCATAAGAGTAAAGAAATATTGTTTGTTCCTAATTGAATTCCTAGCTGTTCTTCCTCTACCACAGGTAAGTTATTCTTGATTCAGCTAATTATTTACGTCCTTTCCTCCATCTGTTTAATTTACTAACAATCGGATTTGTCTAGATGGTTATATTGATCATCCCAGGAATGAGAGGCTCCAGGGTTTTGAATGCGATGTACGTGTTGGGATATGTTGTCATTTGCCAAGTTGTACCTAGGTCTTTTCGGGTATACCGTTTCATTACTTCAGGCACTTTTGGAGAAGCTGGAAAGGCAAGAGTCAAGTTCAGTCCATTTATCTTCTTGCTATGCATTAATGTAAGTTGTATTTGAACTTCTTAGACGCCATTAGCTTAGCCTCATTGCAGTTCGTTCCTGCAACTTATTGCCCCTTTCATAAAATTGACCAAACTTTTGCGCTCGATCATATATATATGCTGATCAACAACAGACTGACGACTGCTTACTGCTTATAGGTTATTGGAGCCTTATGGTACTTTCTCTCCATTCAGCGATTAGTGCAATGCTGGACCAAAGCCTTTAAAACTCTCGTTCTGCCTATCAACTCCTTTTACTGCAACGGCAATATTGCCGGAGACCGTCGCTCTCTGAAAGGTTATTGCGGCACAGGCATATATACAGAACCGACTGAGTTCTTTGACTTTGGACTATATACTGATGCTGTTAGATCTCGTATTATGGAAGTGACATATTTTCCAAAGAAGTTTGTATACACTTTCCAATGGAGTCTGCAAAATCTTAGGTTCGCCTTATAAATAGATAAATAAATAAATATGAGGAATTCTTTTATGAGATCTTAATTAACTTTTATGATTCATTTTTGGGTTCAAAACATTTTTGGTTTTATTTAGTTCTCTCTTGCGCTCTTTGGGAAAGTTTTAATCTTGTTTTTAATTATTAGATCTATTATTATAAACTGGTACCGTCCACCTTTTGCAGTAGCTTTGGTGAAAACCTCCGAACAAGCTCCCATCTCTCGGAAAACTTATTTGCAATTTGCATGAGCATCTTGGGCGCGCTTTTGTTTGTTCAACTCTTTGAATACCTGAAGGTTGGTACTATATATATTTAATTATTACTACCTTGTTCTCATATGATTTTGGATTTTGGTGTTCCATGCAAAGCCAACAACACCTCACCTGAGGTGGTCAAGGCATATACTCGAAATTGGATGATGGTGGTTTGGTACATTGGCTTAGGTTGAATTGAATGAGATGGATAATTATGAACTCTATGTACTTTTGAAACAGACACTTGTGGAGTCTCAAAGCATGGAGGAGAAAGAACGAAGGAGATTGCAAGCTATACAGAGCATAAAGAAATGGCCGCCTCTCAAAAAGCTCTCTGTGAATCTCAAACAGGATATTATAAAATACCTTAAATATAATTGGGAAAAAAAAACCGTCGATCCACTTAGTATTCTACTTCAGCTTCCCATTGGCCTCAAGAGGAGCGTAGAGTGCGAACTCGGCTTGCAATCATTGAAGAAGGTTGTTTCTGGTTCCTTCTCTTATGGTTGGTGAAAACTTGAATATTTGTCTGTGTTGAATTGTTATCCCTATATATATATATATATATATAGATATTACTCTGTTGTGGTAAGCTCAAGTTTATTTCCCGATGAGGTATCGCACTTACTGATTCTTACTCTTGAATGTGAACTGCAAAGGTGTTTAAATGCGTTGATCAAGATTTACTGGATAATCTGTCTACGTCTATTGAACTGAAGCTATTCGATGAAGGTGAATATATTGAGCAGGAGGGAGAAGTAGTTAAAAACATGGTCTTTATCGTGCAAGGAGAGCTGGAGGCCCTTAGTTCTCTCAATGATATAAACTCAACTAATGTCTTAAAAGAGGGCGCCATTTGTGGAGAAGAAGTTATATGGGATGTTTTTGATGATTCGCCGTCATATGATATCTGGAAGTCAACTGTGACTATTAAAGCCCTCACAAGAGTTCATGCCCTTGTTCTCCCAGCCGATAGAGTGAGAGAGTTTCTCCATCAACTTCCTGACCACCTCAAAAGTTGCGTAAGACATGAACTTTGCTTTGATATACTTAAGAAGGTTAGTTTTGTTCTTTAGCATTGCTTATGCACACTAATAAATTAAGCCTCTTGTGTATTTAATTTATGACGAGATATCACACTTATTGATTATTTATCGTTCTTGAATGTGACAGGTAAAAGCATTTAAACCCATTGGTCAAAATGAGCTACATAATTTGATCGACTCTATTGAGTTGTCGTCATTCGGACAAGGTGAATATGTTGTGCATGAAGGAGAAACAACTAATAGGATGGTCTTTATCATACGAGGAATGCTAGAGGCCCATAGTTGTCTCAGTGAAAGAAACACCCTAAGAGATGGTGACCTTTGCGGAGAAGAAGTTACGTGGCATGTTTTTGCTGATCGGTCATCTGAGCTCCCCAAGTCAACTATGACTATTGGAGCCCTCACAAGAGGTTATGCCCTTGTTCTCCCATCCGATAAAGTGAGAGCTTTTCTCCGTGGCCTCCCCTACGAAATGAGAAGGATCATAAGGCATGAACTTTGCTTTGATTTACTCAAGAAGGTTAGTTTTGTTCTTTCTGCATTACTATAAAGCCTGCTAAAAATAGGAAAAGTTTGTGGAATCTTGATTTGCGTATTTTAAATTTCTTTCCTGACGAAATATGACACTTACTAATTCTCAATATTCTTGAATGTGAAAGGTAAAGGCGTTTGAACCCATTCTTCAAAATGAGCTAGATAATTTGACTCACTCTATTAAACTGCTGTCATTCGGAGAAGGTGAATACATTGTGCAGGAGGGAGACATAATGAAAAAGATGGTCTTTATCGTGCAAGGGAAGCTAGATGTCCATAGTTCTCTCAGTGAAATAAACCCCATTAAGGTCCTAAAAGATGGTGACCTATGTGGAGAAGAAGTTACATGGGATGTTCTTAATGATTGGTCATCAGAGCTCCCCAAGTCAACTATGACTATTAAACCCCTCACCAGAGTTACAGCCCTTGTTCTTTCAGCTGATGAAGTGAGAGATATTCTCCGTCGCCTTCCTTACGACCTCAAAAGGATTATACGCCTTGAATTAGAATATGAGGAATTTTTTTTATAACTCCATCCCCAAAAAAGAATGGATGAGATCCACACCCTCCTTCCCCTCTTGTCAGTTGTCGTTGTAATTATATTATATGCAATTAATATGTTCCACTATATTGGAGAAGATTACAAGAATAAAGAACTAGTATTACTATTAGTGGACATGTTCTCAAAACATAAGAAGAGGAGATTGTTAGATTCAAGAATTAAAATTGAAGAGGTCAGGCTTGACCATATTGGATACTGCTGCATTTTTAAACGTTTCACTGGATACAACAATCTTAATACCTCTTGGAAACTCTCACCGGTTAGAGAATAACGTGCCCTTTATACTTCAACAGAGCGCAAGGCCAACTGACCCTGTAGGCCAACATACAAGAGAATTGAGTCAAGATCTGGGCCTTGGATTATCCTCTTGCCACATGGTTTTAATACAACGGCCATAAGAGAAGCCCCTCCCCATCCCTAATAACAGCCAACGCCATTACCCCATCTGTTAAATCTTGCACAATCAAGAGCTTCTTCATCAACTTGTTGTCTCTAAACTTCCTCAACTTTACATCTTCTTCCTCGCAACCAATCACCCTCACATTTCAATACTGGATTTGCAACAAGCCTCCATAAGAGATTACTGACAGGATTTGAAACATCTGCAATCTCAATACGAATTGAAACTAATCTCTATATTTGGGTTTGGCGGACTGACTTGTGAGACATGGAGTCAACGAAGCTGGCCTATGGTAGTTGGTAGGCGATGGTGGTGTAGCCAGTAATTGTTGCCAGTGATAGATCTAGGAGCGTTCTTGGGAGAGAGATTCAAAATTCACAATTTTTAAAAATATAATAATTTGATGGGAAAAAGTGTCACCTTTTCAATCGTTGAATGTTAATGGATCCTCCAAAAATATGATACAAGCTCTGTCACTGTCAGAGATTTACTTGAATCCTGCAGAACCAATAATGTTACTGTTGCTGCTCTGTAACTAGTCCTTTTTTTTTTTTGGATAAGTCTCTGTAACTAGTCCTGATCCTTGGTTATTTGGAAGAATTTGAGGATAAATTTTATGCTTTCGTGGGAAAAGACATCAGATTCTCCATAGTTTTTTTTTATGGGAATGAAAAGAGATCAAGTAAAATCAAAGAAATGAACTAATTAGATGTCTACCTCAAACAACAAATATTCTTGTCGTAAATGATAATTTGTTATTAGTAGAGGGTGTTTTTTTTTTGATATTGTTTTCAGACAAGATTGTGACTGTAATAAGTTTCTAAGAGAAGATGACAACACAAACAATTCACTCTTTGAATATAGAAGAAGATCGTCAATGATCGTGTTTGTGTTTTTTGATTTTTTTCTTGCTTTTTTAATCTTTTTGACTATATCTTTATCATGATTCGAGTATTTATGGTTCTCAATTACCTAATTTATTTGATAACCTAATGTAATAAGGTATATTTCTTTTTGGAAAAAAATACCCCTAAAATAAAATGGGTTGACGTTCATTTTTAATGTTTTAGAACTCATTGATAACTAAAACGGGTTGACGTCAATTTTTTTAATATATTTTTACAAATAAAAATGCTTAAATATATGGGTGTGTATTTTGTAACTTTATATAGATGTCCAAGGCCCAGCAAAAAGGAGCCATTTGCCTCCTCCCTCTCTCACGCAGCCATGGGAATTTCCCAAAGCAGAGCAGAATCCCTAACGGAAAAGAAAGGAAGCAGAATCGTTATCCTCGAGAGAAAAGAAGATGGTTCCTTGCTTGGTATGAGTGACATCTCTCTTCGTATTTGTTATATAACTCTCAAGACTTCCTCACTTCCAGTTGTTCTCAAAGTTACAAGCTTTTTCTCGGTCGATTGCCTATCAACTTGGTTGAAGCTTCAGTTTAATGAGGTTAGTTTCAATGCACACATGATATTTCATCACATTACAGCGTATATGTATGCATACTGATACTATATGCCCACTATAACTGTAATATTGCTATATATGTGTTGATGTAGTGATGTTGTAGCTGGGGTATCAGATTATCCAAAATTCCACTTAATTTCAAACAGAAATCACCATCACATAAAGCTCTGATAGCATCACAATATTTCCCTATGACCATTAGGACCTTCCCTGATCACCTTGCTCAAACCCTTTTCTTATATTGTCCATTTATGAATGTAGACTGTCGTGAAAAGTGAAAACTCTAGTACTGACCCAATTCATGTCTTGTATATGATAATTAATAAATATTTAGTAATTTTGTGTGTATAAATTTCAAGGAACTTTCTAATCATTTACTTAATCAGTTGTTGGCCCTTGAAATTTTTTGGGCGCCTATTATGGAAAGCGATATTAATTGGCCATGATACCGTCTCTGATACGCTCAGGTACAACGTAAGAGATGAAGAGAAAGGAGAAAGCGGAGAAAATTCGGAGGAAGAAACTGATGGGAAGCTAGATCAAAAGATTCAAAACATAAGAACGCTTCATGAGAGTGTGAAGTGGATTAAGAAGATACTTATAGTTTTATTAGCCATTGAGATCTCATTAGTGGATCCTCTCTTCTTCCATATTCCCGTGATCAATGACCACCGGAAGTGTGTTCGCTTGGACAAAAAGCTGGGTACTGCAGTTATGGTTTTTCGTTCACTCATCGATTCCTTTTATGTGATTTATATCATTGCTCAACTTCATAAACATTTATTGGTGGCGCGTTCTAGAAAAGATCAAGATGAAGATCAGTACGCAAGGTTAGGGAAATATCTGTTCCTAATTGACTTTCTAGCTGTTCTTCCTCTACCACAGGTAAGGGATTCTTGATTCTGCTAATTATGTCCTTTCCATCTGTTTTACTAGCAATTGAATCTGAAGACCACCTATCCCCAGAAATATATGTGCTATTCAGACTTACGTTTGAATTTCTGCATATTTTGATTTGAAACGATATGGATTGTTTAGGTGGTTATATTGATCATCCCAGCAATGAGAGGCTCCAGGTTTTTGAATGCGATGTACTTGTTGAGAACTGTTGTCCTTTGCCAATTTGTGCCTAGGTCTTTTCGGGCATACCTTTTCATTTCTTCAGGCACTTTTGGAGAACCTGCAATGGCAAGAGTCAAGTTCAGTCCATTTGTCTTCATGCTAGGCATTGATGTAAGTTGAATTACCATTACCACCATTTCAATGATTATCTGAAGTCAGACATTTCTTCATGTCAATAAGAAATTGTAATTTATCGTAGTATGAATTAGTTTATCAATATTGTTCCCCCAACTCTAAATTCTCCCCATTAAATGTTTTCATTGACAGTTGATTTAGTTTTATCAAAATTTGGATTTTTAGAGGCCATTAACTTAGCCTCATTGCAGTTCTTGCCTGCACCTTCTTGCTGCTTTGATAAATTGACCAAACTTTTGCGCTCATGCTGATCACCAAGAGACTGACTGCTTACTGCTTCTAGGTTATCGGAGCCTTATGGTACTTTCTCTCCATTGAGCGATTAGTGCAATGCTGGACCAAAGCCTGTGAAATTCATGTTGGGTGTGTCAACTCCTTTTACTGCAAGGACAGTATTGGAGACCATACCTCTCTGAAAGATTTTTGCCCCATAGGCACAGATTCCCGAAAGACCGAGTTCTTTGACTTTGGAATATTTAGTGATGCTCTTCTGACTCGTGTTGTGGAAACTACAAATTTTCCAAAGAAGTTGTTATACTGCTTCCAATGGAGTCTACAAAATCTTAGGTTTGCACGTATTATTATTTTGTTTTATTTAATTACTCTACCACACAATATGACCCTTATTCCCTCTTGCTGTCTCTTGGAAAGCTTTAATCTTTGTTTTAAGTTTCTTAGTTTGAGCTAATTTTATAAACTGGTCCCGTGCACCTTTTGCAGTGGCTTTGGTCAAAACCTCAAAACAAGCACCTATATCTCGGAAAACTTATTTGCAATATCAACGAGCATATTGGGTATGCTTTTGTTTTTACTTCTCATTGGAAACCTGCAGGTTGGTACTAAATTTAATGATTACCTTGTTTTCACATGATTTAGGTTTTCCATGCAAATTATGTATAACAGAAAACCAGGATTCTTTTTTTTTTTTTTTGCTTTATCACCTTGAATGCCTTTATAGAATCATTAAAATTGTATAAGCTAAGTGAAGTTCTATTTTGCATTGGTTACTGTTCATATATTTTAAGGAGAAGCTAAATGAAATTAATTTTTCATTGTTTTTAACTGCGATGCCTCTCGCAGACAATATATTTGTCTATTGCGATCATTATAAAAAGTTGATCAATGCATTTGTTACACAGCTTAGGTTGAATTGAATTTGATGAATAATTATGAACTATATTTGTGAAACAGACATCTATGGAGTCTCAAAGAAAGAAGAAAGAAAAAAATATATTGAAAGCTATAGAGAGCATAGAGAATTGGCCGCTGCTCAAAAAGCTCTCTGTGAATCTCAAACAGGATATTAAAAAATACCTTAAACATAATTGGGAAAACAAAACCACCGATGCAGGTATTATTCTACATGAGCTTCCCACTAATCTCAAGAAGAGCATAGAGCGCGCCCTCGGCTTGGAATTATTGATGAAGGTTATTTCTTGTTCCTTCTCCTCGTATGGTTGGTGAAAACTTGAATATTTATCTATGTTCAGTTGTTATCCCTAAAGATATTACTCTGTTGTGGTCAGCTCAAATTTCTTTCCTGACGAGATATGGCACTTACTGATTCTCAATATTCTTGAATGTGAAAGGTAAAGGCGTTTAAACCCATTCCTCAAAATGAGTTGGATGATCTTTCTGAGTCTATTGAGATGCAGCTATTCAGAGAAGGTGATTGCATTATGCATGAGGGAAATACGACTAATAAGATGGTCTTTATCATGCAAGGAGAGGTAGAGGTCCGTAGTTCTCTCAGTGAAATAAACCCCATTAACGTCCTACAAGATGGTGACCTCTGTGGAGAAGAAGTTACGTGGGATATTTTTAATGCTTGGTCATCTGAGCTCCCCAAGTCAACTATGACTATTAACGCCCTCACGGGAGGTCTAGCCCTTGTTCTCCCAGCCCATGCGGTGAGATATTTTCTCTATGAACTTTGCTACTCCCTCCGGAGGAGGATAAGGCATGAACTTTGCTTTGATTTACTTAAGAAGGTTAGTTTTCTTCTTTTTGCATTGCTCAAGTACTGGAAACTTGATCTTGCCTCTTCTAAAATTCTTTCATGACGAGATATCACACTTGCTAATTCTTTTTCTTGAATGTGAAAGGTAAAGGCGTTTAAACCCATTGGTCAAAATGAGCTAGATGATTTGATTGACTCTATTGAGCTGCTGTCATTTGGAAAAGGTGAATACATTGTGCATGATGGAGAGACAATTAATATGATGGTCTTCATCCTGCAAGGAAAGCTAGATGCCCATGGTTCTCACAGTGAAAGAAACTCATCTAATGTCCTAAAAGATGGTGACCTCTACGGAGAAGAAGTTACATGGGATGAGCTCCCCATGTCAACTATGTCTATTAAAGCCCTCACTAGAGTTACTGCCCTTGTTATCCGTGCCGATATAGTCAGAGATTTTCTCCATCACCTTCCTGAAGACCTCAAAAGGAGCATACGCCATGAATTCGAACGATGAATTGCTTCCACATAGAATGATCCTTGAGGACGTGAGTTCAACCTGTCGGGCTTATAATATGTTATAGGCCGTGAGCTTGTAAAATACAAATCAGAAGTACCTGTTAACTGTAATTCTGTTGCTCGCTTTCCCATCTTCGATTTCAATTCTTCATCAAATAATAAGACTTCAATAGTTTGCGTATCCTCCAAAAGTATGATACAAACTCTGCCATTGCCGGAGATTTACTTGAATTCTGCAACACAGATAATGTGATGCTGTTGCTGCTCCGCAACTAGTCCTAATCCTTGCTTATTTGGAAGAATTTGAGGATAAATTTTATGCTTTCATGTATAAAGACGTCAGATTCTCGATAGTTGTTGTTTTTTTTTTTTTTTTTAATGGGAATGAAAAGAGATCAAGTAAAATCAAAGAAATGAACTAATTAGATGTCCGCCTCAAACGTTAAATATTCCTATCGTCAATGATATATAATTTGACCCCCAAACGTCCCTCAAATCTATGTGGCATTAAAATAGTCATACGTCCCTCAAATCTATGTGGCGTTAAAATAGTCATGGGTTAAAAACACACATGTAGAACTCACTTCACATCCAACACTCCACATTAAATGAAGATCTTTTTGAGGTCGTGTGGTCTCAAACACTATCCTATTTTTTAATATTCTTTTTCAGACAAGATTGTAACTGCATGTAAGCTTCTGAGAGGAGAGGAGACGACAACACAAACAATTCACAATTCACTCTTTCAAGAAAATAGAAGAAGTCAGAGAATCATACTATAAAACTCAACTTAATTACATTGGTTAACACAGCTTTTTACTACTACAACTTGACAGACAGAGTTGTATAATTGAGTCTTAAAGTAAATACCCTACCACCTCATAATGCTAGACAAGTGGTCGACACCTTTACAAAATTTGTTGAAAATAAACAACTTCAATCCAAGTGTGGAAAACACCTGGGAGTCTTCCTTTAATGACTACATAAATTTAAAGCCACTCTGGTTGGAATGAAAATGTTCTGATAAAGCATTCATGCATGTAAGAAAATATTTTTGGTCTTTTTTTTTGAAAGAAATCCAAAGATTGTCTAAAATACATTTCTGTTCTTTAGAAATTGAAACGTGCTGACGAGTCCTAAAAGAAATGTTTGAGTTTGGAAACACTAAAAGTTCTTGATTTCCAAATCTAATGTGTTCTTGCATGTAATGAGTCTGTGCTACCTGAGGTCTGAATGAAGAAGTCTGTTCTACATGAGTCTGATTACCTTGAGTCTGATTAATACTAGTCTTTAAAATGTTCTGTTTCACCTTGTTAGGTTTAGTGGATTCGGGTCTTAAATCAGGGTTTGTCTCTTCGTCAACTTGGATTGACTGGCGAGCCAAATGGTCAATCATCCGGAATGGATCATCGGCCTTTGCCGGGAGGACGGTGTTTGGCTTGAGCTTCTCTGTGGGCTCAAGGCTTTTACCGGGGGCTTCGGTGTGAGTAGATGACTCAACAACACCTTTGCTTGAGACAGCAGTGTGCTGTGCTCTTTGGATTCTCGTTCCAATAGGGAGACGAGTGGTTTTGGACAATTGGGTCTCCCCCTTTTGAAAGGGAGCAGCTTTCGACATCATTTTGCTAGCTTGTTGGGCTCGAATTTTATCGAGTGAATCCGTAGTCTCTGAGGGAGACTGGGCCTCTGAGATCTTTACCTCAGGTTGGGCCATTTCTAGCGCGAGTTCGAGCTGTTTCCTCTTCACCTCAAGTTGGGCCATTTCTAGCTCGAGTTCGAGCTCTTTCCTCTTCATCTCTAAGTCTTTCAGAGGTAAGTAGTCGTGTTGTGATGTGTTGTGTGTAATAACTGGTGTCTAGCTCTATGCACAAACTTCTCTTTATGTAGGAGTGGAGGTAAGATTCGTTGCCGACATCTTTACTCTTCCATTATTGTTCTGAGTTGGAAATGACTCAGACTCCTTGCTTTCCAGCTCACGTGGGACCCCTTCCTCTTTTTTTTTAGGAAAATGACATACATATATAATTTTTCAATTACATAATATACATAACACAAAACCCTAAATGTCCACCTTTTTTTCCGCTTTTCTCTCTTTAGACTCTCTCCTCTATTAGTAGTAAAATACACTGTTAATACGTAATGCATTAAATATTGGAATACAAATACACTGTCAAAAACATAATGTAATAAGGTATTGCATGATAACAATCGAACTTGCCAAAAAATGGGAAACAAATACACTGTCAAAACATAATATAATAAGTCACTGCCATGATTAGCTTGGTTAAATACACTGATAATTCGTAATGCATTAACAACTGAGAAACAAATATACTGTAAAATTATCATGCCCACCGGCACCAATGACAATTGAATTGTAACTCTTGTTCGGTCGAATTCCAGCAATATCAATAATCTCTAGTTACATTTTCACACTCGGATTTATTTATCTGTTACACACGAAGAATCTAGAATGACAAGGACTTAGATCGTGGTTATGGATATCTTCAAACAATGTAATCTTCCACTTCCCATCGACGGAAAGTCTATCAACAAGCCTCGCCTTGTTATCCAACCTCCCGCATGTAAATATCATATATTTGTAATCACCATTCGCATCCTTCGTTATTGACCTCCTCTTGATTGAAAACCCATCTCTTCACTACAAAACAATATTGAAACATACATTTGTTTGATAAATACATAAATTTAGTGATTCATAATGTAATAACTCATATAATATCAACACCAAAATGAAATGATTCTATCATTATTACACTATCATACTAGAGTGTAATAACTCAATGCCATAAAAAGTGAAACCAATGTATTTAACAAGGAAAATGACTATGTAATAAACAACGACGCTAAATACACTGGTAATTCGTAACGCATTATAAACTGGCAAACAAATACACTATCAAAAATATAATGTAACAAGTCATTGCCATGAAAAAAAAAGGGTATATCCAGTAATAAAGTATCATCATGAAAGACGTATTAAGGGAATGACAATGTTCATCAACAGCAAATTGTTCAACTTTTTTAGCAAATAATACTTCAATCACAACAAAATCTAAAAGGAAAAAAATTAGCATCTACCACATTCAACTCAGTCACAACAAATCTAAAAGGAAAAACATGAGCATCTACCACGTCCAACTTAGCCTCAACAAATCCATACAAAAACACAAACATAAACTCCAGTGTTCATCAAAATACATTAAATAAGAACCTGAAACAACAAGAGAAACATTATGCATACTGGCAGTGTAGTTAGAAAATAGTAAAATAGTTCCAATCAATTCACCCAATTCAGTCCACTTTCCTGATAATTACATTTTTTGTTATAACAGTGCAATAACCCATTGTCAAGCTTCACAAGTAATCCATAAGACGTTCAATCAAACAAAAAAAAACAACATGATCTACTAATCTCAAATACATTATGCATACTGGCAGTGTAGTTAACTATATTTTCCAAACAAACCATGAAACAAAATAAACTAGTAAATCATAGAATGAGACGACACAAACTAAATTCCCCAATTCTGCATTAGGCATTCTGCAAGTGTATTTATATCACTTTTCTAACCAAACAATGAAACAAAAAAAACTACAAGACCTACTAATCCCAAATACGTTATGCATACCAGCAGTGTAGTTAACTATATTTTCCAAACAAATCATGAAACAAAATAAATTACTAAATCATAGAATGAGACAACACAATCTAAATTTCTCAAACTGTCAGTGTAGTTAACTATATTTTCCAAATAAACCATGAAATAAAATAATTACACTTTTCATTATGACAGTGCAATAACCCACTATCAAGCTTCACAAGTAATCCATAAGACATTCAATCAACAGAAAAATCTAAATACACTGTCAAATGTATAGTGTAATAACGCACGGAGCATACCTTCGATGTGGGTCTCCGTTTTTCGATGGTCGTTTCGGTCGACGAAGGGCTGGGCTAGGTGCTCCTCACGTAGGGGAGTCCATTGGTGAGGTCGGGTTGCCAAATCGACACCGAAATCAGTCGGATCTGTGAATTTTGTTAGATGGATACTCATGGCTTCATGGTGGATTTGCGACAAAATCAACAACCGGTGACGGCAAGTGGTGATTGGGCGTTGCTCTGGGGGCCAGACGCTTCTTTTGGCGGCAACGGCGGTCATATCGATGGCCGGACGGTGGAGGTCCGGTATTGGCCGTGAGAGAAGAAGAGAGAATCTCGTGAGACAGAGTAGAGGAGAGGAGAGAGAAAAGTGAGATATGAGGAGAGATAAAAGTGATTTGTAGGGTTTGATTTTTAATTTTTTAATTTTGAAGTTGCCTAGTCTGCATATCCAATCAATTGCCACATCATTATGTATCTTTTACGTACACAAATCCTATGTATGTATATCACTATCATTTTTTGGAACTTCTAGCAGATTTCTTGTAAGAGTATCTGCCAAGTAGTTACGGGCACCTGATATGTGCTCTATTATGCAAGAGGGAAAGCCGATTAATAACATGGTCTATATCTTGCAAGGACAGCTAGAGGCTGATAGTTCTCTCAGTGATATAAACTCCAAGTAATATCTTAAAACATGGTGCATGACGTTTGTGGAGAAGAAGTTACATGGGGTGTTTTTAATGATCGGCGGTCATCTGATCTTTGGGGGTTAACTATGACTACTAAAACCCGCACGAAAGTTCATGCTATCTCGTTCTCCCAGCCGAAATAGTGAGAGATTTTCTTGGTCGCCTCCCCAATGAAATGATAAGGATCGTAAGGCATGAACTTTGCTTGATTTGCGTCTTTCAAATTTCTTTCCTGACGAGTTATCACACTTCTTGATTCTCATTCTTGAGAGTTGGATGATCTGTCGTAGTCTATTGAGCTGCGTATTTTCAATGAATTAGGTGAATACATTATGCAATAGGGAAAGCCGATTAACTAGTACATGGTCTTTATCGAGCAAGGTAAGCGAGAGGTCCATAGTTCTTTCAATAAAAGAAACACAATTAAGGTCGTAAAATATGATGACCTCTGTGGAGAAGAAGTTACATGGGATGTTTTTAATGATTGGTCATCTGATTGGTCACCAGAGTTAAAGCCCTTGTTCTCCCAGCCGATGAAGTGAGAGATTTTCTCCGTCGCCTTCCTGACGACCTCAAAAGGAGCATACGTCGTGAATTCGAATGAGGAATATCTTAAATCCAAAGAATGGATGAGATCCACCCCTCCGGCGCCATCTAGTCAGTTGACATTGTAATTATATATTATATGTGATTAATATGTTCCACTATAGTGGAGAAGATTACAAGAATAAAGAACTAGTATTGCTATTAGTGGACGTGTTCTCAAAACATAAGAAGACGAGATCGACGGCCACCAATGGACAATGAGAAATCCCAGTTTTCCAACTCCAGTTTCAGGGCTTGTGAAGCTTGAAGCGAAAAACTCTTGGGACGTAACTTTGTGTTAAGCTTCTGCGGCTTCAGGTGCTCATAGGTCATAAGAAATATAAGTCAAGAAAGTTGGTACGTCATAAAAATCGTCTAAAATATTCGGGATGCAAAGACATCCTATCGATCGATTTCTCTATAGATTTTTGCCCTCTCAGCCGAGACAAATTCTGAGTCTCGATTTGATCTCTAAAATATTTGAATTTCCAAATATGTATTGGACATAATTATGTGGGTCTTAGAGTTTTTTCTCGAATGCCATGAAAATTGTCTCATTCAGAACTTAAATAGTGAGTTATGACGGTGCTGACACTCTAAAATTCTTTAAGAATTCCCAAGTCTCCAATTAACATCTGACGATTATGAACTTGCTGCATAATTTTAATCCAACGGCCAAAAGAGGAGCCCCTTTCCATCCCTAATATCAGCCAACACCATTACCCCATCCGTTAAATCTTGCACAATCAATAGCTTCTTCATCAACTTCTTTGTCTCTAAACTTCCTCAACTTCACCTGTTCTTCCTCGCAACCAATAGCCCTCACATCTACAATCTCAATACTGAATTTGAAAAAAGCCTCCATAATAGATTACTGACAGGATTTGAAACATCTGCAGTCTCAATACTAGATTTGAAACTAGTCTCTATCTTTGGGCTTCGTGGAATGATTTGTGGGACATGTGGAGTCAATGAAGCTGGCTTATGGTAGTTGGTAGGCGACTGTGGTGTGGCCAGTAATTGTTGCCAATGATAGATCTAGCCGCATTCTTGGGAGAGAGATTCAAAATTTACAATACTTAAAAATATAATAATTTGATGAGAAAGACTGACACCTTTTTAATCTTGAATGTTAATTGGAGACTCTAAAGAATTTCAGAGCCCCGTATCCTCTAAAAATATGATTCTTAAGAGTTATGTAGCAAATAAAGTCGTGCGGGCCCAATGTATATATGAGAATCGAATAACCCAAAGCGGATAATATAATTGATTGTATGGGGATGTTGGATTTACAGTAGATGAGTTAATGAAACTTTTCATCACTCAAAGATACTCTTTGTTCCAACTCAGTCACTCAATTTCAGATTGTTCCAACTCAGTCACTCAAAGTTTAGTTTTGTTTCAATTTCATCACCTGGGCAGATTTTCACAAAAACGGGCAGTCAAACATCACACCTGGCATGTTGACCACCAGGTCAAAGGCTGATGTGGAAAAAATAAAAATGTGGCATTTGTAAAAAAAAAAATTGCCCAAATATTTGGCATACTTCCAGAAGATGCGAAAAAGACCTAAAACTTTTGTCTTCAAAAAAGACTTTGTTGCTGCAGTCTCTTGGACGCGATCTGGCTCCAGCTTGACAACAACTGTATATCACTATCACTCTAGTAAGAGTTTATTTATCTCATATCTTTCATGATTGTGTAGATTCAATCGATTTCTTTATTATGATTTAAGTTTGTACCCGATTTGGGTATCAAGGTTTTTAGGTTTTTGTGATTGTGTGTTCTGTTTTTGTTGATCTGAGTTTGTAATTCGTTTTATGTGTTTTTGTACTTATATGCTTGCAGTTTGTTGTTGAAATGAAACCTTCTATTGAATGTTCTCTTGATGATGGGGATGATGATCTCCTTGATGCATATATGACATCTTTGGAAAACAATGTTGGAGGTTCTATTATTGGCAGTGGAGATGGTGGCAGTGGAGATACTAGTAGTGATGGGAGTGGGTATGAGGATAGTGATGTCGATGGGAGTGGGTATGAGGATATTGATGTTGATGTTGATGTTGATGTTGATGTTGATGTTGATGGGAGTGGAGATAATTGCAATGATGCTGAGGGGAATGAAGATGATAAAAGTGGGGATGATAGCAGTGACGGTGATGGTTTGGGTGACATTGGTAGTGATGAAGATTTTAAAGAGGTCTATGAATCAGATAATGAGGACATACTACTATTTGAAGATGATGGTGACAATGGCATTAGGAGAAGTATGGTTGCAAATCCAAAGTTCAATCCTAAGGTTACTTCAGAAAAGTTGATCTTTGAACTTGGAATGGAATTTACTGATCTCAAAGAATTTAAAAAAAGCTATCAAGAGCTATACAGTTGATGGTGGGTACCAAATACATATAGTGAGGAATGAGAAGACAAGATGTCAAGCAAAGTGTGATGTTGGATGCCCGTGGGTGATATGGTGCTCTCAAATCAAAGGGGAGAGTACTTACCAAATCAAGACATACGTTAAACAACATATGTGTAATCGGAGACTAGAAAACAAGCAAGCCAATAGCACATGGCTAGCAGTGAGATTGGTGGACAAGATAAGAGGGGAACCAAAAGTGAGTGCGGCTGATTTGGTTACATATGCAAAGGAACACATGTCTTTGGCAATTTCAAGGACACATGCATATAGAGCAAAGAAGAAAGCATTGGACATGATCGATGGGAAACATAAAGAACAATATGGTCAATTGAGAAGTTACATGTCCGAGGTTTTAAGGACCAACATCGGTAGCACATGCAATTTACTTGTGGATAGGGATAGACTAGAAGACCCTGCAGTGTTCAAGCGGGTATATATGTGCCTTGCTCCGTTGAGGAATGGGTTCCTTACTGGATGTAGGTCTTTGAATGGTCTAGACGGGTGTTTTCTGAAAACTGTTTATGGTGGTCAATTACTCACTGCAGTAGCACATGACGGTGCTAATGGGATTTTTCCCATAGCATGAGCGGTTGTCGAAAGGGAGAACGGAGATTCATGGGAATGGTTCTTAAGAAAGTTACTATTGGACATTGGAGGGTTCGATAGGAGGAGATGGTGCTTTATTTCTGATAGGCAAAAGGTATCACATTTAACATTCTGTTTTTCAAGTTGCACACGTTTTCTATATATTAATACATTCTCTATTAACTCTACTTACTAAGGCTATATGATATATTATGTTGTAGGGATTGGTGTCAACCATTGATAAGCTTGAAAGAGAAGTGGAACAAGGCATTGAGCATCGATTCTGTGTGAGGCATATTTATGCCAACTTCAGTAAAAAATGGCCAGGAGCTCATTATAGAAATTTGGTATATGATTGTGCAAAGGCCACAACAATGCAAGATTTTCTCTCACACATGCAGAAGGTAAAAGAGTTAGATGAAGAGGCTTGGAAGTATTTGGATGACATAGTTCCATGTTTGTGGACTAGGGCAGCTTTCTCGACATTTAGCAAGAATGATGCCATTGTGAATAACATGTCAGAGAGCTTCAATGGTAAGATTGTGCAAATTAGAGGCAAACCAATTATCACAATGTTAGAGGAGCTAAGAGCTGATGCAATGGATAGGCATGTTAGATTGAGGATAAAGATGGAAAGGAAAACAAGGGAGACTTGTGCCAGAAGTGCACGATAGATTAGTTAAAGAGTTCCAGAAAAGTAGATTATGGACAGCAAAATGGTCTGGAGATTCAGAACAGTCAGTTTTTCAGGTATATGGTTATCAAATATTAGTCTTTTACATATCACATTGATGATGGTAGTTAATAAACACACAACTTTGTCTGTAACAGGTGAGCAAAAAGCCAGAGCAATACGTTGTCAATGTAAAACAAGCATCATGTACTTGTAGGTCATGGGACTTATCTGGCATTCCATGCACTCATGCTGTCGCTGCAATTGGATGGCTTCACAAAGATCCAGTAGACTTTGTGCATGAAGCATATACAAGGGAAACATATTTCAGGGTATACCATCACAATGTTGAACCAACAAATGGAGAGAACTTATGGGTTGCCACTGGTGGTGATACCGTTATACCTCCTCCAATGAAAGTATCTATTGGAAGACCAACAAAAAAGAGAAGGAGAGAACACGATGAGCCTAAGACAAGCAGTCGACTAAGACGAAGGTATCCGAAGATAAAATGTGGCAAATGTGGAGGACTAGGGCACAACAAAAGAGGATGTCATAATCCTGCAATATCTCAGGTAGACATTGTTTTAAATGCAAAATTCATGAGATTTCTATAATATTCTGTAACTAAGATATCAAATTCTAAATTGCCAGCCACCCAATGTGAATGTTAATGTCGACATAGAAAGTGCAGTTGGAAGAAGGGGTACTAAGGGAAGAGGTCGTGGTAGAGGTGGTAGAAAGGTTGGTCCAATGAGAGGAGGTGGCATTGGTAGGTCTTCTACTACTAATACTGATGCAGTGAGTATTGATGCGGATCGAGTCAACAGTGGCAATGTCTTTCGATCAAAGATGCCCATGAAAAGATCTATGATGCGAGGGGGTGGAAGTGGTGGTGGAATTGTCATGACCGAGAGCCATACAATGCCAATGGATTTGAGTTTTGGTGGATCATGCAGCCCTGGAAAAAGAACAAAATCAAGTGCCAGGAGGATGCCAAACACTATTCTTACAATTCAAGGTGCAACATCCAAAGCTAGGTACACTACCATGCTGAATGCAACTCAGGAATCAATAACGAAAGCAAGGAGGTAGTCATATTAGTGATAATATTAGGGTCGTGCTAACTAGATTAGTAAATATCTATTGGATATGTTTTTGGTGGACTTAGCATCTGAATATGTTTTGGACTTACGTATGACAATCATCTGGCATCTAGATAATGTTGTTTTGGACTTGCTTCTATGAAACAAATATGATATGGTGAATTAATATAAAGGTCTATTATGGTGGAATTTTAATCTTTATGGTGGAGTTATTTTGATTTGTTTTGTTAAGGTGTAGAATTTTGACATGTTTTGTTACAAATTTTTTTTCCACGTGGCATTTTTTCCACATCAGCCTTTGATTTGGTGGTCAACATGCCAGGTGTAATGTTTGACTGCCCGTGATGAAATTGAAACAAAACTAAACTTTGAGTGATTGAGTTGGAACAATCTGAAATTGAGTGACTGAGTTGGAACAAAGAGTATCTTTGAGTGATGAAAAGTTTCATTAACTCTACAGTAGATAGATGACAACACAAACAATTCACTATTTTAAGAATGCAAATACCCTACCATCTCGTAACGGCAGACAAGTGGTCCACACCTTTACCAAAGTTGTTCAAAGTAAACAACTTTACTAAAGATAAAAAGATATGAGATATGAAAATTTTTGTACAATCTTGCGATGTGGTTCTCTATATTCTGGTAGGAAATTAGAGTTCTTGATTTTGAAATGTATTTGAATGGTGTATATATATATATATATATACACTCCTTTTGGATATTTTATTTTATAACCATTTTGATATACGGGTCTGCTATAAGTTTTAGTAGTAACCACTTTGATACACATAATTATTCCATGATTAATTTGTAATAATTTTGATATGATTTAATGTCAAAGTTGGTTGGTCTCGCTTTTGTCATGATTAATTTGTAATAATTTTGATATGATTTTATTTTTTTATGCTATTCCAGCTCGTTGATTGTCCAAGATCAGAAACCAATTGACAAATAAATATGCCTCTCTAACGAGAGGTGGTTCGATTGACAATCGATGGATTTAGACATATATGTGTCTAAAGTTCGATTCCAATGAGAAACATATTTTTCAATAATATTTTAAAAAAAAATAAAGACAAGTAAATATGTTTAAATATTTGGGTATATGACTGTATAGATGACCAAGGCCCAGCAAAAAGCAGCCATTTGCCCTCTTCCTCTCTCACACAGCCACGGCCCATGGGAACTCCCCAAAGCACAGCAGATTCGTTATCCTTGACAGAAAAGAACATGGCTCCTTGCTTGGTATTTGCTACATAACTCTTAAGACTTTCTCAATTCAGTTATTCTCAGAGTTACAAGCTTTTTCTTGGTCGATTGCCTGTCAACTTGCTTGAAGCTTCAGTTCAATGAGGTTAGTTTCAGTGCACAATTAGTTGTAGACATGATATTACATCACATTACAGAGAATATATATGCATACTGTAACGCCACTCTAATATTGCTCTATATATGTTGATGTAGTGATGTTGTAACTGGAATACTATCAGATTATCCAAAATTGCACATATTTTCAAACAGAAATTACCATCACAGAAAGCTCTGATAGCATCACTTAGCGCTCACCCTTTTCTTATATTGTCTATTTATGAATGCAGACTGCAATGAAAACTCTAGTACTGACCCAGTTCATATCTATGTGTATAATAATTAATAAATACTTCGTAATTTTGTGGGTATAAATTTCAAGGAACTGTCTAATCCTTTACTCATTCATCAGTTGTTGACTTGGCCCTTGAAAATTTTTGGGTTCATATTATGGAAAGCATTATGAATTGGCCATGATACAGTGTGTGATTCGCTCAGGTCCAACACAAGTGATGTAGAGGAAGGAAAAGGCACAGAAAACCTGGAGGAAGAAACAGATGGGAAGCTAGTGTTTAATCATATAAGATTGGCTCTTGGGGTTATGGAGATGTTAAGGACAATTATAGTGTTATTTTTTGTTAGGATACCTGTAGTGTTATTAGCCATTGAGGTCTCATTACTGGATCCTCTCTTCTTCTATATCCCCGCGATCAATGAGTGGCAAAAGTGTGTTCGCTTGGACAAAAAGCTGGGGATTTCAGTTATGGTTTTTCGTTCACTCGTCGATTCCTTTTATGTGAATTACATCATTGCTCAACTTCATAAATATTGCTCTGTGGCACGTTCTAGATTCCCGTGATCAATGGGTGGCAAAAGTGTGTTCGTTTAATATGTTTGATTTCCATCTTTCATCGAGAAATAAAGCTTCAATACAGATTATATTCAGTAAAATCTCCAAACAGAGAGTAATACATACACTGCTTAAAAACAGCTCGTATTATTATCATTGGACGTGTTGTCAAAAACATAAGAAGAGGAGATGGTATACCAAAAACTACATTTGAAACCACATTAAATAATTTTCAAACCCAAAAAAAAAGAGAAAAAACTTACAAACCCTGTGTTAGATTCAAAAATTAAAATTGAAGAGGTCAGGCTTGACCATATTGGATACTGATACTGCTGCATTTTTAAACTTTCACTTGGTACAACAATCATAATACTCTTGGCAACTCATTGGTTATAGCTCTTTCAACAAAGCGCAAGGCCAAGCGAAGCGAGATCGACCGCCACCAATGGAACAATGAGAAATCCCAGCTTTCCAACTCCAGTTTGTTTCAGGGCTTCTGAAGCTTGAAGCCAAAAACTCTTGGTACATAACTTTGTGTTGGCTTCTGCGGCTTCAGGTGCGCATGGGTCATAAGAAATAAGTGAGGAAAAGTCGTACCGAAATAAGCTCCATCGATATCTTGGTATCGTTGAGGAAAATTATGAACCAGGAATAGGGGAAAAAAGTGTGAGAACTAATCATATATCAAAGATGAAGCCACAATAAAAGCAAATGGACCAAAATAGATGATAGGAGAGCCAAAACTAGCAGTGCCAAATGGAGAGGAATGCAAGATCCAATTAGGTACACATTAGGAGGAAAAAAAAAGCAAGAATGTAAATATGAAATGAATCAACAAATCATGACAGTCGATTTGTAAACATGGTTGTCTTGAACAAAAAATAAAGGTTAAAAACATATTATAACCATGAGAAAATTACAAGCAGACGTAAAACTCATGTAATGGAGATCCCACAAACAGAGGGTGCAACGGAAAGGATACTACCTTGGTACTTGGACCGAGGGTAATATATATCTTCACATTTAGGACAATATACTTTAACAGTACTCGAACGAGGAATGTCCGACTGACCAACAGGAAGGCACGGCTGACCACAACAGTAAACTCTCGGACATCTTCCGAAGTCATAGTTTTTGTACTTCTCTAACTATAAAAATTCCCACAAACATTAGAACCAAAATGACACAAAATGAATGAACAAATCACAAGAAAAGACAAATGAAACAAAGAACATTACCATGGCTGTCATTCCCTTGGTAGTCAATATGTACCGCACATGAATCAGACCATACAGCATCTCAGCCGCCGATTCTACCAACTCATTCTGTTCTTCCGTGAACATATCTCCTGTATATGCCCATAACAACCAGGAGTGGCTTTAACAACAACAGTGTACAGACAGACATAGAACAAAAACAAACGGCAAGCAGTTGGGAGTGGAGGAGAAAAGAAAGGTGAATAGCAAAGTCATGGCTCAGAAGTATGTGCTTTTCTACAAGAAAGTTTTTTTATTCATCAAACTAAATATTTTATTGAAGCCTCTGCAGGCTTACAACCAGAAATAGGGATAAAATATTTGCAAATGCAGACCCTGTCATCTCAGTAGTCAAGAGCAAACCATCCAAAGCATTTCCCATTTCAAAGGATTGGCAAAGCAAACCTTAAATTCAGGTATTCATCCATTCAATGGATGGACATATTATTAAAAAAGGCTATCACTTGTAATGTTAAATTTCAAGCAACCTGTTGTATAGCATTTATAGAATTTTTCCCAGAAAGAATGATATTGAAGAAGGAACACAAGCCTAACTCAAGAAAGTTACACTACCACGCAAAATCACATGCTAAATGATACATCTTGTTTGACAAACGATGCAAGAATAGAATAAGAACTATCCTCTCAAAAATGTTTGCCTCCATTATTTTTGTTGAGAAAGGAGAACTTTCAAGACATAACATTTCATGTAGTAGAAGGGAAAGCAACCACAAAATGACAGTTCAGGATAATCAAGGCAGTGGCATTGGCATTGGGGGGTTATGAAAAAGCTAGATGTATCCATTCACTGCAGATGCAATCTCAAGGATAACTTTCAAATGTAGGAGTTAATACATAAAAAGTATTTTTGATGAAAATACTCAAATAGTGGTAGAGGCTTTTTCCTCCACATCATGTATGAGTTGACTAGGAATAATGCTTTCAGCTGGGAGACAATGGTTCTAGCCTATGCAGGAAAAAACCTGTGATTTTAAAGATGCTTAGGGTGACGAGTCTCACTTCAAGAGTTTACCTGTGCACAGCACATTCCCTCGATTCAAAAAGAAAATACTGGTATAGGGTTCCACATCAAATTTACATTTGGGTTCAACTGCATATTAAAATTGACATCTATAAAACCAAAAACAGTGATCCACAAATCACTACAAGCTTTGATACATGAATAACAAGCAACAAATGTTAGTATTCTGATTCTAAACTAAATATATAATAAGAGACAATCTCACGAACAAGCAATACACCTTCCAAACTGATTGCCATACGATCGCACCTAAACTAAAGACCTAAAAAGAGACATTCTCAAAAAATGAAAATGTATAAGCTAAATGCATAGTGGAGATGTGAATCAACTAGAGTAATACTGTAATACCCACCTCATAAATTAGAGCTTAAAAGATCACACTACACATATATTTGCAAACAAGAAAAGTAAAGCCAACCTGACATGAAGGAATGCTTACCATGAGAAGATTCCACATCCAAAATCAAATCAAGTGCATAATCATAATAAGGAACTTGACTGCTCAGGCCACAAAGATTAAAATCATCTTGGATGTATTCATCGTCAACTTCACAGAAGAATTCATTTCCCTGCAAATTGCAGAACCATGAAATCCAAGAGGTGTCATCTCCATCAGAACCACTGACATCTGAATCTTCACTGTCTGTTTCAGATTCCTCTGCAGTTTGTGCCAATAAGGCAACCTCAGCAGATTAAAAACAAAAAACACAATCCAAAGCACTTTGAAACTTGAAATTCAAAAAATGTAGCACAGACAGCTTGGCAAGCTTGGCAACATTAGGTAAGTAGACAGCATGTTCACAAAGAATAACTTAAGCCTTCAAAAATATGGAAAGGTCCAAAAAGGTGGAGGACTTTGACATCACTCCTTATCGGAGCCTATTATATGCCCTATTACTATTAGCAAAATTAGAACTTTGCCACTAGGGCATATAACATCACAGCAAAACTGGGTCATATAAAATTTAGAGGCCAAGAAATTAAAAAAATCTCAGAAAAATGACTTGGCATGTACAAAATTCATGCTTAGACATTGCCAGAAGAAAATCTGTGTAAAAAAGAGCAGTAAACTATACAAGTTTGACATGTGGATGACCGGAAGAGAAAAAACCTAAAATCAACAGTCTGCTCCATCAAGGGCAGAAACCAATCTCCTCAATCAGTCCATTTTTCAAAATACAAGCCAAAAAAAGTCAAGCTCCAAACTGCCCATCAAATTTGAATTTCCATTTTGCTTCAAAATGAAAGCTAACAACGTCAAATGTTCTCTTTTTAATGGGAAAACGAATTTTATTAAAGAGCATCAAGAAAGAAACCAGTAAAAACCAGATCCCTCAAAATCAAACTGATCCTCCACCCGCCTCCAAACACAACAAAAGACTACAACACCTAACATATTCAATATTAAATAAGACGATTCCAAAACTCTAAGAGACCAAATATATTTTTTTAAAAAGAAAAACAATCAGACACATTTTCTATAACAACATTGCATCCAGGGAAACCGAGAAAAAAGTTCAACTTTCTAAAATAGCTTCCCACTATCTCAATAACAATATTACTAGCATGACTAAACATTTAAAAGACGAGACAAAAATATTTGAGTCGTAAACAGAATATATAGAGCAACTGATGTCCCATGCCCTTTAAGAAGTAAAAACAACTTAATTACTCAATATTAAGAAACAAAGCTAAGACTAAACCAACTAACCTTATTAAAATTAGCAAATTTCAAAACTTTAGCGGGAAAATGCAATACCATCAGCAACCCAGATCTAACGCATCATGTGTTAGAAACAAACAAAGATTTGCCCCCGATACAAGCACAAGGATAACCAAATCACCGGTTTTCACATGAAGAGGAAGAACAGTGTAACATGTAAATAAAAAAGAGAAATATAAGTACTCACCATCAGAGCATTTGTTCTTGGCGAGGGAAGCGGAGCGGGAGTCACGGTGATCGAGCTTCGCTTTTCCGGTGGAAGTGGAAGTGGAAGGGACCGACAATTTCTCCTTATCCTTAGCGTTGAATCCCCTCGAAGTGGACGTGGAGGACTTCTCTAGATGCTTTTCCAGAGCATTATTCACGATGCGCTTTCGATCCAAAGGCCCTCCTCCTCCTACAATCTCCGATTTGCCCAACCCGCCAACTCCGCCTTCTCGATCCCTGTACATACTTCCCTCCTAAAATTACAGCTTCGGCCCCGAAGCTTCTGGTTCGCAAGAGAGCTTCAACCTATGAGACCTAGCATGCCCCTATTCCAGTGGAACAAGCTAGAAAGTTAGGGTTTTGCAGGGCCGAAAATGTATGCGATTATGAGAAAATTGAGAGAGATCGAGACGGAAAACGCCAAGAATCACATAGAAACATAATGGAAAATCGGAGATAACTAGGGCTTACAATCTGTGCTGGAGAAAGAAGAGAGAGAGGGAAGTAGATTTTTGCAGGTTCGAGCTCCTCTGCCGCTCTATTTTTTTTTTTTGCTTTCTTATCAGTCTTGGGCCTTCTATTGGTACAGGCCCATATACCTGATCCACATTAAGTTAATCATGGGCCGTATGGCCCAGCCTGCCCAATAAACAACCAAAGTATTTTCCCCACGGGCCTAGTTTGTGTTGAAATTTTGGTCTAAATTCTTTTTCGAGCCGGGCTTGGATTTCGCATAAAAGGCTTTTTGAATAGAGTTGTTGGCCCAATATTGTAACAAAAAATGTTTGGTATATCTCGATGATGTAAAGTATAATTAATCCTTGTAAAATCTCTCCGAATCAAATCAAAACTTAACGCAATTTCAACTACCTTTTACATTCCCTGTCTTGTTTTCAATACCTTGCCATTTACATACCTGTTCTTTAAATCCCAGCCAAGTCTTACAATAATTTATCTTACACGCACAATTAATTTCAGCACTTTCAGTCTTTTCGGTTAGAACCCCCCTCTCTTTTTGATCCGTTTATTTCTTAATGTAAAAGAGAAAATAAGGTTGTGTTTGGTATCACTTCCAAAAATTTTGAAAACAAAAATAAAAAACTAAAATATAAAATATAAAACATAAAATTGAAACTTATTTGATTGAACACTTAAAACTGAAAACAAAAATTGAAGAAAAAAAAATGTGTGTTTATACTTTAATTTATTTTTATAATAATGGAATATATCCACACCACTATATTTTTTATAACTGCAGCCTTTCCCATGTTTCACCATTGAAAACATCAGCAGAAAGAAAAAAAAAAGAAATAAAACAATAACCCAAAGTATATTTGATCATTGTCTTCATATCTCTATGCAATTTGCAATATGAAATCTTAAAGAAAGTGTAATCTATAATAAGTGTAACTAGTTCTGTTTCCAACACTTTTAAAAACCTTTTTTTTCTTGTTTTCAAAAATTTTGAAAACCTGTTTTTGGTTTTCATAAAAACCAAAACAGAAAATACAAACAAACAATATTTTTTGTTTTTATTTTCTATTTTTTGAAAATTAAAACAAAAAACAAAAGTGATACTAGACACACCATAAGTTTTTCTTGTAAACAAAGAGTATTTTTCATTTTACTATTATTAATTTGTTTTCTTGTAATGTAGGATTCTTATTAGTTTCGTGAGATATAGATTTTATGTGCTGCTCCCCGCTCCCGTTCTGCGTCAAAGTGATAGAGCTCCTTCTCAAGTGTATAGAACGAGAAAGACGTTGACAAGAGAAGCTTATAATGAATATCCAGGGATTCTGCCTTCTTTAAAAAAAAGAAAAAGAAAAGAAAAGAAATGAAGAGGTTGACAAGTAATATATATAGTCATTCATATTTTATTCATAGTAGTAATAATATTACAGAGAGATCACCCCAACAGAAGTTTTGCCATGGAAAGATATTCTAAATTCTTATTGCATTAATCTAGTAACTTCTTCAGGCACAAATATTATTTATATTGAGGTTGCTGGTTTCACATATATGCCAATATTATCAAGGTAGTGGCCGGCTCTTCCATGGAACCCGATGATCGTACTATTGTCTATCGGGATAGAGAAAGAGGTATCAGAAGCGGAAGTAGTTCCAAAAGGTCCATATGTATTCCTATTTGTAACAAACGATAGTGATTTAATCGTCACAAGATTGGCGAAGTTTCCATATGTCCCGCTTATCAACACCAGATGTTCAGAAGGCCAGGCAAAATGAATCTAGGAATCGGTAAAAACATGTTCAACGTAAGAGTGTGATCATATGAAGGATTAAGAGTACTGCTACAATAAAGAGCTAACTTACCATTTTTCTTTCACCAAGGTCTTGAGGATTATTGCCGCCGAAAGTTTTCGAAGTCAGGCCGGTAGTGTCTTTGAAAGATATGGACTTGATGTTCAACCCTTCATAGATGATTATCTCATATATCCCATTATGTGTTGTATAACTCCATGGATTCCCACCTTGACCACCCCATGGCCCCAAAGAAATGATTCCTTCCATGTGCCCCTACATCATAACCAGCAACCATGACAAATCAAACCAAGGCATATTAACCCTAAAGGTCAAAAGACAATAATGTTAAGTTTTTACCCGTGGCTTGACATGTATGCCAATTGAATCAAGGTAGTAGCCTGCCTTCCCGTGAAATCCAATGATGTAACTACTTTCTATCGGGATGGAGAAAGAAGTGCCACTAGCAGTACCAATAGGCCCATGTGTAGTAAGATTGGTAATAAATGATAGTGATGTGATCACTAATAATCCATTGAAATATCCATATGTCCCATCTATGGATGTCAAAAACTCTAAAGGCCCATCGATCTTGATCTGCACATAATGTAATTATATGTAGATTAGTTACATCAAATCAATCACATCAAGGAGTTAACTAGTTAACTATATATATATATAGCTAAACCATGATCTATTAAAACATTTTAGGTTTAATTTGTCCACATCGCAATGAATTTGTGTGTTCTTAACTGGTTTTATTTTCGGTTGTCTTATTATATATAGGAGGTGTATGTGCTTATTATATAACCTTATATAAGAAAGATAAATAATGCTTCATATTTTTCATTTGGTTATTACAACATTTACATAATTAAATGCGATACTCACAGTTTTCATTTCACCAATGTTGTTGGGATCGTTGCCACCGAATGTTCCATACTCGTGGTCATTAGAGTCTCGGAAAGAGATGGAGCTGATTATGGATCGATCAAGAATATTTATCTCTTTTATCCAACTTCCGACCTTGAAAGTAAAAGGGTTACCACCAGGACCCCCCCACTGCCCAAATGAAACACTTCCTGTTGAATCTCCCTGAATGCACCAATATTAACAGTCATGCAATTGAATCTCAAACTTTCTCTCTCAATGACTGTTTTAAGAGTACAAGTTAGCAGTTTGAACGAGCTTACCGGTTGCACAAAAATGCCAATAGCATCAAGGTAGTAGCCGCCTCTTCCATGAAATCCAGCGATGACACCATCTGAGATGGGGTTTGAGAAAGACTCACCAGAATTGGTTCCAAAAGGTCCATGTGAAGTGAGATTTGTTTTGAACGATAATGACAGGATCACTAACAGTCCTTTGTAAATGCCATATGTGCCAGATATAGATATCAAATACTCTGAAGGCCAATTGATATCAATCTACGTAACCTCGGAACAACGTACACAACTATTATCAGAAACGGACCGACACACCCGTCGGACCTAGAAAACCGTATCAGTACATAATTTCAACAAATTAGTTTCTTACTTACCACTCTCTCATCGCCAAGATAATCATTAGGGTCCATGCCCCCGAATATGCCAGATTGATTGCCGTTGGCATCTAAAAAGGAGATGGACTTGATATTAATTCTTTCCTGGATTGTAATTCTGGATATTCCACTGCGTCCCTGGAAACTCCAGGGATTACCACCTGGGCCTCCCCATGGCCCCGATGAGATTGTTCCTTGTAAGGACCCCTGTATCAAAACCAATAATCATCACAAAATATATATCTCACAAGGGTACATCGATCGTGTGAAATACATAGATAGTTAATGGCCTTACCATTTGCTAAGATGAATGTACGCTGAACGTTCGATATGTATCTCCTTTAGCTAGCTAGCTATATCGAATCTCTAAGTAAATGAGTGTGTATATATAGACACTGATCATAAAAGGACAATAAAAAATAAAAATAAAAAGAACTAGAAAGCTACTGCAACTCTTTTTTTTTATTTTATTATTATTACTATAATTATTATTTTCTGAATAAAAACTTGCTTTATTGAAGCACCATGGGGGTAACCCTATTACTAACAAGTCTTTCATGTACCTAACATGCTTGCTTGCACCTATTAAATAATTTCGCCGGATATATATCCTGTCACGATAGCATCAACATTTGCTGCAATCAATATGCAATGTGGGAAACATTTTTTATTTTAAAAAATAGTGCGTTGTAACATTATCTATCAAACGTACACATGCATTGTCAATTTATTTGTGTTTGTTTTCTTTTGATAATTGGGATTGCAGGACTTGGACAGTCACGTGAAAAACCAAAAAAAAAAAAAAGAATGAAAGAGACATTACATGGGCAATTACAGGGCCTTAGAATTTATTTTTATTTTTTTTTAGAAAATTGGATAATGATATCTTCATTATGTGTGTTGGCAGAGGACTTTGAGAGTAAATTGTCACGTGAAAAAACAAAAATAAAAATTGAAAGAGACATTACATGGACCAATCTCTATGTCACTTCAATAATTGTGTTATATCCTTAATGTACACGTTTTGAATTTATTTAGGTGAAAATTGTAAAGAAGTGACAATTAAAGTGATGTATAAAAAATTTATATTTCTCTCATTTTTAGATTCAGCATGATATATATATATTTTTTACGAATATCCTTGAAATTTTGTAAGGTTATCTTTGATATGGAAGAGTGTAATGCTTCTTCAATGTCCTATAGACAATACAATATTAGTTTTGCAATTAATTTGGAAGTACCTAAGATAACATCAACATTTGCTTCTATCAATATGAAGTTATTTTAAAAAATAGTGTGAGATCATCATCATTAATTCAAATTGCAACAGCTTAATGTATTGAATGAGTATTACTAAAAATTCTTCATGTATCCAATATGTCTGCACCCTAAACCCTAAACCTATTAAATAATTTAAGTGGTTATACATCCTCTTTTGTACAAACAATTTATTTATGTTTGTTTGGTTGTGATAATTGGGTTGGTTGGAATTGACAATGTCTTGTAATTAATGTGAAAATGAAAAGGTAAAAGAGACATTACAATTTAGAAAGAGAAAGCGATTATTGATAGAAAATGAAGAATAATACTGTCACACTGCTACATCAACATTAAATGTCAAAAAAAAAGTACATTTACATTTATACCCATGCATTCAAATTGCAACAGCTTAATGCATTGAATGAGTACATTATTTGCTTTTTTTTTCATTATTTTATCTTTATTATCAACATGGTTGTCAAAATCCAAATTATGTTCGTACGATTTTACGATCTTAGGTAACTAAAACAATTCGAATCGATGTAAAATCTCAAAATTGATAAGATTTATCGATCTTATCGATTTTATGATCTTCCCGATTTTACCGATCTTAACCTTAATAGACTTATGGAGTCATGGGCTTATGGGTTGTGATATACTAATAATGAGCTTATGTTTTTAATCTTAGTTTTTGTTAAAAAAATTGGTTATAATCTGTAATATCCTGATCAAATTTTACACTATTCATAGTATCTTATCGTGGTGGTTGAGGTGGAGTGAACCTCTGTGTTGGTGAATCGGTATTTGAAGAGAATAAAATTAAATTGTGATAAAATTTTTTTAAAAAATTTTTTTTAATAAATGGGGAATTTTAAAAGAAAATTGTTAAAGTAAGAATTACTTAAATCGGATTTAAATTTGATTTGTTATGAATTTTTGAAGTTAATTATAACAATTCGGTTAGGGGTTTTTTTTTTGACAGGTGGGTGTTTTTGACAGTCAAGGATATTATAAAAGAAAACTTAAAATGAAAAAAACCTTACGCAGTTTTTTCTCTTTTTCCTTTTCTCTCTCGTATATCTATTTTTTACTATTTATTTTCTGAGTACGACGACGGTGAGCGACACCACTGGTGTCAAAAGAAGCGTATTGACAAGACGAGTCTAACCCAACTAGAATCACGCTGATCGGAGTTGTCGTTTGGGAGATATCGGAGTTTGAAGTTCCGATTTACTCGGATTTCTTTTGGTCGATCCGGCCGATTCCGGCGACGGTTTGGTTTGTTTCAGGTACCTATGAGTTCATCTCATCGAGTTCTTTAATTTGATATAAGATTTGGCAGGTTTGGGTGGTCGGATCGCCGGCGATGGGGTTAAATGGGTTTCCGGCGAGTTGACCGAGTCAGGCCGAGTTGACTCGGTTGACCGGCGAGTTGACTCGACTGGGTACTATTTGACCCGATTTGACCCCGTCGGGTACTATTTGACCCGGTTCGGTACTATTTGACCCGGTTTGTTTCAGGTACCTATGAGTTCATCTCATCGAGTTCTTTAATTTGATATAAGATTGGGCAGGTTTGGGTGGTCGGATCGCCGGCGATGGGTTAAATGGGTTTCCGACGAGTTGACCGAGTCAGGCCGAGTTGACTCGGTTGACCGGCGAGTTGACTCGGCTGGGTACTATTTGACCCGGTTACTATTTATACGTTGACTTTGACCAGTACTATTTGGCCGTTGACCATAGTTGACCGACCGTATTTTTACAGTATTTACATATATCGTGTTTTTCGGTGTAGACGGTGGTCACGGTTGAGATTCGGAGCGGGTTAACTTTTGGAGTTAGGGGTTTATCTGGGACGCGTGCTTGGTTTTAGCACTCTGATTTCCAGGTAGGGGTTTCGTTTCTTTTGCATGTGACTTTAGAGTTCCGGTTTTACGGACTCTGGTGATATTATGGTTTTGTCGGTTTCTGGGGGTGGAAATACGACCTGTTTGTATGTTGATTTATATTCTCTGTTATATATATAACTGTTGGTATGTTTTTTGAGAGTGAGGTGATTGGAGGTGTTGGATGTGGATGTGGATGTGGATGTGGATGCGGATGTGGATATGGATGTGGTGGATGTGGATGTGGATTTTGGGCCCATATAGGCGCCCAAATGATCAGATATGGATTTCTGATGGATGATATATATACATATACAGACCAGATATATATACCGGTGGACCGTCTGAGATGGGGTGCATCACAGGGGACGCCCTCTGGTGTAGGCTATGCTATCGGGATACCCGATCCTCATCCAGTTTCGGTGTGGACCTGGACTGGGAGACACCCTACGGGGATTAGGGTGGGTCCAGGGGTGTGATGGATTGTTGGAGATTGATGTGGTGATTACAGTGTTGGATAGCCTTATCGACTACCATTTCACTTGATTGGATTGGTGTATGGATTTCTGGAGACCAGTGTGGGTGGTTCCAGTGTTGCTTAGCCTTATCGGCTATTGTGCTATTTGGTTGACTTACTGATGGATGTATATTTCCTGTATTGCATACTATGCATTTCATTTCTGGATTTATCATTATTATTTATGGATATTGGCGTTTCCTCTCTACGCCCTACAGAGCTTTGTGGCTCACCCCTCTTCTTTATCCCCTTTCAGGTGAGTTGGATGTAGGTGATGGCGGTCAGCAGCGGGATGCGTGAGCTGGTGTGTAGCCTTGGGCTGACTCTTAGTGGGTGTGGGAACTTTTTGTATTGTATTTGTATATACTATACGGTTTGGTATCGGGTAGATATGTTTTATTATTTCGCTGTTGTATATGTACACAGGTGGATGTACTTTGTGGATAGTATGGTAGTTCTTCTTATTATTATTATTATGTCTGTTGGGTTTAGCAGAGATTTGGGATCTGGTTGGGATCTGGTTCGGGGGATGGGGTGTCCCCTGCGGGTCACGTCCCTGTGGTATAGATACACCTCGGTGTATCTTAGGAGAGAGGGGCGTGACAGTTTGGTATCGGAGCTGTAGGTTTAGAAACTTACAGTGGTTAGGTTACCTAGGTTATTTTGTTGGCTACACATCATGCGTTTCCCGGCTGACCTGGTGAGTTTTTATTTTTGGTGTTTCCTGATTTAGATTTATGTATACATGTGTTATATTTTCCAGATATGGTTGACACAAGTAGTACTCGGGTGCGAGGATATGGACGGGGTAGAGGAGAACATGAGGCAGATGAGCCTCAGGGAGTAGATGAGGTGGGTATGCCTGAGGTGGCTCCATTAGAGCGGGGGCGAGGACGGAGAGGTAGGGGTGCGAGACGTGGTAGGGGCGGAAGACGTGGGAGAGGTGGGGGCAGGCGGCGAGTGTCTATAGACCCAGTAGATGATATTAGGGAGGATCAGGAGGAATATTTAGCACCACAGGGGGTAGAGGCTGTCGTTACTACTTTACGATAGGAGGTTCGGGATGTTACTGAGTTGGTACGAGCTCTTGGGCAAACTGTTACAGGACTTGTGACACAGATGACTGCTCCAGTCCCAGCTGCATTACAGGCTCCTGTCGAGGTTCCAGAGCAGGTTCTGACTTTGGGTGAGTTACAGGAGGGTGCAGGACAGATTGTGGGGGCATAGGTAGCTCCTTTGGCGATTGATACGTCGATCAAAGAGCTAGCCGAGTTACGGAAGACGAATCCTCCGGTATATAGGGGAGTGATAGATCCAGTGGCAGCAGAGGAGTGGGTTCGCCAGTTGCGCAGGAAGATGACTTCCTTACGGATTCCTGAGGAGAGGAGGGCTTTATTAGCTGCTGAGTTTCTGGAGGGGGAGGCTTTTACATGGTGGGAGGTGATGACAGTTAGTCGGGGCAGAGAGGGCATGCCTTGGGCAGAGTTTGAGACTGCTTTTCTGGCGCAGTATGTACCACAGACAGTGCGTGTTGCTAAAGCTAAAGAGTTTCTTGAGTTGATTCAGTCTCCGGACATGACAGTGACACAGTATCAGGCTCGTTTTGAGGAGTTAGGGCGATATGGGCAGGAGTATATTTGCACAGAGGAAAAGAAGATACTGAGATTTAGGAGAGGGTTGTCACCAAAGATTTCACCTCATTTGGCAGCTCAGACTATCACCACCTATCGTGAGTGTATTGATAAGGCACTCGGAGTGGAGAGGACTTTAGTGGAGATTAAGGATTACTGGGAGATTCATAAAAGGAAGCTTGAGAGTTCTACATCTGCTACTGGCGAGAGTAGTCAGCACAGACAGAGGATTGATACTCGGGGGCAACAGCAGAGTCAGGGACAGGGTTCTCAGAGTTGGAGGCAGGGTTACCGAGGACCCAGGCAGGAACGGCAGGGTTCTAGACAGGTTCAGCAGTGGCAGAGACCGGTTCAGCAGGGGCAGAGACAGGGTCAGCAGAGGCGGAGATTGGATCAGCATGGTCAGGCTCCGAGGCGGGATCAGCAGCTCCAGCATTGTTATGCTTGTGGTCAGGTGGGCCATATGATTCGGGATTGTCCTAATCTGTTATGTTTCCAGTGTGGATTGCCAGGACATATGAGGAGAGATTGTCCACAGGGTAGAGGATTTGCACCTCCAGTACCTGGAGGTCAGAGAGCTCCAGCTCCAGCACCAGTTCCGATACAGAGGGGTCCTGCAGGACGGGGTAGGCCACTAGTTCAGCAGCAGCGGCAGCAGCGGCGGCAGGTTCAGAGAGGTGGAGTGTATGCACTTAGGCCTGATGTGGTTCCAGCAGAGCGAGATCACTTGGGAGGTAGGTTTCTCTTATTCAGTTCTTGGGCACGTGTTTTGTTTGACACTGGTGCTACTTATTCATTTATTTCTGCATCATTTGCTGAGACATTGGGTTTGGAGATTATGGGAGTGGCGAGGAGATTTATAGTTGATTCACCACTAGGACCAGGTACCGTGATTAGTGGTATCTGTAGGGACTGTGTATTTAGTTTCTCAGACCATGAGTTTAGAGCAGATCTGTTTGTGATGCCATTTACTGATTTTGATGTTATTCTTGGATTGGATTGGTTGACTGAGTATGAGGCAGTTATAGAGTGTGCTGAGAGGAGGATTACACTGACCACACCTACGGGGAGGGTTAGATTTCGTGGAACGAGATTGCTTCCGTGTCCACATTTTCTAGATAATCCTCAGTACACCGATTGTGTTATAGCGGGTTTGATTACTTCAGCGTCTAGGGAGGATTCTTCGAACTCTATACCGGTTGTGGAGCATTATATGGATGTTTTTCCTGATGATTTACCGGGGTTGCCACCGCAGAGGGAGAGTGATTTTGTCATTGAGTTGTACCCGGGTACAGATCCGATTTCTATACCACCGTATAGGATGGCACCAGCAGAGCTGAAGGAGTTGGACACTCAGTTGACAGATTTACAGAAGTTGGGATTTATCAGACCGAGCACTTCACCTTGGGGAGCACCTGTTTTGTTTGTGAAAAAGAAGGATGGTACGATGCGTATGTGTGTGGACTACCGGCAGCTGAACAGGGTGACTGTAAAGAACAAATATCCATTGCCGAGGATTAATGATTTGTTTGATCAGTTGAGAGGTAGTCATTATTACTCCAAGATTGATCTCAGATCGGGGTACCATCAGTTGAGGATCAGAGAGGAGGATATTCCAAAGACAGCATTTCGCACACGGTTTAGCCATTATGAGTACTTGGTTATGCCATTTGGGTTAACCAATGCACCTGCAGCGTTTATGGATTTGATGCACAGGGTGTTTAGACCGTATCTGGATCAGTTTGTGATTGTGTTCATTGATGATATATTGGTTTATTCAGCCACTGAGGAGGATCACATTAGACACTTGGAGATTGTGTTGCAGACGCTCAGAGAGCATAGATTGTATGCCAAGCTGAGTAAATGTGAATTTTGGGTGACTCAGGTGAGATTTTTAGGGCATGTGATTTCTCAGGAGGGTATAGCGGTGGATCCAGCGAAAGTAGAGGCAGGGGTGGCATGGAGGAGACCGAAAAACGTAGGAGAAATTCGCAGTTTCTTGGGATTAGCAGGTTACTATCGGCGTTTTATTGAGGGGTTCTCGAGGATTGCAGCACCGATGACACAGTTGACTCGGAAAGATACTCCATTTGTGTGGACAGATGTGTGTGAGCAGGCATTCCAGGAGTTGAAGACTCGACTCACTTCACCTCCAGTGTTGGTGATACCCGACAGGGGTATTGGTTATCAGGTATATTGTGATGCTTCAGGAGTTGGTTTGGGTTGTGTGTTGATGCAGCAGGAGAGAGTGGTTGAGTATGCTTCACGTTTGTTGAAGCCGCACGAGAGGAATTATCCCGTGCATGATTTGGAGTTGGCTGCGGTAGTGTTTGCACTTAAGCAGTGGATATATTATCTTTATGGAGAGAGGTTTGAGGTATTTTCGGATCATAGGAGTCTCCGGTACTTGTTTACACAGAGAGATTTAAACCAAAGACAACGTAGATGGATGGAGTATCTTGAGGACTTTGATTTTACTTTACAGTATCATCCGGGCAAGGCCAATGTGGTGGTTGACGCCTTGAGTAGGAGATTGATTGCAGCTCGGTTGGCTATTCAGGAGTTTGGGTTGGTGGATACACTTAGTCAGTATCGACTAGATGTGGAGGAGCGTAGAGATGTACTGAGTTTACAGAGTTTGATTGCTCGTCCAACCCTGGTACAGAGGGTGTTGGATGCACAGTTGGGGGATGCATTATTTGATGACATTGAGGATATGGAGGGATGGGTTAGAGGCACTGATGGTGGAGTCAGATTCAGAGGCAGATTAGTGGTTCCAGAGGACACTGAGTTACGCGAGGAGATACTTCAGGAGGCACATTACTCCCGATTTGCGATGCATCCTGGTGCTACTAAGATGTATCGAGATTTACGGAGGCAGTATTGGTGGAGTGGCATGAAGAGAGATGTGGCACAGACTGTGACTCGATGTCTTACCTGTCAGCAGGTAAAGGCAGAGCATCGACGACCTGCTGGATTATTGCAATCGCTTCCATTACCTGAATGGAAGTGGGAGCATATCACTATGGATTTTGTGATGGGTTTACCTATGACTCCGCGGAGACATGATGCGGTTTGGGTTGTTGTGGATCGGTTGACAAAGACAACTCATTTTATGCCTATTTGTCAGACAGATTCGATTGAGTCATTGACGAGATTATATGTACGAGAGATAGTCCGATTGCATGGGGTACCATTGAGTATTGTATCTGATCGGGATCCCAGATTTACTTCACGGTTTTGGGGCAGTTTTCAGGATACTCTGGGGATGAAACTGAACTTCTGTACAGCTTTTCATCCGCAGAGTGATGGACAGAGTGAGCGGACTATTCAGATTCTAGAGGATATGCTTCGGGCTTGTGCGATAGACTTTCGAGGAGATTGGGAGACTCATATTCCTTTAGTGGAGTTTGTGTACAACAATAGCTATCAGAGTAGTATTCAGATGGCACTGTTTGAGGCATTATATGGGAGACCTTGTAGATCACCGTTGTGTTGGTCAGAGGTTGGAGATAGACCATTATTGGGTCCAGAGATGGTGCAGCAGACTACTGAGGTGGTGACAGTGATTCGACAGCGGCTTCTGACAGCTCAGTCACGTCAGAAGAGTTAAGCGGATAGGAGACGTAGACCTCTAGAGTTTCAGGTGGGGGATCATGTTTTCCTGAGGGTTAGTCCTCGTAGAGGAGTACAGCGGTTTGGGAGAGCGGGGAAATTAGTCTCTAGATTTATAGGGCCATTTGAGATTTTGGAAAGGGTGGGGACGGTAGCTTATCGATTAGCATTACCCCCACAATTGTCAGGAGTACATAGGGTATTTCATGTGTCTATGTTACGGAGGTACCATAGGGACCCTTCTCATATATTAGATTGGTCTACCTTGGAGATTGGTGAGGACGCTACTTTTGAGACACGGTTACTATTTATATGTTGACTTTGACCAGTACTATTTGGCCGTTGACCATAGTTGACCGACCGTATTTTTACAGTATTTACATATATCGTGTTTTTCGGTGTAGACGGTGGTCACGGTTGAGATTCGGAGCGGGTTAACTTTTGGAGTTAGGGGTTTATCTGGGACGCGTGCTTGGTTTTAGCACTCTGATTTCCAGGTAGGGGTTTCGTTTCTCTTGCATGTGACTTTAGAGTTCCGGTTTTACGGACTCTGGTGATATTATGGTTTTGTCGGTTTCTGGGGGTGGAAATACGACCTGTTTGTATGTTGATTTATATTCTCTGTTATATATATAACTGTTGGTATGTTTTTTGAGAGTGAGGTGATTGGAGGTGTTGGATGTGGATGTGGATGTGGATGCGGATGTGGATATAGATGTGGATGTGGATGTGGATTTGGATTTTGGGCCCATATAGGCGACCAAATGATCAGATATGGATTTCTGATGGATGATATATATACATATACAGACCGGATATATATACCGGTGGACCGTCTGAGATGGGGTGCATCACAGGGGACGCCCTCTGGTGTAGACTATGCTATCGGGATACCCGATCCTCATCCAGTTTCGGTGTGGATCTGGACTGGGAGACACCCTACGGGGATTAGGGTGGGTCCAGGGGTGTGATGGATTGTTGGAGATTGATGTGGTGATTACAGTGTTAGATAGCCTTATCGGCTACCATTTCACTTGATTGGATTGGTGTATGGATTTCTGGAGACCAGTGTGGGTGGTTCCAGTGTTGCTTAGCCTTATCGGCTATTGTGCTATTTGGTTGACTTACTGATGGATGTATATTTCCTGTATTGCATACTATGCATTTCATTTCTGGATTTATCATTATTATTTATGGATATTGGCGTTTCCTCTCTACGCCCTACTGAGCTTTGTGGCTCACCCCTCTTCTTTATCCCCTTTCAGGTGAGTTGAATGTAGGTGATGGCGGTCAGCAGCGGGATGCGTGAGCTGGTGTGTAGCCTTGGGCTGACTCTTAGTGGGTGTGGGAACTTTTTGTATTGTATTTGTATATACTATACGGTTTGGTATCGGGTAGATATGTTTTATTATTTCGCTGTTGTATATGTACACAGGTGGATGTACTTTGTGGATAGTATGGTAGTTCTTATTATTATTATTATTATGTCTGTTGGGTTTAGCAGAGATTTGAGATCTGGTTCGGGGGATGGGGTGTCCCCTACCGGTCACGTCCCTGTGGTATAGATACACCTCAGTGTATCTTAGGAGAGAGGGGCGTGACATAATCTATTAACATTATATAATTTTGTTCATGGTTTTCTAGAGGTCTTAAAAAATTACAATTTTGTGAAATATTAGCATGTCCATAAATAAATAATAATCACATTTTTGAATTCTTTATTACCTATAAACTATAGTATATTATATCATGTTAATTATTTATTTAAAAATAAGTAATTATATTATTTTACACATATGTCCCCATTAAATGTTTTATTTACAAGATTATCAGCACCTTATTTATGACAATGCCATTACGAATTTAATTAAACTTCCTAATGCGATTTAAATTCGATTCCGAGTCCGATTTTTAAAGCTCGATTTTTAACCATTTTCGAATCAAAAATTCCAAAATTAATTCTCCATTTTGAATATTTATTTATTACTTATTATTTTCTCGGGTATTACATGCGGTGAAGGGTAAAAGAAGTGTAAGGTATAAATGTAAATTCAATAATTGTGTCCTATCCTCCATGGTACACATGCATTGTCAATTTATTTGTGTTTGTTTTCTTTTGATAATTGGGGTTGCAGGACTTGGACAGTCACGTGAAAAACCAAAAAAAAAAAAAGAATGAAAGAGACATTACACGGGCCAATTACAGGGCCTTAGAATTTATTTTTATTTTTTTTTAGAAAATTGGATAATGATATCTTCATTATTTGTGTTGGCAGAGGACTTTGAGAGTAAATTGTCACGTGAAAAAACAAAAATAAAAATTGAAAGAGACATTACATGGACCAATCTCTATGTCACTTCAATAATTGTGTTATATCCTTAATGTACACGTTTTGAATTTATTTAGGTGAAAATTGTAAAGAAGTGACAATTAAAGTGATGTATAAATAATTTATATTTCTCTCATTTTTAGATTCAGCATGATATATATATATTTTTTACGAATATCCTTGAAATTTTGTAAGGTTATCTTTGATATGGAAGAGTGTAATGCTTCTTCAATGTCCTATAGACAATACAATATTAGTTTCGCAATTAATTTGGAAGTACCTAAGATAACATCAACATTTGCTTCTATCAATATGAAGTTATTTTAAAAAATAGTGTGAGATCATCATCATTAATTCAAATTGCAACAGCTTAATGTATTGAATGAGTATTACTAAAAATTCTTCATGTATCCAATATGTCTGCACCCTAAACCTTAAACCTATTAAATAATTTAAGTGGTTGTACATCCTCTTTTGTACAAACAATTTATTTGTGTTTGTTTGGTTGTGATAATTGGGTTGGTTGGAATTGACAATGTCTTGTAATTAATGTGAAAATGAAAAGGTAAAAGAGACATTACAATTTAGAAAGGGAAAGCGATTATTGATAGAAAATGAAGAATAATACTCTCACACTGCTACATCAACATTAAATGTCAAAAAAAAGTACATTTACATTTATACCCATGCATTCAAATTGCAACAGCTTAATGCATTGAATGAGTACATTATTTGCTTTATTTTTTTCATTATTTTATCTTTATTATCAACATGGTTGTCAAACTCCAAATTATGTTCGTACGATTTTACGATCTTAGGTAACTAAAACAATTCGAATCGATGTAAAATCTCAAAATTGATAAGATTTATCGATCTTACCCGATCTTATCGATTTTATGATCTTCCCGATTTTACCGATCTTAACCTTAATAGACTTATGGAGTCATGGGCTTATGGGTTGTGATCTACTAATAATGAGCTTATGTTTTTAATCTTAGTTTTTGTTAAAAAAATTGGTTATAATCTATTAACATTATATAATTTTGTTCATAGTTTTCTAGAGGTCTTAAAAAATTACAATTTTGTGAAATATTAGCATGTCTATAAATAAATAATAATCACATTTTTGAATTCTTTATTACCTGAAAACTATAGTATATTATATCATGTTAATTATTTATTTAAAAATAAGTAATTATATTATTTTACACATATGTCCCCATTAAATGTTTTATTTACAAGATTATCAGCACCTTATTTATGACAATGCCATTACGAATTTAATTAAACTTCCTAATGCGATTTAAATTCGATTCCGAGTCCGATATTTAAAGCTCGATTTTTAACCATTTTCGAATCAAAAATTCCAAGATTAATTCTCCATTTTGAATATTTATTTATTACTTATTATTTTCTCGGGAATTACATGCGGTGAAGGGTAAAAGAAGTGTAAGGTATAAATGTAAATTCAATAATTGTGTCCTATCCTCCATGGTACACATGCATTGTCAATTTATTTGTGTTTGTTTTCTTTTGATAATTGGGGTTGCAGGACTTGGACAGTCACGTGAAAAACCAAAAAAAAAAAAGAATGAAAGAGACATTACACGGGCCAATTACAGGGCCTTAGAATTTATTTTTATTTTTTTTTAGAAAATTGGATAATGATATCTTCATTATTTGTGTTGGCAGAGGACTTTGAGAGTAAATTGTCACGTGAAAAAACAAAAATAAAAATTGAAAGAGACATTACATGGACCAATCTCTATGTCACTTCAATAATTGTGTTATATCCTTAATGTACACGTTTTGAATTTATTTAGGTGAAAATTGTAAAGAAGTGACAATTAAAGTGATGTATAAATAATTTATATTTCTCTCATTTTTAGATTCAGCATGATATATATATATTTTTTACGAATATCCTTGAAATTTTGTAAGGTTATCCTTGATATGGAAGAGTGTAATGCTTCTTCAATGTCCTATAGACAATACAATATTAGTTTCGCAATTAATTTGGAAGTACCTAAGATAACATCAACATTTGCTTCTATCAATATGAAGTTATTTTAAAAAATAGTGTGAGATCGTCATCATTAATTCAAATTACAACAGCCTAATGTATTGAATAAGTATTATTAAAAAGTCTTTTATAAATTCAGGGACTTCCCTAATACTTATCCGTAAATTTGAGAAAATTAACACCTCTATTAAAATTGTCTCGTCGAGATCTATTTATAGAAACCCATAGTGAATATGTTTTGAGGTTTTTCTTTTTAATGTTACTTTTCCATCTAATGTTACTACAGAAAATATCGAACGGTATGTACTTCAACTTGCAATTACTTCCTCTAGAAAATTTCAAATCATGAACAGTGAAATTTTACATAAAACTAGCATCCATATGTAAAGTAAATGTATAATCCATCTAGTTATTGGAAATTACATGGAAGTTAAGTATATATTCTTCTTTAATGCGCGCGGGTGAAGCAATAGTTTTAACTTGTGCCTATATTGGTAATTTACGTATCCTTAGGCTCCTATATAAACCCTAAATCCTCTTCTCAAGCTACCTACCTCAAAATTTCTTGCCACCTTCCTCTTTTACTTCCTCTACGATCAATTCTCTGTTTGTCTGTACCAGTTCCAAAAGATTAACTGAGTGTCAAGTTTGCTAAAAGGAAAGCAATCAAGAGGAGCCATCGAGCCATCTTTGTAAGGTCTAGTAGGAAAGAGTCTCTCTCTTTCTCCTCTTCCTTTGATCTTTCCTTCTTCTTGTTGTTTTAATTTTGTTTTTTGCTTTTACCACTTTAATTTATCACTGTTAAATTTCCCACGAGAAATATCAACAACAGTAGACATTGGAAACTTTTGTTTCACAGTAAGTCAAAGGAATATTAATTTCATGATGAGCACCCGCATGCATTTCGTGCATGCCATGCACCACGTGAAAAAGCTTGAACTGTTTATATAATTAGAATTACCATTACCTTTGTTTGTTGTTGGCATTAGATTCAACACGAAAGTAGTTAAGTAATAAATCATTAATTAGCAACTAATTTTGCAGGCAATCTAAAAGTAGTCAAAGTAACTCATCATGCCAGTTGAGTTCGAGATAGAGTTCAACGTTGAGACCAGCACCAGAGGAGGGTACCGGACTTTCATTACGAATTTACGACAGCGATTGGGATTGAGATCGTCGCACAATCGTCCTGCACTTATCGTTCAAGAGGGGGACGCACCCACTCGATTCTTCGAATTGATATTACGAACCAACAATCACTCAGTTCGGTTCAGATTCCGAATGGACAACCTCTACTTGATTGGTTACCAAATGGAAGATGGACGATGGTTAGAGTTCAATAACCAACAACAAAACCATCTAATTTTAGGTTCAACATTCTTAGGCTTCGGGGGCGACTACAGAAGCCTGGCGGGTGCTGCTTTCCCCTCTGATCAGCAGGACCAGCAAGGAATTGAGCAAATAAGAGTTGGCTATTATAGCCTCGTCAGTGCTATAAATCAGCTCGCTACAGTGACCGACCGCGAGACAAGGGCTCGTCGTCTCGTCGTTGTTATCATGATGATCTGTGAGGCGAGTAGACTCATTCCTATATCCGACTATGCAGCTACCAGTTACCACAGCATAAATCCTAACCAAGAAGGCCAAATCCAAACTTGGATGAAGAATTTAGCACACTCTTGGGGCTCCTTGTCTGCAGCGTTGTTTCGCGCTGATGCTTATCCACAACAGGGGTTCCAATTACCAGAAAATCATGTACAACTTCTACCAGATGTTGAAAGGAGAATAACAACTATTGCCGAAGCTGCCGCAATACTTGGCATCTTGTTGGGACTTTGCTTCAGAGGCAGTGGACCTCAAAGGTTTCCACGCATGGCCGACAATGCTCAGTCGTGCCTTAGAGGACGGCCGCTTGTGGAGGTTTTCTCAGTGCGCATCAACAACATTGATGACGAGAACCTGGGAGATCTCTATGGCACAATCATAGTCGCCGACGGACTGAATTCTCAATACATCTACAACCGCACAAGGGACAATGTTGAATCCATCAAGGCGGGGGATAATGCTACCCTGACTGGGCCAAATCGATCCATCTTGGCGTATGGGGACTTCACCATCAGAGTGGTTCTCACGGATAAGGATACATGGTCCTGGGACGATGAAATCATCAATCAAGAGATCTCGTGGAACCCTTACGACATCGGCAATGTTTATGACGAACCCATTAACATAGGACTTTGGAGCAAGAGGGGTTCTGGGTCATTGTTTTATGCAGTGTTAAGAGATGCAGTGGCTGCCCAAGTTACCGTTAAGCTGGAAGAAGGAGGAGAAAACACTACCGAAGTCTATGGGGATATTCAAGCCTTCTGTGGCAATTGGGGTGATAATTACAACACTAGAAGTATTCTGTTCAAAAGAGCATCGAATGACTACTTAAGTGTAGAGCGTCACCACAACATTCCATTGACGAGATCGGTAGTGGCCGTGCCATTGAGCTCCTCCCTCAAAGTTATGGTAAATTTGAAGGATTACGACCCAATCTCTGCCGACGATGTAATTGCTGATGGCACTGAAGAGTTCCCAGCTGAGATGTCTGGTACATACTCTAAGATTATCTATGGGGCAGATGGTAATCGGGTCTCCGTGACGGTTGCTTGGATTTTTGATATCTAATATTAAGTCGTGATATCAAAATGGTTTCACCTGTCCTGTTGTGTGTGTAAGTCATAATTATATCATATGTTTGTTTGTTAGTTAAGTAATTTGTTGGTGATGTCCCTGACAATAATGTAATGTAATATATGTGTGAAATCTGTATGCTTTTCGTTATAATAAAATAAACTAATGCTATATATTTTCGATATGACTTTATATATTAATATGCACCGGTACCTTTTGATAATCTTTTCATCTGTCAACTTCTCACATCTAGGTAATTAGTTGACAGGAAGAAAACTGAAGATGAAATCGTATCAATATATAGCAATACCTAATTGGTAATTTCCTTGGTCTAATGACTTCCTCTAACGGCAAAGACTCTGGTGCTTGCTTTTGCAAGTCTTAACTACTGATCGATCTCTTCACTTTCTTAGACTCCTGACTCTCATCATCTCTAGCCTCTCTATCCTTTGATCTCCTAGTAACCCCTATCTCCGCTCACATTCCTCACCCTACCCCTCTCTTCTTCACATGGTCCAGCTTCTTCTAATGTTCATTTGTCATGTGTTAGAATTCATGGGATTGACCATGATTTTGAGGTATGTTCCATGTGATGGAAAAGTTGGAAACTTACATGAATGTAAAGAGTTTCATGTCATATGTGCATTCACAAGCTCAAAACCATGAATGGGGTGAATGAATTGTTGTATCAAATTGAGCCATTTGGCCATGACAAAATGTAAACGAGAGTTAACCAAAGCTTGTGGAAATGAGCAATCCCAAATTTAACCATATTATTTGTAACCATATTATTTGTGGAAATGAGACTTATTCGTGATTAATAATCGGCTTTTGGTTGCTGTTTGCTTTTCTATGGTATAATCAATTTTCTAGACTTATCTCTGTGCTGATCTGTGATTAAGATTTGATTTGAGATGGCTGAGAACGTGAACGTGAACATGAACATGAACGGTGTGAAAGTCTCTACTGCTACGAGCATTCCTGGAGTCACTGACTATGGCCATTCGAACTGCAAACTCTTCCGGAGTGAACAGTGGGATACCCCTGTAGGATGCTCAAATAAACGGACATGTAATTTAAAAAAATAAAGAGATGAGAAAATAAAATTATAATTTTGGAGGTAAAAATAATTTATTAAATGCAAGGATAAATAGTACATTTGATTACTGACAGAACAAAAGGTATAAATTATTCTTTCGATGACCAAATCAATATTCCGTATATCTTTCGGTGATCAAATGTAATATTTACCCTAAATACAATTGTTGCTTTTGTTGAGCAAGCAATGCCTCAAGGTATGCTTTCCGAAGCCCATCCAAGTCTCCATTCGAAGTGCCAAAATAATACCTCAGCTGGGGAGGATCATGTGGTCTAGCTGTAGAACATCTTCCAAAATTAGGAGTTCTTTGCAACCACAGAGGGTGTGTTTGGTGTGGGTGAAAAAAATATGACTAAATACTATAAGGGTAAACATTACAAGAATAACAATTATAGGAGAGAAAAATATTTGTTACATGTGTTTGGATGTAAAGGGTAAAATTTACACTCTTTACAATTTAGTGTATTTGGAATGAGGATAACTGTTGAGCTGTAAAAATTAACCATGTTTGGTACGAGAGTAATTATTAACCTGTAAAACAAAATAATTATTTTTTATATATTTGCTACACTTAACTGTAAAAGTCTCACATCTAAAGATGTGGGCACTCATGCCTTGTTTATAAGGCAAAGCCCACCTCTTACCACCATCAAGGCCTTTTCCTAGGCTTGAGTGGGTTGGGCCTAGCCCGCCTGCTTGGGCCTAAGGAGAAACAAAGACGTGCGGGCCCGATGTATCCACGAGATCCGGACAACCCAAAGCAGACAATATTGTTGGTGTGTATGGGGGTGTGGATTTACAACAAGGTATCGGAGCAATTCGTTCCTGTTGGACATGACCTCTGCTCCACTTGTTGGGTCTGACATAACCCAGCCCACAAGTGCGGGGGAGTGTTGTCCCACATCGAAAGATGTGGGACTTAAAGTCTTATTTATAAGGCTACAAAGCCCACCCTAACACACAACAAGGCCTTTTCCTAGGCTTGGGTTGGTTGGGCCTAGCCCACCTGCTCGGGTCTAAGGAGAAACAAAGCCGTGCGGGCCCAATGTATCCACGGGAACCGGACAACCCAAAGCGGACAATATTGTTGATGTGTATAGGGGTGTGCTTTGTAGCCTTATAAATAAGACTTTAAGTCCCACATCTTTCGATGTGGGACTAAAGCGCAGGAGTGGAAGTTGTGGCTCTTTGGTGGTCATTTTTTGAAGAATCAGAGTTGGCTTATTTATAAGGCTACAAAGCCCACCCTAACACACAACAAGGCCTTTTGATTTGTTTCGTTTCTAATCTTGTCTCTTTCGGTTCCACCATTGAAATTTCGTCCATGAGGATTGTGGTTTCTATTCTGATTATAGTATCCTCTTCCAGCAGGAGTGAAGCCTCGCCCTTGAGAATTGAAACGTCCTGCTCCTCTGCTGAATCGACCACGTCCTCGTTGACCAAGGAAGGCTTGCCCATGATTAATGGTTGCACCTCTTTCCTGTGAAACAATCATCTGTTCATGGTTTTGTAGGGACAAAACAAATTGAGTTAGTGTAGGATATGGTGGTTTAGAAAGCATAGCAATTCTAAACTCGAGATATTTTGGCCTGAGCCCTCGCGCAAAGCAAAAGACTTTCTCAGTCTCTTGTACTGGTTTGTTGATTGCTGCAAGTTTGTCACAAATGGACTTGAATTTTTTTTGTGATATTCTGAGATTGAAAATTCTCCCTTTGTTAGGCTGAATAGAGAGTCTCGAAGCAGCGTTTCTTTTTCAAATGAATTTGGAAGGAGATGCTCCTCTAGTCCATCCCAAAGTTCCTTTGCTGTTCCAACTTTTTCAACCATTGTCATAGTTTCTTCTGCCATGTTGCTGAGCAGCCAGGATCTGAGCAGTCCATCATTGAATTGCCATTTTGACAATTCTGGGTTCGGTTTCTTTTCACCATCTTCACTGGTTATGGTGTCGGATACTTTGTCTTTGGTGAGATGATGTTCTATTCCCAAGCTTTGTATCAAGGGAAAGATTTGAGCTCTCCATAACAAGTAATTGGAGATTTCCAACTTGATTGAGACCATGCTTTTGCACTGGTGAAATTCGAGGATTGAAAGTTGTGGCTCTTTGGTGGTCATTTTTTGAAGAATCAGAGTTGGCTTCGATACCATGAAAAAATCTCTCTCAAACTTATGGACAAAAAAGAAAGAAGACTTGACAAGCAATGAGAAATGTTTAATACATGTAATCACTCTTGAGCAAGTTGCCCAATGCATTACAAATGACTTGTTTATATACAAAGGTACCAACGGGCAAAACAAGTAAATAAGGAAAGAATAAATTTTGTTCAATATTGTTGGTGTGTATAGGGGTGTGGATTTACAACATTAACAATCCAATGAGTGATACTCAATCAATAACAATTTTTGACTAAACTATTACAAAATATGAAATGTAGTGATTAACATCCATTGAAAAGAAATACTAATAAAGACTAAAACATGATATCCAGATTAAGCATACAATAATATCCATGGAAACTTCACATCAACAACTAATGGCCACAAAAAGGACCCAAAATATCTAAAAATACCTTAGCACCATATCTCCAACATCATATATAACCCACTTATAATGGGCCAGGCACCACTTGCACAAATACACATTTCTCCTCACCACTTTTATGAATGCAAATAATTCTTCCAAGACAGCCACAAGATCATTATTCATATGGGTCCAGAAAATGAAGCAAATCCTCTATCTTTTGCCCCAACTTCTTCTAGTCTATGATTGAAAGCAGCAAAATAGCAATGACAAAGGAATCAAAATTGAGTAATATATTCAGACCAATATATATAATGTATGCTTAATATCTGGATATAACCAGAATCAAGGAACCAAACCACAACAGCAACATATTCAAGTAGCAGCACAGGGTTTGACACACGATGCAAGAACAGAATAAGAACTCTCCTCTCAAAAATGTTTGCCTCCATTATTTTTGTTGAGAAAGGAGACCTTTCAAGACATAATATTTCATGTAGTAGAAGGAAAAGCAACCACAAAATGACAGTTCAAGATAATCAAGGCAGTGGCATTGGGGGGGGGGGGGTGTTATGTATCCATTCACTGCAGATGCAATCTAAAGGATAACTTAATATGCTCAGGGTGACGGGTCACTTCTAGAGTTTACCTGTGCACAGCACATGGTTCCCTCGAATCTCGATTCCAAAAGAAGTAGATTTTGCTGGTACGATCTCCTCTGTCCCTCTCTTTTTTGTGCTTTCTTATCAGCCTTGGGCTTTGGGCCTTCTTTTGGAACAGGCCCATATACCTGATCCACATTAAGTTAACCATGGGCCAGATGGCCCAGCCTACCCGATAAACAACTGAAGTATTTTTCGCCACGGGCCTAATTTGTGTTGAAATTTAGGTCTAAATTATTTTCCTAGCACGGCTTGGATTTGGCATAAAAGGCTTTTTTGAATAGAGTTGTTGGCCCAATACGGTGGGCCGCCCCATCATAACCGAAACCTACATGACCCAAACAATTTTCAACTAATGCTCCAAAGCCCAAAAATATGACCCCATTTAACCCAAACAATTAACTCTCTCTTCAAATCCAAGTAAGGTGATAAAATTACTCCACCCTAAGGTGATAAAATTACTCCACCCTTCTTACGTAACTCTTTAAAACGTCAATCCAAATATTTATTTGCTCCGTTTATTTTTATTGTATAAACATATCATCAACACATCTATATGAATATATTATTTAATAACCCAATGCCGACAATCAACAACGTTTTTATAAAAGATATATTTAATGTTAATATTGACTAATATCTGTCTACAACGTTAAGAATTATCATTTCACCATATAATTTTTTTACTATAAATACCTCGCAATACTTGTCTTCACAAATCACACGCCTTCTCCTCTCCATTTCTTCATTTGCAAGGGAATGAAAAGAATAGAGTTACTCTCTAAAACGTTGAAAATCTCCAGACAGAGAGAATCACAGACAACGCTTGAAAACAACTAGCTAGTATTATTATCAGTGGACGTGTTGTCAAAACATAAGAAGAGGAGATGGTATACCATAACCAAATTGGAAAGGCTTGACCATATTGGATACTGATACTGCTGCATTTTTAAACATTTCACTGGGTACATCAAATCATAATACTCTTGGAAACTCTCACCGGTTGGAGAATAGAGAGAGCCCTTTATACTTCAACTGAGCGTAAGGCCAAGCGAGATCGACCGCCACAAATGGACAATGAGAAAATCCCAGTTTCCAACTCCGGTTTCAGGGCTTGTGAAGCTTGAAGCCAAAAACTCTCGGGACATAACTTTGTGTTGGCTTCTGCGGCTTCAGGTGCGCATAGCTCATAAGAAATAAGTGAGGAAAAGTTGTACCGAAATAAGCTCCATCGATATCTTGGTATCGTTGAGGAAAATTATGAACCAGGAATAGGGGAAAAAAGTGTGAGAACTAATCATATATCTAAGATGAAGACACAATAAAAGCAAATGAACCAAAAATAGATGAATGGAAGATCCAACCCGATATATGTTGGGAGGAAAAACGCAGGAATGTAAATATGAAATTAATCAACAAATCATGATAATCAATTTGTAAACATGCTCATCTTGAACAAAAAATAAAGGTTAAAAACATATTATAACCATGAGAAAATTACATGCAGACCCAAAATTCACGTAATAGAGATCTCACAAACAGAGGGTGCAACGGAAAAGGATACTGCCTTGGTACTTGGACCGAGGGTAATATATATCTTCACATTTAGGACAGTATATTTTAACAGTACTCGACCGAGGAATGTCAGACTGACCAACAGGAAGGCACGGCTGACCACAACAGTAAACTCTCGGACATCTTCCAAAGTCATAGCTTTTGTACTTCTCTAACTATAAAAATTCTCACACAAACATTAGAACCAAAATGACACAAAATGTACAAACAAATCACAAGAATAGACAAACGAAGCAAAGAACATTACCATGGCAGTCATTCCCTTGGTAGTCAATATGTAACGCACATGAATCAGACCATACAGCATCTCAGCCGCCGATTCTACCAACTCATTCTGTTCTTCAGTGAACATATCTCCTGTACAAGCCCATCACATACAAAGGAGTGGCTTTAACGACAACAGTGAACAAACAGACAGAGACACGAAAACAAAGGGCAAGCAGTTGGGAGTGGGGGAGGAAAGAAAGGTGAATAGCAAAGTCATGGCTCAGAAGCATATGTGTATGAGCTTATCTACAAGAAAGTTACATTACCATGCAAACTTACATGCTAAAGCTACTCTTGGAACTGCTGCAAAAATTTCTCCTGTTTCTCAATTAAGAACTAACTTCAATAATCAACTCTACTTCTCAAAAACAAGTGTGTTATTGTGTTCCATCCATAGAAATCAATTCCCAAGTGAAAATTTATAAGATCGCGTGTTTCTGAACTTAAGAACAACTTGAACAAAAAACAAAGATCTCAATTTCCACTTCAACTCTGATTTATAAATAAAAACATGCAGCTGAAGCATGGTTTAACGTAACACACACTGAGATATCCAACAGTGGTATATGACTGCACATCAACAAGGTTAAAAAATACTATTATGAAACCAATACGAAGCAGAAAAACTTCAGTGAAATGGTACATACGTTTGACTGACAAACCATGCAAGAATATAATAAAAATTCTCCCCTCAAAAATGTTTGCCTCCATCATTTTTCTTGAGAAAGGAGACCCTTCAAGACATCATATTTCATGTGGTAGAAGGAAATAAGTCAATAACAACCTCAAAATGACAGTTCAAGATAATCAAGGCAGTGGCATTGGGGAGTTATGAAAAAGCTAGATGTGTCCATTCACTGCAGATGCAATCTCAAGGATAACTTTCAAACTTAGAAGTGAAGACATAAAAATTAATTTTGACGAAAATTGTGGCAGAGGATTTTTTTTCCTCCACAGCATGTATGAGTTGACTAGGGATAATGCTTTCGGCTGGGAGACAATGAATTTTACAGACGCTCGGGGTGACGGGTCACTTCAAGAGTTCACCCGTGCACAGCACAGGGTTCCCTTAATTCAAAAAAAAAATACCGGTATAGGGTTCCACATCAAATTTAGATTTAGGTTCAACTGCATATTAAAATTGGCATCTATAAAACCAAAAACAGAGATCTACAAATCGCTACAAGTATTGATTCATGAATAACACGAAACAAATGTTAGTATGTTATTCTGAACTAACGATCTAATAAGAGACAATCTCAAGAACAAGCAATACATCTTCGAAACTGTTGCCATAAAATCGCTGTACAATCGCACTTAACCCATAGATCTAATAAGAGATATCCTCAAAAAATGAACATTCATTTCACAATTAATAAATTCTCGAGTTTGGTATAAATCAGGGAAAGCTAATACACCTTCCAACTTTCAAATGAAAACTTCAGGATAGTGTACAAGAAGATATTATGTATAGTGGAGATGTGAATAACAGATCACACTACACATATATTTGCAAACAAGAAAACTAAAGCCAACCTGACGCAAAGGAATGCTTACCATGTGAAGATTCGACGTCCAAAATCAAATCAAGTGCATAATCATAATAAGGAACTTGACTGCTCAGGCCACAAAGATTAAAATCGTCTTGGATGTATTCATCATCAACTTCACAGAAAAACTCATTTCCTCGCAAATTGCAGAACCATGAAATCCAAGAGGTGTCATCTCCATCAGAACCACTGACATCTGACTCTTCACTGTCTGTTTCAGATTCCTCTGCAGTTTGTGCCAATAAGGCCACCTCAGCCGATTTAAAACAAAAAACGCTACCCAAAGCGCTTTGAAACTTGAAATTCAAAAAATGTAGCACAGACAGCTTGTGGAAAATTTTGCAACATTAGGTAAGTAGACAGCACGTACACAAAGAAGAACTCAAGCCTTCATAAAGATGGAAAGGTCAAAAATGTGGAGGAATTTCACAGCACTCAAAATTACAACTTTGCCACTAGAGCATATAGCATCATAGCAAAACAGGGTCATATAAAATTTAGAAGCCAAGAAATGAATAAAAGCTAAGAAAATGACTTGGCATGTACATAATTCATGCTTAGATATCGCCAGAAAGAAATCTGTGTAAAAAATAGCAGTAAACTAAACAAGTTCGACATGTAGATGAGAATCATGAGATAAAACCCTAAGTTAACTGTCTGCTCTGTCAAGGGCACAAACCAATCTCCTAAGTCAGTCCACTTTTCAAAAATAGATGCCAAAAAAAGTCAAGCTCCAAACTTCACATCAAATATGTATTAAAGAGCACCAAGAAAGAAACCAGTAAAAAACAGATCCCTCAAAATCAAACTGATCCTCCACCCAGCCTCTAAACACAACAAAAGACTATAACACCTTAGATATTCAATGTTACATAAGGAAGATTCCAACCCTCTAAGAGCCCAAACAGATATTTTAAAAAAAGAAAAACAATCAGACACAGTTTACATAACAACATTGCTTCCAAGTACCAAGGAGACCAAGAAAAAAATTCAACTTTCTAAAATAGCTTCCCACTGTCTCAATAACAATACTACTGACTAAACACTTTCAAATCAGAAAGACAAAAACATTTGAGTCGTAAACATAAGATATAGAGCAACTGATATCTCATGCCCTTTACGAAATAAAAACAACTTAAATACTCAATATTACGAAACAAAGCTAAGACTAGATGAACTAACCTAATTAACAAAATTTCAAAACTTTAGCTGGAAATGCAATACCACCAGCGACCCAGATCCCACCCACCATAAGTGTTAGAAACAAACAAAAAATTTCCCCCAATATAATTACCAGGATAACAATATAACCGGTTCGCACATGAAGAGGAAGAACAGTGTAAAATGTAAATAAAAAAGGAGAAATATAAGGACTCACCATCAGAGCTTTTGTTCTTAGCGAGGGAGGCGGAGCGGGAGTCACGGTGATCGAGCTTCGCTTTTCCGGGGGAAGTGGAAGGGACCGACGATCTCTCCTTATCCTTAGCGTTGAATCCCCTCGAAGTGGACGGGGAGGACTTCTCTAGATGCTTGTCCAGAGCATCATTCACGATACGCTTCCGATCCAAAGGCCCTCCTCCTCCTACAATCTCCGATTTGCCCAACCCACCAACCCCGCCTTCTCGATCCCTGTACATATTTCTCTCTTAAAATTCAAGCCCCAAAGGTTCTGGTTCGCAAGAGCTTCAACCTCTGCGACCTAACATGCCCGGATGCCCCGATTCCAGTGGAACAAGCGAGAAAGTCAGGGTTTTGCAGGGCCGAAAATGTACGCAATTATGAGAAAATTGAGAGAGATCGTGTCACCATCCTCTTCTGCGACACCGTTTCTTTTGTTTATTTTCAAGTCTTTTAGCCGTTAGATGGGAAGTTGAATGATTGGCTAGGATTCGCTTTTATTATGATATACATATATATATGTTCTCTAATTAGGGTTGCCCTTATCTTGGACTTGGATGACTATTTTCTGTCTACTGTCATTCCGAGAAGGTGAATACATTGTACATGATGGAGAAACAATTAATAAGATGGTCTTTATCGTGCATGGAAAGCTAGAGGTCTACAGTTCTCTCAGTGAAGTAAACCCAATTAACGTCCTTAAAGAAGGTGACCTCTATGGAGAAGAAATTACGTGGGATGTTTTTAATGATTGGTCATCTGATTCTGAGCTCCCCAGGTCTAGCCTTTTTTCTCCCCGTTGATATAGTGCGAGATTTTCTCCATCGCCTTCCTCACGAATGAAGGTGAAATATGGATCTTCTAATTCATTTATCGTGGATTTTTCACCACACTGGTTATTCTGGTATGTTTCTACGATAAGCATCTAATGTTCAATGATGGGGTTCCTAGATCTTGTGGAAATCGATATTTTTTTATGAATGGGAAGTCAACAACAACCTAGATCAGCCTAGCTGTTTCCCGTTATTGTATTTCTACCTTGTGGTCAAGGGTTCAATCCTTGTGGGTAGTATTTGTGTGTGCATTTGTGCGAATTATGTGAGTGAGTGTGGGTTGCATGTGTGTGTGAGTTGGAGGGATATATGCATAGTGCGTATGTATGCTTCTATTGCCAAATAAAAATTATACAAAAAAAAAAACCTAGTATTGTTATTTAGTCCGTTTGGGTTTATCTCAAGACAAAGTTGTTTTAGTTTGTCTAAATTCATCCCAATAAAGTGTTGTCCAGTGTTCACGTTTTTTTTGTTGTTTTTAGTCTTGGTGCCTAGGTATTTTTGGCTTCGGTTTATAATTTCTTACACTACTATCGTGGCGTTAGAAGGAATGAATTTAGGGCTTACACCCTTTCAAACAAAAGTCAGTTGACAATGTAATTATTTTATATACAATTAATATGTTTAGTGATGCCAACAATCTCTGCGCACCTTTAACTCTTACGTTTAATATGTTTGATTTCTATTTTCCATCGAATAATAAAGCTTCCATACACATTATATATGCAGGAAAATCTCCCACACAGACACACAGATAAGATAGTAAGACAGAAAATGCTTAAAAACATAAGAAGAGGAGATGGTATACCAAAAATTACATATGAAACCACATTAAATAATTTTCAAACCAAAAAACGAAAGAAGAAAGAAGAAACTTACAAAGCCTCTGTTAGATTCAAGAATTAAAATTGAAGAGGTCATGCTTGACCATATTGGATGCTGATACTGCTGCATTTTTAAACATTTCACTGGATACAACAATCGTAATACTCACCGGCTAGAGAATAGAGAGCCCTTTAATACCTCAACAGAGCAGAAGGCCAAGCGAGATCCAACGCCACCAATGGACAATGAGAAATCCCAACTCCAGTTTCAGGGCTTGTGAAGCTTGAAGCCAAAAACTCTTGGGACATAACTTTGTGCTGGCTTCTGCGGCTTCAGGTGCGCATACGTCATAAGAAATAAGTGAGGAAAAGTTGTACCGAAATCAGCTCCATCAATATCTTGGTGTCGTTGAGGGAAATTATCAACCAAGGAATAGGGGGAAAACAAAAGTGTGAGAACTAATCATATATGTAACATGAAGCCACAATAAACGCAAATGGACCAAAATAGATGATAGGAGGGACAAAATTAGCAGTGCCATACAGAAATGAATGCAAGATTCAACTTGGTACACATTACGAGAAAAAAAGAAGCAGCAGGAATGCAAATATGAAATGAATCAACAGATCATGACAGTCAATTTGTGAACATGCTTATCTTGAACAAAAAATAAATGTTAAAGACATATTATAATGGTGAGAAAATTACAAGCAGACGCAAAATTCATGTGATAGAGATCTCACAAACAGAGGGTGCAACGGAAAGGATACTGCCTTGGTACTTGGACCGAGGGTAATATATGTCCTCACATTTAGGACAGTATATTTTAACAGTACTCGAACGAGGAATGTCCGACTGACCAACAGGAAGGCACGGCTGACCACAACAGTAAACTCTCGGACATCTTCCAAAGTCATAGCTTTTGTACTTCTCTAACTATAAAAATTCCCACACGAACATTAGAACCAAAATGACACAAAATGTACAAACAGATCACAAGAATAGACAAATGAAACAGAGAACATTACCATGGCAGTCATTCCCTTGGTAGTCAATATGTAACGCACATGAATCAGACCATAAAGCATCTCAGCCGCTGATTCTACCAACTCATTCTGTTCTTCAGTGAACGTATCTCCTGTACATGCCCATAACACACAAAAGAGTGGCTTTAACAACAACAGCGTACAAACGGACATAGACACGAAAACAAAGGGCAAGCAGTTGGGAGTGTGGGAGGAAAGAAAGGTGAATAGCAAAGTCATGGATCAGAAGTATATGCTTCTCTACAAGAAAGTTACATTACAATGCAAAATCACATGCTAAAGCCTCTCTTGGAACCGCTGCAAAAATTTCTCCCATATCTCAATTAAGAACCAACTCCAATAATCAACTCTACTTTTCACAAACAAGTGTGTTACTGTGTTCCATCCCATCCATAGAATTTACCGATTCCCAAGTGAAATTTATAAGGTCGCGTGTTCGGAACTTAAGAACACTTGAACAAAAACCAAAGATCTCAATTTCCACATCAACTTTGATTTATAAAGAAAAACATGAAGCTGAAGCATGGTGCAACACATCACACACTGAGATATCAGATGACTGCACATCAACAAGGTTAAAAAATACTATTAAGAAACCAATACAAAGCATAAAAACTTCAGTGAAATGGTACATCGTGTTTGACTGACAAACCACGCAAGAATAGAATAAGAACTCTCCTCTCAAAAAAGAGTGCCTCCATTATTTTTATTGAGAAAGAAGACCTTTCAATACATCATATTTATAAAAGGAACACAAAATGACAGTTCAAGATAATCAAAGCAATGGCATTGGGGGGATATGAACAAGCTAGATGTGTCCATTCACTGCATATGCAATCTCAAGGATAACTTTCAAACTTAGGAGTTAAGACATACAAATTAATTTTGATGAAATAGTGGTAGAGGCTTTTTCCTCCACAGCATGTATGAGTTGACCAGGGATATTGCTTTCAGCTGGGAGACAATAGTTTGAGCCTATGCCGGAAAAACCCAAATGATTTAACAGATTATCGGAGTGACTGGTAACTTCAAGAGTTTACGTGTACACAGCACAGGGTTCACTAAATTCAAAAAGAAAATACTGGTATAGGGTTCCACATCAAATTTAGATAGGATTCAACTGCATATTAAAATTGACATCTATAAAACCAAAAACAGTGATCCACAAATCGCTACAAGCAATGAATAACAAGCAACAAATGTTGGAGTAACATTTTGATACATGAATAACAAGCAACAAATGTTAGTATTGTTACTCTAAACTAAAGATCTAATAAGAAACAATCTCAAGAACAAGCAATACAGACAATCTCAAGAACAAGCAATACACCTTCCAAACTGATTGCCATACAATCGCACCTAAACTAAAGATCTAATAAGATACATTCTAAAAAAATAAAAATTCATTTCATCAAGATGATTAATAAATTCTCGAGTTTGGTCTAAATCAGGGAAAGCTAATACACCTTCCAACTTTCAGAATAGAGTACAACAAAAAATTATCCAAGTAATATCTATAAACTAAGTGGAGATGTGAATCAACTAGAGTAATACCCACCTCACAAATTAGAGCTTAAAAAAAGATCACACTACACATATATTTGCAAACAAGAAAAGTAAAGCCAATCTGACGTGAAAGCTTACCATGAGAAGATTCGACGTCCAAAATCAAATCAAGTGCATAATCATAATAAGGAACTTGACTGCTCAGGCCACAAAGATTAAAATCGTCTTGAATGTATTCATCGTCGACTTCACAGAAAAACTCATTTCCCCGCAAATTGCAGAACCATGAAATCCAAGAAGTGTCATCTCCATCAGAACCACTGACATCTGACTCTTCACTGTCTGTTTCAGATTCCTCTGCAGTTTGTGCCAATAAGGCCACCTCAGCAAATTAAAAACAAAAAAGGCTACCCAAAGCACTTTGAAACTTGAAATTCAAAAAATGTAGCTCATACAGCTTGGAAAATTTGGCAACATTAGGTAAGTAGACAGCATGTAGACAAAGAAGAACTCAAGCCTTTAAAAAGATGGAAAGGTCCAAAAAGGTGGAGGACTTTCACATCACTCATAACTAGAACTTGCCACTAGAGCATATAGCATCATAGCAAAACTGGGTCACAAAAATTTAGAAGACAAGAAATGAAAAAAAAAAAAAAAGCTTAGAAAACAACTTGGCATGTACAAAATTCATGGTTGGTTAGACATTGCCAGAAGGAAATCTGTGTAAAAAAATAGCAATATACTAAATATGTTTGACATGTAGATGAGATAAAACCCAAAATTAACAGTATTCCACTTTTGAAAATAACTGACACTATACACTGTCAAATGTTCCTTTTTTTAATGGGAAAAAGAATTTTATTAAAGAGCACACCAAGAAAGAAACCAGTAAAACCAGATCCCACAAAATCACACTAATCCTCCACCCCGCCTCAAAACACAACAAAAGACTATAAGTAACACCTTACATATTGAATATTACACAAGGAAGATTCCAACCCTCTAACAAGCCCAGATAGATATTTAAAAAAAGAAGGGTTAATATAACTATTGGCCACCAAAAGATGGCCAGTGTTTCAAATTTGTGCCAATTGTTCCAAATTGTTCACCGACAGTTCAATTTGTGCCAATTAAACCACCCGGGCAGAATTGGGTAATTTCGGTCAGTCAACCTGCTGACGTGGCAGGTTGACTATTAAACCATTGCTCCAACTGGAAAATAATTTCCACAGTGGCAAATAATTAAATTTTTTATTAAATATTATGAGAAAAAAAGAAAATATTAATAGTTGTTCTTTAGCCTTCTGCCAAGCAAAGCTCCATTCCACACTGGCTTAAAAATCCTCAGAAAGCACCACAACCATCATCATGAACGGCAACAAGAAGAGCAATCAAAGGACTCGAAGGATTGCTCTTCTAGAGATTAATAGATGAACGAAAACTGAAAGCATAGATAGGATTCAAGGACTCGAAGAAACTTGCTTTTGATGAATTCAAAAATTGAACTCGAATAAGAAATCGATTGCAGGAAGTAAATTCAGAAGTTCAAAGGATGCAAGAGTTCCAGATCATTGAGAAGAAATGCGGTTTACAGCTTTTCTAAGAGAAGGGTATGTGAGTTCTTTGAGAGGATTTGAGGAAAAGAACAGTGGCGTTTCTTGGTAGAGGAGCTTGAAGGGAGAAGGAATAAGCTTCTTGGTCATGTAAAGAGCCGTTTGCCACATCAGCATTATCTGACATTGTTTAACAGTCATGACCGAAATTGCCCAATTCTGCCCGGGTGGCTTAATTGGCCCAAATTGAACTGTCAGTGATCAATTTGGAACAATTGCAAATTGCACATTTGGAGGACAAATTGGAACACTAGCCATCTTTTGGTGGCCAATAGTTGTATTAACCCCAAAAAAGAGAAACAATCAGACCCAGGTTTCTATAACAACATTGCTTCCAACGAAACCAAGAAAAAAATTCAACATCCTAAGATAGCTTCCCACTATCTCAATAACAACACTACTAGCATGACTAAACTTTGAAATGACAGACCAAAAAATTTTGATCTTAAACAGAATATATACAGCAACTGATGTCCCATGCCCTTTAAGAAATAAAAACAACTTAATTACTCTATATTAAGAAACAAAGCTAAGACTAAATCAACTAACCTATTAAAATTAACAAAATTTCAAAACTTTAGCTGGAAACTGCAATACCACCAGCAAGCCAGATCCCACAAGTGTTAGAAGCAATACAAGCACCAAGATAACCAAATCACCGGTTGTCACATGAAGAGGAAGAACAGTGTTAAATGTAAATAAGAAAGATAAATATAAGGACTCACCATCAGAGCATTTGTTCTTGGCGAGGGAGGCGGAGCAGGATTCACGCTGATCGAGCTTCGTTTTTCCGGTGGAAGTGGAAGGGACCGACAATCTCTCCTTATCCTTAATGTTGAATCCCCTCAAAGTGGACGGGGAGGACTTCTCTAGATGCTTGTCCAGAGCATCATTCACGATACGCTTCCGATCCAAAGGCCCTCCTCCTCCTACAATCTCCGATTTGCCGAACCCGCCAACCCCGCCTTCTCGATCCCTGTACATACTTCCCTCCTAAAATTCAAGCCCCGAAGGTTCTGGTCCGCAAGAGCTTCAACCTCTGCCACCTAACACGACCCAATTGCGGTGGAACAAGGGAGAAAGTTAGGGTTTTGCAGGGCCGAAAATATAGCGATTATGAGAAAACTGAGAGAGATAGACACGGAAAACGCCAATAATCACAGAGAGAGAATGGAAAATCGGAGAAAACTAGGGCTTACAATCGGTGCCGGAGAAAGAAGAGAGAGAGGGAAGTAGATTTTTTGCATGTACGAGCTCCTCTAAGGTTCCTTCTGTCTCTCTTGTTTTTCGTCCTAAACTGTTCCTCTCTTATCAGTCTTGGGCTGTGGGCCTTCTTTTGGTACAGGCCCCTATACCGGATCCACATTAAGTTATTTATAGGTCGTATGGCCCGGCCTGCTAGATAAACTAAAGTATTTTTCCCTACGGTCTTGCTTGGGTTGAAATTTATGTCTAAATTTGTTTGCACTTTGCGCTCCACTATTTTAAAACCACACCCCAAAAAATTTTGCACCCCACATTGTAGTGAAAGTTAGAGCTGTGTTTTGCATTTACTTGAACTGATTCATCAACTTGCAATGATGCAATTGACAAACATATAAACCTTAAACTAATTCAATTTTAATAAGAATTTGATAACCCCTGAATTGATGCAAACGATAGATCAAAAAACAAAGAAAACATAAAAACTCACAATTGTGATAGAACGGAGATGACATGTGCAGCGGTGTAGGGCAGGGATGGCGTGCTTGCAAGTCACCCTTCTTGCTCGCAAGTATCTCATTGAAGATTTGGGGTAAGGTGTGATAATCCTAAATAGAGGGTCAAAACTAAGTTTACCAAAGGTGACGTGTAATTTAAAAATAATGGGGTGTAAATAAAGTCAACCTCTTCACCTCTATCTCTCTTCCATTCCTCATACTTCGAGAACAATATCTTGTGAGGCCTCTTCAAGCTCTCTGTCCAGTACTCCAATCCATGATCAAAGAGTGGCCCATAAAGGTGATTTCCCTTACAGAAACGCTCAAATGCGGTCTGAATTTTACTGAATTCCTGCATACATCTGTTCAAGAATTCCTACAGACAAAAATTGTCTTCCGGGTTCCGAAAAAGGTACACTGTCTTGCATGGTGAGTTCTTCATTGAATCAGGCAATAGTCCTTCAATGGGAATGTGTGTGAAAGAGTTTGGCAGATGATGACATGCCTGAAATAGTAGTATTTGAATAAATCTGTTCAAGAATTCCTACAGACAAAAATTGTCTTCCGGGTTCCGAAAAAGGTACACTGTCTTGCATTGTGAGTTCTTCACTGAATCAGGCAAGAGTCCTTTAATGGGAATGTGTGTGAGAGTTTAGCAGATGATGACATGCCTGAAATAGTAGTATTTGAATAAACTGGATTAAAGCATAGATCTTTCATAGATAGATGAATAACTAAGAACATAGAAAATGTCTGTGTTTTCGATGCCTGACATGCCTGATTGGATGACAAGAAATTGACAGTACCACATTTCCATTGCACACAGGTAATAAGGATATGCATGCATAATAAAAATCTTCCAACTCCTAATAAATGACATCAATGCCTAAAGAACTAGTTTCTGCATATGATTCTGTACTTGAACAAAAAAACTCCTCCCATGTCCTTGTTGTTTGATCAGTTCCTATGTCCTGATGCAGCTCTTCATGATCTTGTACAATGATTGAACCCATTTGTGACATTCTGATACTTTCCAAATGCTGCACGACCTCTTTCATAGCTGGTCTGTTCTTCCCATTTAGGTTCAAGCATCTTTTTGCAAGGTTAGCAACTGCCATATCTTGTTCCTTGCTAGGATGCCCCAAAACTCAAGTATCGAGAATATCGAAGACATTATTGTCTTCCATTGATACCACAAATAAGGAGGCTAATCCTTGTGTTTCTTCCAATGTTGAGGTGATTGGTTTCTTTCCTGTTAAGAGTTCAACAAGAACTACCCCGATACTATAAACATTGCTCTTCTCAGTGAAATGGCTTGATTGGAAAAACTCAGGATCCAAGTAACCAAAAGTACCTTGTACTCCAGTAGTGAGATGAGTTTGGTCAATGTCCATTGATCTTGAAGTACCAAAATCCACAATCTTGGCTTTATACCTCTCATCCAAGAGAATGTTTGAAGACTTAATATCTCTGTGGTAAATAGGTAAAGATGCAGATGAGTGAAGGAAATAAAGAGAATAGTTGAGGGGCTTTTTAGAACTAAAAAACAAAGTACCGGGGCCATTTTCATATTTATCCCTAGAATTTAATATTTAGGTATAGAGTTTAAGGAAATTCTGACCATGGCCTGCCAGACAATTAGACGAGGATAGGTTGCATGGGTTGATTCTGGCCTGTGGGAACTGCGAACCACAATGAGTGGAGAAGAGCATACAGTGTTTTTGGTCATGTTCTTCCCCAGGACATGGAAATTGCAGAGCAAATCAGATATCTTTCAACCAAATCTGAAGTGTTTAGCAACATTCTTGTGCCCATCTTGGAAAAACACGTTTCCTTTCGATTCCAGAGAATCAACGCAAGTCCTTGAAAAATCCTACACAAAGTATTGATAAATAATTAGTTATAATTACATAGTAACCGAGGAACCAAGAACGATAATGAAAATAAAAGGGGATTAGAGCACAACACAAATCCAATAATGATTACTCTTGATTCAAGGAGAACAAATGAGCACGCAACCATTCTAAAGATGAAGCCAGATGCAGGATATATATATATATATATATCAAACTGATCCAATAATCAACAGGGAGTAAAGAATTCAAGATTGAATAAGAAATCCATACCTAACCATTAGTGTGCGGTCAAAAACTTCCAACACTGACTTGATTCGGATCGCCAATACCACCGCCTGGGCTTGCTTTCCCCTCTGATGTTAACTTGAACCGATGCTTGTTTTCCGGTTGTCAAAGGGACATGGAAAGTTGTTTAGTTCTTCGGCTTCCTTTCTACACCCAGATATGCTTTGGGCCTTTCTTTGGCCCAGCCCGGTTCTCTTTGTGCCTCTCGTATTTCTCTGCTACGAGTACGAATTAGGCATTTGCCCTCTTTTGGCAACCTCCGAAATGCAGAGAGCAGAGGGACCAGGAGCTTGGGGAAGCGGGTCGTGAACCAGATCTCCTCTACTCGCTCTCACGCCACTTTGACTGCCAGGTTCCGCCTGATCACTTCTTTCACTTTCTAATTTTGGAAAAGAAAGAGAATAGTGCTTGTGAATGTGACTAAAACTTTCCGGGGAAAGATTTGCTTCCCTTTTTAGAATGATTTGTGTTATGAATTTCTATAATAGGATAGGAATGAACAAACATTGTGATTTAGATTATCATAACTTGTGTTTGAATTCCAGAAATTCTTCCTGTGACATTTTACCCATTCCAATGCCTTATGCGAAATGAAATTTGATACACCTAAACTCATAGAAAAAATTGTATAGCCTTGACAACCTAAACTGATTTGTTGAAGTTCATAGATAAAATAACTGAATTTTTATACTTTTTATGCATAATTAATAAACCAAACAAAAATTCCGCAAGCTTTGCCCTCAGACTCCCTTTAACTTTGCCACATAAATTCCTGCGTCCGCCCCTAGCTTCAAATATCCAAGAATAACTAAGAACATAGAAAATGTCGGTGGTTTCGATACCTGCCCTGCCTACTTCTCTAATTGTTGTTTTACATACTGGTATGCATGTCTGATTGGATATGCAAGCATAGTAAAAATCTTCCAACTGCTAATAAATGTCATCAACGCCTAAGAACTAGTGTCTGAAGATGATTCTGTACCTGAAAAAAGAAACTCCTCCCATGTCCTTGTTGTTTGATCAGTTCCTATGTCCTGATGCAGCTCTTCATGATCTTGTACAATGATTGAACCCATATGTGACATTCTTATACTTTCCAAATGCTGCACGACCTCTTTCATTGCCGGTCTGTTCTTCCCATTTAGGTTCAAGCATCTTTTTGCAAGGTTAGCTACTGCCATAATTTGTTCCTTGCTAGGATGCTTCAAAACTCGAGTATCAAGAATATCGAAGACATTATTGTCTTCCATTGATAACAAAAATAACGAAGCTAAACCTCGTGTTTCTTGACTTTCTTCCAATGTTGAGGTGATTGGTTTCTTTCCCGTTAAGAGTTCAACAAGAACTACCCCAAAACTATAAACATCGCTCTTCTCTGTGAAATGGCTTGATTGAAAAAACTCAGGATCCAAGTAACCAAAAGTACCTTGTACTCGAGTAGTGAGATGAGTTTGGTCAATGTCAATTGATCTTGAAGCACCAAAATCCGCAATCTTGGCTTTATACCTCTCGTCCAAGAGAATATTTGAAGACTTAATATCTCTGTGGTAAATGGGTAAAGATGCAGATGAGTGAAGGTAAGAAAGAGCTCCTGCAACATCTGTGGCAATCTGTAAGCTCATTTCCCAAGTGAGCGGAAATTCCTCGTTCTGTTCGGAATGCAAGTATTGATAAAGTGTCCCATTTGGTATGAACTCATAAACCAGTAAAGGAACTTCTGTTTCCAGGCAACAACCCAATAGCTTAACCACATTCCTATGACGGATTTGTGAAAGTATGACAACCTCGTTAATGAACTGTTTCACCTTTCTTTCATCAACTAATTTTGACTTCTTCACTGCCACTATTTTTCCATCAGCCAGCATTCCCTTGTAAACACACCCTTGCCCTCCCGAACCAAGTATTCTTACCGTATTGAAGTTGTCAGTAGCCTTCTCCAACTCTTTTGAATTGAATATTCTGATCTTATCAACATTGACTTCACTAGATGATAGTTGTTGCTGTAAAAGTATACCTCCATTTCGCTTGAAGTTCTTCTCTTTAAGCTTCTTAATCTTTCTTTTTTTAAGTAATCTATGTAGCCACCACAGCACGGGAAGCGTAAATATTGCCAACCCAAGTGCCCCTCCAATACCTGAAAAAATCATATGTTTTCTGCGCTCTGAGAGGTAACAAATGTACGTTCCTGGATAGTTTTCACAAATCATTGACGATGGACAACCACTATGTTGTGGGGATTGACATTCATCTACATCTGGCAGATTTAACAGAACATAGTTTGTAAATGTAAACGAAGAAAAAAAAGAATATTTATTCTTGAATATTAAAAATTCACTCCTATCAGCTTGAGCGAGAGAGAACTAGTTTACCTTGACATCCTTCGTGAAGATAGGGATTTCCCTGATAGCCGTCATTGCAGCGACATTGAACGAGCGTTAAAGTAGGAATTTGTTTGCTGAGAGTGTTGGTGCATTTGGCGTTTGAATTATTATAACTTGGAATCGTTTCGTTTATTCCTGGCGGAAAATTCGAAGTTATCCCCCAATCTAGAACCACTGGAACGTGTGTCATGTTATGAACTATTTCCAAAATATTAGATGTGGAGGAGTCAATCGATTGCTGGTCTACCAGAAAAGCATATCTGCAAGCACCTCGCTTAGAGTTGTTGCTCATTGTAGACAAAGTAACATTAAACGCCTTGAGTAATTGAGGGATTCCGGTCTGGCAGCAGTTGACGCCTAAACAACTAGAAGTACTCAGCGGATATTCATAATTTTCGCACATTGACACGCAACCTGCAACAATAGATTCATCCCAGTACGACGACATGGAAATTAAGTTGTTGCAACCCACTCCGGTGAATCTATTAACAGTGGTGTTGAACGCGAAAGGGTCTCCCAATTCTACACTTGCGAAAGTAGTGGTGTTAACTTGGCAAGTGGAAAATATTGGATGATTTACACGCATGCTGCTTTCTTGCGCTGAAATACTGAGAACTTCCAGGCCACTGCTCCTTAAGAAAGGCTTGTGGTTGTTGTTGCAATCGATGTCGAACCAGTTGCTGAATGAACAACCTGCTCCAATGCCAAAAGGAAATGGTATGGTGATGTTTCCACATTTTGCTGGACAACCAGGATTTGCCATAGGAGGAGATTGCGGTGCTTGTGCCGTTACCCCAATTTGCCACATTAACAAAACACATATCAGAGAAACCAATTGTGTAGTCATGGTGCTTTTCTTGTTTATTGGTCGGCATATATTGGAACTTCAAATTTCATTTCTGCAACTATATAGGTGTTTTCAATGCATTTCAATATGTCATGACAAGTTTGCTAGTTGTTGTTTTTGTTATTTATTTATTAAAAGATACTTTTTATGCATGGCCGACTGCGTAATAAATATTCCATTACAGGTGTGTAATAAAACAATTCCAACTGTTTTTTTTTTGTTTTTATGGATGAAGTTGAATTGATTTTAACCATTGAAACTGTACTAGAGTTGCCTCCACATTCGGAAAACGTGAATCCCTCCGTCCAACATGCAGTAGGCAATTAACACAACAGTTACAAGTCATCAACAATGCATATTTTCATAGAAAACATCATTACTATTGATGTTTTTAATGTTTTTTTTTTTGTCTGCAGGCCGTCTTTAGCATTTTGGAAGCCCTAGACAAATTAAGAAAATGAGACCCTCATCCCCTAAAATAATTTTTTTTATAAATATGAAATCCAGCATATCTAATAAATCCAAAATGCAATATAATTAATTCTTAAATACACATAAATTATCACCAATATCCAATAAATTAAGCAACTCAAACTTATAAATTTATTACATCAAATGAAACCAAATAACTCATGGGGGAGGGGTCTCACTTATACGGTTCGGATTTAATTTGTTACACGGCAATCAAAGTTCTAGGGTAATGAATTACACTTTTTAATTTTTATATATGTGATGACGTGTCCTTTTGTGTTTGAGTTAATGTGTTTCTTTTCTTAAATAGCAATATTAAGATATTTTTTTCTTATATCAATTTGCAAGTACACTGTACTGTCTCTAAACACCTAAAAAGCTATACAACTTAATAAAAAGTGAGACCCCTCCCCCATGAGAGGCCCTAGGCAATTGTCTGTCTGGCCTCCCCAAGAAGCCGGCTCAAAGGACCCTGCATTTCACTCTTCTTCAATCTATGAAAAATTCATTTTGTGTTTGAGATATTATAGCAGATACATAGCTTCAAATTGCTTATAACAATTGATGATTACGGCAGATTCGCTTATGTGACTGAAAGTAATACACTACAAGCTTGACAGACAACCTTGTACATGAGTGGCCTCTTTTATTACAGAAACAAGTGTTTGAATTTTTTATGCCCAGATCACAAAGTAGACTACAGAGTATCAAAAATAGCCAGTAATTTGGCCGACACCTTTAATTGGTGGAGGCAAATCAATGTCAGGAAAAACATGGCTTCAGATTTGATTATATTCTGGGCACGAAACTCTGTTTTGATGATAAATCTGTGACACTCTGCATAACTTCAATTGATGCTTTTGTTTTTATTATTTTCGATTAATATTGCTGCTTCAAAACTGTACATAATATAATGTGCCTGTTCGACAGGGCGATTACCAAAGTGGACAGCATGAATTTGAGGGCCGCCCTAATACCGCTCTCGAACTTTCCCTTTTTAAAAAACCGCCCTCACTTTTTTTTAAAAAATTTTTTTATGCGGGCCCCACATATTTTAAAGTCAAACTTTCCCTTTTAAATAAAAAAACATGATGGGATCCACTTGAATAATAAATATTATTAATAAACCTCAACTAAGATATATTTAGACTTAATAAATTAGATTTATAATTATAAATATATATTAATAATTATAATAATATATATTTTTAATTTGACATTTTCTTCATTTATATAGTATATATTATATTACAAATTTATTTAAATTGTTATGAACTATATAGAATGAGATATAGAGATATAGATACAATCAGAAGTGTTTCTTTCTTGTCTCTCTCCCCCTATCATGCAAAATAGCTTTTTTACAATATATATACATCGTTTACCTTCATATATTACTTACATATGTACATCTTATTGACACTTGGCAATGATGTGTAAAGTAAATAGTATGTAGATAATTATCATCCACATTATGATATATATATATCACAATACTCCCCCTTGGATGATCATTAACATAAGATAAATATGCCTCGTTAAAAACCTTACTAAGGAAAAACCCAGTGGGATAAAAACCTTAGTGAAGGAAAAGAGTACATCCTTCTTATGTCTGACTTGGATCCATGTGGGATAGAATAGCCTCATTAAAACCTTATCAACGAAAAACCCTGTGGGATAAAAACGTTGAGCAAAGGAAAAAGAGTACTATCCAGAATGTGGTGATTACTCCCCCTGATTGATATATAACTTTCTTCAGGAAAGTTCTTTGAGATGGCGCATACCAATATTGTGTCAACTTCTTGAATGTTGTCGATGGCAGGGCTTTAGTGAATAAATCTGCTAGGTTATTACAAGAACGGATCTGCTGGACATCTACTTGTCTTGTTTTCTTTTGGAGATCATGTGTATAGAAAAACTTTGGAGAAATGTGCTTAATATTGTTACCTTTAATATAGCCACCTTGGAGTTGTGCTATACAAGCAGCATTATCTTCATATATTACTGTCGGAGTATCTGTGATCAATGGAAGTCCACAATTTTTTTGAATATACCAAGTCATTCGTCGTAGTGACATAGCTTCTCTACCAGCTTCATAAAGAGCTATGATCTCAGCATGATTTGAAGAAGTAGCTGTAAGCGTCTGTTTCATAGATTTCCAAGAAATGGCTGTGTTTCCATAGAGGAAAACATAACCATTTTGGGATTTCGCATTATGAGGATCAGATAGATATCCAGCATCAGCATATCCTATTAATTCAGGCTTAGAATCAAAGGAATAATATAAGCCTAAATCCACAGTTCCTTGTAAATATCGTAGAATATGCTTGATTCCATTCCAATGTCGTCGAGTAGGAGCAGAACTATATCTTGCCAATAAATTAACAGAGAATGAAATATCAGGACGTGTATTGTTAGCAAGATACATCAAAGAACCAATAACACTTAAATAGGGTACTTCTGGACCAAGTAAGGGTTCTTCCTTATTTGCAGGTCGGAATGGATCTTTTTTAATATCAAGTGAACGTACCACCATAGGAGAACTTAAGGAGTGAGTTTTATCCATATAAAATTATCGTAATACCTTTTGGGTATAATTTGATTGATGGATAAAAACACCATTAGACAGATGCTCAATCTGTAGACCAAGATAGTATCCAGTCTTTCCAAGGTCTTTCATTTCAAATTCTGCTTTTAAGTGATTAGCGGCGTGAGTGAGCTCTTCAGGAGTCCCAATTAAATTAAGATCATCAACGTAGACAGCAATTATTGCAAAGCCAGACTCTGTCTTTTTAATAAAAACACAAGGACAAATTAAATCATATACATATCTGTGTTTAACAAGATATTCTGTGAGTCAGTTATACCACATACGTCCAGATTGTTTTAATCCATATAGCGATCGTTGAAGTTTAATGGAATATAACTCCTTTGGTTTTGTTTCTGGCAATTTAAAACCATCAGGGATTTTCATATATATTTCAGCATCTAACGAGCCATATAAATATGCTGTGACTACGTCCATTAGTCGTATATCTAATCGTTTAGTAACAGCTAAACTAATTAGAAATCGAAACATAATTCCATCCATAACAGGAGAATATGTTTCTTCGTAGTCAATGCCTGGCTTCTGCGAGAAACCTTGTGCCACAAGTCTTGCTTTATATCTTGTGATTTCATTCTTTTCATTTCGTTTGCGCACAAATATCCATTTATATCCAACGGGTTGAACATCTTTTGGTGTCCGGACTATTGGTCCAAAAACTTTTCTTTCCTCTAGAGAATTTAATTCTGCTGTGATGGCATCTTTCCATTTCAGCCAATCATGTCTACGTTGACATTCATTGATGGATTGAGGTTCAGGATCCTCATTACCATTGGTAATGTCAACCGCAATTTCATATGCAAAAATATCATTTATGATAATTTGTCGTCTATCCCAACTTTCATCATGATGCATAGAGCACTCATTATAATTATTTTCAGATATTGGTACCTTGTCAGAAGGTACTACTTCTTGTGTTGAATGTTGGGATATAGATTTTGCTGGAATAAACTCTTCAGGAGCTAGCTTTGCTAGTGCATCCTCGTCAAGAGGTTTAGTGGACACATGTGCTTTTCTCTTCTGAGGAAATCTATCTTTCGCACCTATTAGTCTTCCACGTTTCTGACATGGTTGTATCTCATTATGTTCTATTTGTCCATCTGGGACGTTAATACGTGCTAGTGCATTTTTAGCTGGAACATGTGATTGTAACACTTTTGATGTATCAGTAAAAACATCAAGTAATTGGTTAGCTATACCTTGCAAATGCACAATCCTTTGTACCTCATGTTCACACTGTTTGGTACGAGGATCAAAATGAGCTTGTGTGAAGGTATTCCAATCAATCTCTTTATGTTTATATGCTTGAAAATTCTCTTTACCTAAAGGAGGGAAAACTGATTCATCAAAATGACAATCAACAAATCGAGCTTTGAAAATCTCACCTGTCAATGGTTCAAGATATCTAATAATAGAAGGTGAGTCAAAACCAACATAAATACCAAGATGACGTTGTGGTCCCATTTTAGTACGTTGCGGAGGTGAAATAGGAACATAAACAGCACATCCAAAAACACGTAAATGAGAAATATTAGGTTGATAACCTAACACTAATTGTAAAGGTGAATATGTATGATATGCAGAAGGTCGAATTCGTATTGAAGATGCTGCATGTAAAATAGCATGTCCCTAAGCAACAACAGGTAGTTTACTTTTCATGAGTAGTGGTTTAGCAATTAATTGTAAGCGTTTTATTAAAGATTCTGCTAAACCATTTTGTGTATGAACATGAGCAACAGGATGCTCAACATCAATTCCAAGTGACATGCAAAAATCATTAAAAGTTCGAGAAGTAAATTCACCAGCATTATCCAGTCGTATTGACTTAATGGGATAATCTGGGAATTGTGCACGTAAACGAATGATTTGAGCTAGTAACCTAGCAAATGCAACATTACGAGTAGAAAGTAAACAAACATGTGACCATCTAGATGATGCATCTATTAAAACCATGAAATACCGAAATGACCCACATGAAGGATGAATAGGTCCACATATATCACCTTGTATACATTGTAGAAAACTAGGAGTTTCCATGCCAATCTTCAGGTTGGATGGTCTCATAATTAATTTTCCTTTTGAACAAGCAGTACATATATAGTCATTAGGTATATAAAACTTTTGGTTTTGTAGTGGGTGTCCACTTGTATTTTCAATTATTCTACGTATCATAGTGGAACCTGGATGACCGAGACGATTATGCCATAGTATAGATTCCTTCGAATCAAAATACTTTTGTTGCCACTTCTGGTAGGCTACAGTATGTGTTTCAATCCATTTTATACTTGTATAATATAAACATGAAGATAAAGATGCACACTTTTCTATCACGAGCTTCTGGCCTAAGACAGTTGAAGTAATATATAGATAATCTATATTGTTTTCCCTACCAGACTCAATGTGATATCCATTTCGGTGAATATCCTTAAAACTGAGCAAATTCCTTTTTGATCTGGGGGAATATAATGCATCGTCAATATAAATCTTTGTTCCTTGAGGTAACACAATATTAGCTCTTCCAGAGCCTTTAATTAATTTAGAAGTGCCTGAGATAGTGTTAACATTTGCTTCAAGAAATGTTAATTGTAAGAAATATTTTTCATGTCGAAGGATAGTGTGAGTGGTTGCACTATCTATTAAACATCCATCTTCATTACTCAAAATGCTATCATCCAATGTAGTCTGCACAATTGGATTCCACTATCTTGTCTGCAAAATTGGTTTCCACCATTTTGCCTTTCCCTTTGATTGACTCTTGATAAAGTTTAATCAAATGCTGAGGTGTACGACAAGTACGTGACCAGTGCCCAGAACCACCACATCTATAACATATATCTTCCTTATCCTTCTGGGACTTATTTGGTAAATCTTCAGGATTTGATTGCTTTGATTCAAATTTATCAAATTTCTTTTGGTGGTTTAGCGCATTGTGGGTATTAGAAAAATTCCCACGATCATAACGATAATGCCAACGACTTCTACCTCCACGTCCACGTCTACCTCCACGTCCATTGTACATAACTGCGTTCGCTTCAGGGAACGGAACAGCTCCAGTAGGACGTGACTGGTGATTTTTCAATAGAAGTTCATTATTCTGTTCTGCTAACAGAAGACATGAAATCAATTCTGCATATTTAGTAAACTTTTGTCCTCGATATTGCTGCATCAGGAGCATATTCGAAGGATGAAAAGTAGTATATGTTTTTTCCAACATATCATTTTCTGTAATAGTAATACCACACAATTTCAGCCGTGTAGTGATTCTGAACATAGCAGAATTGTATTCACGAACAGTTTTGAAATCTTGTAATCTCATATTAGTCCACTGAAACTGAGTATTTGGGAGGATTACACACTTCTGGTGCTCATATCGCTCCTTCAAATTCTTCCACAAGTCAAGTGGATTTTTAACTGAAAGATATTTAGATTTCAATTCTTCATGAAGGTGACGGCGTAGAAAGATTAGCGCCTTAGCCCGGTCTTGGGGAGATTCATGACTTCCATCTGTAATAGTCTTGCTAAGATTTGAAGCCACAAAATGAGTTTCAATATCATCACACCATGATAAGTAATTTTCACCAGACACATCAAGAGGCAAGAACTCAAGTTTTGTGAGGTTGGACATGATAGTAATAGGATAGTTATACTTACCACTTAGAAGAACAATATTGACTATTGGAATGCTTACGTACGGATCTTGATCAGGTAGAGCTTCGTGCTGATAACGTGTTATGAACTATATAGAATGAGATATAGAGATATAGATACAATCAGAAGTGTTTCTTTCTTGTCTCTCTCCCCCTATCATGCAAAATAGCTTTTTTACACTATATATACATCGTTTACCTTCATATATTACTTACACATGTACATCATATTGACACTTGGCAATGATGTGTAAAGTAAATAGTATGTAGATAATTATCATCCACATTATGATATATATATATATCACAATATAAATATTAAACTAAAGTAATTATTATTTTTACTTCATAAAGTATATTTATAAATTAAATATCATTATTTATTTATTAAATTTATAATTAATTTTTTTTTGAAATAAAAAATTAAAATGAAAAAATATAAACAAAATATATTTACTCAACCTAACCGCTAACAACAGTTAACAGCTCTACCAAACACCTCACAGCTTTACGCTTAGCTTTTTTTCCACACCTTAACCGTTAACGTTGAAAATCAACACAACCACTCTACCAAACAGGGCCAATTTGTCTGTTTGACAGAGCGGGTAACTTAGCTTATAAGCTAGCTCCACAAGCGCTGCCAAACGGGTTGGTTAAGCTAGCGGTACCACTATCAAACCGCTCCAAAAAATAAGCTTCCATTTGAAGCTTATTTCAGAGCTTGTGCGCATTGCAATTTACGAAATACTTCCCTCGCTTCACCTTCTCCGTTGGACTCTTCTCTGGTACTTCTCCATCGGTTGGTCTTCCTTTGATTTGATTTCCTTTGGCCAAACAGTGATGGAAGATTGTCTCATTACCTGAGTGTTTAATTTCTCGTTTTCTTTCTCTGCTACCACCCGAGTGTTTTACTTCTAGACTTAGTTGCTGAAGGGTTCTCTGATCTGTTTGCACTGGGTGTTGGGTATGATAAATTCTAGACCTTTTGTCCTCTAGATCTTCTTTTGCACTGTTTGCAGGGGTTCTCATATCTGAGATTTGTCTAGGGTTGTCTTGTTTGTCTTCAATTCAATTTTCTTGAGTTGCTTTGGTCAAGAAATATGGGGCTGATTTCACAGGCAGCAAACAAAAGTTGTTTCATCTTAGTTTTGTTTCTGTTTGAGTAGCGGAGTATTACATTGAAGCGATTGTAGAGTCCTTGAATGCAAATATTTCTGGGTGCGGTCTACAATGAGCTTTTGCTTCATATTGGAAGAGATGATGTTGGAAGATGATGGAACAATGGATCGAGTGCGCGATAAGATTGCCGATAAACTTTTCCTTGGGAGACATAGGCAGGAAGCCTACATTTTTTTATTAAATATGTAAACAACATTATTTGTTTGATATTTAAACTCAAATGTATGAATTTTCTGATTAATGTATATTAATCATTTCATATATTTATTGATACTTAAATGCTAATCTAAGAATAAGCGAGTGTCAGCTTATAAACTTCACTAAAAACCTGACAGCTTATAAGCTGCGTCAGCCTTGACATAGCTTACCATTATGTTTTGCCAAACACCTGATGGTTTATTGCTCTGTAAACACCTGTTAGCTTATTTTCAGCTTATTTTGAGACTGTCAATCGGTGCCCATGTAATAAGGCGAAAACATTCTCATTATTCTCTCATCAACTTGATCCCAAATGTTTTAGATGAAGACTTGGGTAATGATAAAATATAGTCTAATCAAAGCATATTCTTAATAACTACGAAGAAAAAGACTTCAAATTTAATCATAATTCATGACTGGTAAAAGTTTTCATTATACCAACAAAAGGGATAAAGCAAGCAATGTCAAATTATGCCAACATCGAGCATCCTTTGACGGCTAAAGGCAAAACCTTTATAGCTTATGAGAAACCAATTTACGCATAGGCAGAAACACCAACTGACCAACTGGAAAAATATGAGCCAACTTGGTTCCTCAGTTCCTCTGCATTGCAACAAATTACAAAAGGAAACAGTATATTTACTTCCATTGCAAGCCAATGCAAGGGTATACCAACATTGAATATCCTCTAATCCCCAATTCAAGCATCATCATATGAAGAAAGTGGAACTTGATAACACAGCAGTAGAGAAATCATTTTACAGACCAGCGGAAGCAGAAATTGCGAAAAGGCGAGACAACTAGGTTTCAAACTACAAAAGAATTACTACCTTAACAAGGATATGCTAATAATGAAAATCTCTGCAATCAAAAGCAAGCAAGTCGTTAACGTCCCGCCTTTGCAAGATAAAACAAACTTTACCATGATGCCGAAATCCAACTAGCAAACAAGGAATCATTTATGAAACAACTTTACCATGATGCATAAGCAAAATATCACTGAATATGAAACAACTTGGTTCCTCCACATTGAATCAAATTACAAAGATAACATTAAAACTCTTGAGCTATGAATCTAAACAGCAGTCTAAACCTTTCTAAGCTCTAAATCATTCTATATTAGCTCAAGATATAATAGAAATGCCGCATGAAATTGAACTGAACATTAAAACTCTTGAGCTTACATGACTCCATCTTGATAAAAACCAAGCCAGAGAGTGCTAAAGCCAGCACATTTATGTCCTTAAGACTCCGGCAAAGGCATTCTCTTACTTTTCTTCTTATTATCAGACATGGCCTTTGCAAAGGCCTCCACAAGCCGTTGCTGGGATTCGAGAATCATCTCTGTTCGCTTCATCTCCATCTCCATCCGCATAGTCTCAATCTCCCTTGCCATCTCCATCTTCATCTGCTCCATCCTCACAAACCCATCCCCCAACACTTTTACGGCTGCCACCATATCAGCAATTGGATCCTTCTCCTCCTTCTCCTTTCCCCTCTCCCTCTCCCTCTCCCTCTCCCTATTCCTTGCCTTATCATCAAACTCCCTGAAAACCCTAGCCCCAAACCCGGATATAGCATTAGGGTTGTTGTTGCTATTAAAATTAGGGTTCGGGATTGAACTATAGCTGTTATCAATTTTTGCATAAAATTTAGACGGAGCCGGCTGGGCTATACTCACACCAGTGGGTATTCGGAGCCTAAACCCACCTCCAGCAGCTCCACTGCTAGAGCCGGCGACAGCACCATTCCGGTACATCTTGTTCACGCTCCTCATATTATCAGAAACTCTGTTCGCACTGTTATTGAACAACCCGTCTTCATAGTAATCTTGATTGCCATTATCTTCATGATCGCTATCATCGTCTTCATTCTCGTTATCACTACCGGAATTGTAAGTGGGTTTCGCCGATGGACCCTTCTCCATAGCGTCCATACGCTTGAAGTGGACCCAGGACGACGAAAACCTAGAGACAGGCATAGATCTCGCACGCTGGATCTCTGTGCGGTACCGCTTACGCAGCTTCTCCATCTTGTGCCGGCACTGAACGGCAGTCTTGGGAGGCGAAGGAATAGGGCAGCGTCGAGCCACAGCTTCGGCGACCTCCTGCCAGTGGTTAGCCTTCAGATTTCCACGCCGCAGGGTGTACCACTTGTCACGATAGGCATCAATCAGTGCCACGGTCTCATCGTGGGACCAGCAAGGCGGTGGAAGGCGCCGTGGGTTCGTTGACGGAGTCGCCGACGACGGCTGCGGCGGAGCTGGAAGAACCGGAAGCAGTTGAGCGTTGACCGGAAGAGGGGACGTCTCTTGCGGAGAGGATGACGTCGGAGTCGTAGCCATGGCCTAATTCCAAGAGAACCAAAAAAAAGCCCAAAAGGGTAAAACGGGGGATCAGGGAGGAATTGTTGGAGAGACAAAAGGAAGAATCTTGCGATGTAGATGCCGGCCGCGGGTGCAGGATAAGGACGGCGGAGGAGGTTTTTTGATAAACAAAAGGAATAACTCGGTTGTGGTCGGCGGAGGATAAGGGAATCAGCGCACGTTAACTGGGTTGGATAAGGAGAGGTGGAGGATGACGGAGCTGCTTGACAAAGATAAGGAAAGAACTAGATGATTGCGGTGGAGGTAGAATTGGTCCGGGTTGGAATATAAGGTAGGCGGCGCACGATAGCAAAGGAGAAAAAAGAGGGGAAGAGGGAGTGGCGGAGGAGGAGGAGGAGAAGGTGGTGGGGTTGTTGTTGATGTTTGGTGACATCATTGATTGATTGCTAGAGTTGGGTGGGGTTAAAGCGGGTGTGCGGCTGATTTTGAGATCTACAAAAGGATGGATGGATGAGGCCACCACCAGTTAGGTGGGTGTGGGGGTGGTGCAAGGGACAAGGCTAACATGCACCTTGAGTTATGATACATTGATCTGGTGCACATGAAAGACCACTCTTACCATCACCACCGTCCACCATCCGTGATCATAATTATGATGGTCATGATCATCACCGCACAGGGAGGTTTTGGGTGCGGTTAGGTTTGGCATTTTTATGCAGAGTGTTTGGGTGAGGGGTGGTTGGTTGGTTGGTTACTTACTTACGACAGGACAGGAGGAGAAGATGAGGTCTAATTTTCAATTATTTTTTAAATTTAATTTTTGTTTCAAGAATTACACATAATCATATTTTTATGAATGTAAATAGTTTGCGAAAACCATCGAGCAACTCACACATAATCATATTTTTTTGATGAAATTTGATTCATTGAAGCGAAACGACATTATGATGATTTTATATTTTTAAGAGTATTTTGTAATTTTATATTTTACTTTTTTTTAATTCATATTAATGTTATAACGGGTTCTAGCTGTCATTTTATCAAACTAATCAAAACCCTAAAGAATTTTTTCTCAAAATTTTAAATGGATTCCGATGTTTATCATTTTCAATCAAACATATCAGAGATATCATAGTTCAAGCCCAAGCCCATCAAGTAAAGCCCACCATGTTTATAATTTGTGATTTGAATTCTCTCAAACGGCTACTGTCACAATATCTGTACGTGACAGACTGCTCTTGTACTGTATGTTTATAGCCATTAAGCTTGTATACAATATATATAGGTTGTAACTCAATTTATAATTCAATGAAAATTATTTCATCTTCATCCTTTATGGTATCGAAGCTTCGGGAAGACTCCAACGAGTTTAACCTTAGTTCTACCATGGCTACGCTGCCTGCTAACTCTCAGTCTCTTACAACCACCATTGCAGTTCCCCAATCCTCCTCTACTGTAACTGTTCATGCCATTTCAGCCATTCCCTGCAAACTTACTTCATCTAATTTTACTTCATGGAGACTACAAATGTACTCCTTATTGCGAGCCTACAAATTAATGGGATATGTAGACGATACTTATCCATGTCCCCCTTCTCCTGTGCTCACTGAAACTTCGTCCAGCACTGCCTCAGATACTCTGTTTCACACTTGGCAGAGCCAAGATGATTTTATCCTTCATGCCATAGTAGCCTCCATAGATCCAGCAGTTCTTCCTTTGCTCGGTGATGTAAAAACCAGTGCAGCTGCGTGGAGTAAAGTTCACACATTATACGCCAATAGTTCTCGCTCACATGTGCTTCAGCTGAAGTCCCAGCTTTCTCGATGTCAAAAAGGAGGCAAGAGTATGACAGACTATCTACATGAAGTCAGAGGTCTTGCTGATGAGCTCACTTTGATTGATCACCCAGTTTCATCGGACGATCTCACCCTCTATATTCTAGATGGCCTGGGGCAGGAGTATACTGGTATTGTTGGGTCAATTCGTACCCGAGAAACATGTTTTACTTTTGAGGAACTTAAGGACGTGCTCATTGCTCAAGAAAGTTTTCTCAGTCGTATCCATGCAACTCAAGATCTTGCTATGGCCTCTGCCAATTTTCATCAACATCAACCTGGATCTAATAATCAGTCCTCTCACACTAAGGGATCCTCACAATCATGGAACCATTCCAAACATAATTGGTCTGATTCATGTCCACCTCATCATGGAGGTAGAGGCAGGGGTCGTGGCCGTGGTCCCTCAAGACTTGTCTGTCAACTTTGTGACAAACCAGGGCATGCTGCCAATACTTGTAGAAAATTCAAAGTATACTCTCACAGCCCTGTCAATCATGTTTCTGCCTCTGCAAACTATGCCTCTGCTGTACCACATTTCTCATCTCAACAACCATGGTTACTTGACTCTGGTGCAAGCCATAACATGGCTCACGACTATAACAATCTTCAATCTCATACTGATTATGACGGCACCGATGAGGTCAAACTAGGTGATGGTACAGGTTTGGCTATAACTCATATTGGTCACACGAATTTACACACAAACACTCGTCCTATTGCAGTTAACAATATCTTGTGTGTTCCTTCTCTTCAAAAGAATTTACTTTCTGTTCATGAATTAACTAAAAATAACAATGTTTCTGTTGAATTTTTTGCTTTTTCTTGCATTATCAAGGATCAACCCTCTGGACAGATCATGGCTCAAGGCAAATGCAGTGATGGAGTCTACATTTTTGAGCCTAGCCACATCTCTTGTTTTGCTACTACTACCACTACTCCAGGACTTCGCACCACTCTAGATGGCTGGCATTGTCGTTTAGGACATCCCTCTGCTCGTTTATTTACTCAAGTTTTGAAAAGTGCTCAATTGCCCTGTACACAATCTCTATCTACTACATCAATACCGTGTACCTCTTACAAGTTGAATAAATCTCACAAATTACCTTTTGGCATTTCTACTGTTCATAGTGATTCTCCTCTACACGTTGTTTATAGTGACGTCTGGGGTCCTGCACCTGAAATTTCCATTGATGGTTTTCGATACTATGTCATTTTTGTTGATCATTTCACACATTACACATGGTTATTTCCCATCCATCACAAATCTGATGTTCTATCCATTTTTCAACAGTTTAAACGACTTGTCGAAAAACAATTTTGTTCCTCCATTCGCACACTCTATAAGGATAATGGTGGAGAATATCAAGGTCTTAAATCATATCTTCTCCATGCGGGTATTAGCTGGATGCAGTCCCCTCCTCATACACCTCAACATGTTGCTCTAGCGGAGCGCAAACATCGTCACCTTACAGAAACTGCCCGTACTCTTCTTCACACAGCCCATCTGCCATCTAGTTTTTGGAGTTTTGCTTTTCAAACGGCAACCTACCTTATTAACAGGCTACCTATTAAACCTCTAACCTCTACCACTCCCTATCAGCTTCTGTTTAATCAACCTGTTAACTACTTAAAATTGTGTGTTTTTGGTTGTCAATGTTTTCCTTGGCTTCGTCCTTATACTCACAATAAACTTGAACCTCGATCCAAGGCATGTCTATTTGTTGGATATTCAACTTCTCAGAGCTCTTATAAGTGTTTGGATCCCACTACCAACCGTATCTTTTTATCTCGTCATGTTGACTTTAATGAAAAAGTGTTTCCTTCCTATCCTCCCTCTCACCTAACCCCATCATCTTCCGTCTCTATCCCTTCTCCTATTTTTTCCACCTGTCCACCTGCCTCTACAGTTGTTCTCTCAACAACCCCTGCTCCATCTTTACCTCCTGATTTTACTACTCTCTCTAATCTTGAAACTTCTCCATCAGTTGTCTCTCCATCTACTTTGACTGTTGAACCACCACCTACTTTGCCTGTTGCACCACCACCTAGTTTGACTGTTGAACCAACAACACCTATTTCCAATCTCGATACTCTTCCCCCCTCACAGCCTAGACAACACTCCATGACTACCCGCTCTATGAATAATGTCTTCAAGCCTAAGACCCTACATCATACCACCTTGCACCCTCTTCCTGATTCTGCTGAACCCAGTTCTGTGTCTATTGCTTTAGCCAATCCCTTGTGGTATCAAGCCATGCTTAAGGAATATCAAGCACTTCTTCACCATCAAACATGGGATCTTGTTCCTCCTGAACCTGGCTGTCGCCCTATAGGTTCCAAATGGGTCTTCCGTGTTAAATACAAACCTGATGGTACTGTCGATCGGTATAAGGCTCGTTTAGTTGCGCAAGGCTTTGCACAACGTCCTGGCTTAGATTACAATCATACCTTCAGTCCTGTTATTCGTCCTACTACTATTCGTATTGTACTTCATCTTGCTGTTTCTTCAGCCTGGCCTTTAAAGCATCTTGATATCAATAATGCTTTCTTAAATGGTCAACTTCATGAAACTGTTTATATGAAGCAACCTAGGGGTTTTGAAGATTCCACAAATCCTCATCACTTGTGCAAACTCAAAAAGTCCATCTATGGACTCAAACAAGCTCCGCGGGCTTGGTATTTGGCTCTCAAGGACAGCTTACTTCGTCTAGGCTTCGTAAATTCTCTTGCTGATCCCTCTTTATTTATGCTCCATGAAGGAACTAATGTTATGTATATCTTGGTTTATGTGGATGATTTAATCTTAACCAGTTCTAATTCTAACTTGCTTCACAGGATTACCACAGCTCTGGCTACTCAGTTTTCCTTAAAAGATCTTGGTGACTTATCTTATTTTTTGGGTGTTCAGGTTCTTCCCACCTCCACTGGCCTATTCCTCTCCCAGCAAAAGTATATTCGGGATCTCTTGGATAAGGTGGACATGGCTGGTGCCAAGTCAGTCTGCACCCCGTTGCCTTCTCCTCTGACTATTGCGCTTACTGATGGAATTCCCATGCCTGATCCTACTCTCTATCGTCAAGTGATTGGAAGTCTCCAATATTTGAGTCTTACTCGCCCAGATATCTCCTTTGCTGTTAATAGACTTGCTCAGTTCATGAGTACTCCAACAGATAAACATTGGTCCTTGTTAAAACGTCTTCTTCGTTATATCAAAGGCACTTACAATTTTGGCATCGCTATCTCCAAAATTGTCAACCGTGACTTACAAGCATACTCTGACTCTGACTGGGCCGGACATCCTGATGATCGTTCTTCTACTTCTGCATACATTATCTTTCTTGGTTCCACTCCAATTTCCTGGCGATCTCAAAAGCAACGTGCCATTGCCCGATCTTCAACTGAAGCTGAATATCGTGCCTTGGCCTCTACTGCTTCTGAATTGGTTTGGATCAAACATTTGCTACGTGATCTCAAACAACCTATTTCTCGTAAACCTACCATCTACTGTGATAACCAAGGTGCTGTGGCCTTGAGCTTCAATCCTGTGCATCACACTCGTATGAAGCACATTGCTGTTGATATTCATTTTGTGCGTGCTCTTGTCAATGATGGTATACTTTTGGTCCATAAAATTTCAACTATGGATCAGTTGGCTGATCTCCTTACCAAATCTCTCGCTCGTACTCGTTTTGTTACTCTGCGTGACAAGATTGGTGTGTCTCAACAAGACCCTCCATCTTGAGGGAGCGTATCAGAGATATCATAGTTCAAGCCCAAGCCCATCAAGTAAAGCCCACCATGTTTATAATTTGTGATTTGAATTCTCTCAAACGGCTACTGTCACAATATCTGTACGTGACAGATTGCTCTTGTACTGTATGTTTATAGCCGTTAAGCTTGTATACAATATATATAGGTTGTAACTCAATTTATAATTCAATGAAAATTATTTCATCTTCATCCTTTAAAACATTGGTTTGATCTTTTGTTGTTCTATCTATGTTAGGACTCAGGAGGTCCATAAGAAGCCTACAGAAGTCACCATGGATACCTTTTGACTTAGAACTTTTGCAAATGCACAAATAGGATAGTCTTAACTGTAATTTCTGTTTAAATTTTCTTTTCATTCAAATGAGAAGAAGAATATTATTAACACTTGGTATCTTACAAAAAAAAAATACTAAGTCACCATTTATTGTAAATATATATTTTAAGTAATATTTGATGCCTTGTAATTGTTGTTACCAATGTTTTGTATAAAAATATGAAAATAGTTTTCTAAGACTCGTAATTACCAAGTGCATGTTGGACGGAGGGATTCAAGTAGTGTCCCAGATTTATCATGTATAACCAAAACAAATGTGGAGACAAACTCTATTACTCCTCGATCTCATCTCTAAAACAACTCCTTGATCCAGGAAGGAAGGAAAAAAAAAAAAAAAGTTGGAATTGTTTTATTACACACCTGTAATGGAATAGCTTATTATGCAGTCGGCCATGCATAAAGACATGCCAATAGTAAAAACAACTAGCAAACTTGTCATGACATGCATCGAAAACACCTATATAGATTTGTTTGATAATTGAAATGAATCTCAAGTTCCAATATTTTCCGACCGATAAACAAGAAAAGCACCATGGCTACACAATTGGTTTCTCTGGTATGTGTTTTGTTAATGTGGCTTGTTGGTGTATCGGCACAAGCATCACAACCTCGTTCTATGGCAACGCCTGGTTGTCCGTCGAAATGCGGAAACATCACCATACCATTTCCTTTTGGCATTGGAGCAGGTTGTTCATTCAACAACTGGTTCGACATCGATTGCAAAGAAGACCACCAGCCTTTCTTAAAAAGCACTGGCCTGGAGGTTCTCAGTATTTCAGCGGAAGAAAGCAACATTCGCGTAAATCATCCAATATTTTCCGATTGCCAAGTTAATACCAGAACTACTTTCGCAAGTGTAGACTTGGGAGAATCCCCTTTTGAGTACAACGGCACTGTTAATAGATTCACCGGAGTGGGTTGCAACAACTTAATTTCCATGTCGTCGTACTGGGTTGAATCTATTGTTGCAGGTTGCGTGTCAATGTGCGAAAATTATGAATATCCTCTGAGTACTACTTCTAGTTGTTTAGGCATCAACTGCTGCCAGACCGGAATCCCTTCATTACTCAAGGCGTTTAATGTTAGTTTGTCTACAATGAGAAACGACTCCATGGGAGCTGGTTGCAGATATGGTTTTCTGGTAGACCAGCAATGGATTGACTCTTCCAAATCTAATATTTGGGAAATAGTTCATAACATGACACACGTTCCGGTGCTTCTTGATTGGGGGATGAATTTCTATTTTCTGCCAATAAACGAAACGATTCCAAGTTATAATAATTCAACCACCCAATGCAACTCCACTCTCAGCAGACAAATTCCTTCTTTAATGCTCTTTCAATGTCGCTGCAATCACGGCTACCAGGGAAATCCCTATCTTCATGAAGGATGTCAAGGTACACTAGTTCTCTCTTGCTCAAGCTGATAAGAGGATCGTGAATTCTTCGTTTACAAAATATGTTCTGTTAAATCTTTCAGATGTAGATGAATGTCAATCCCCACAACATGGTGTCTGTCCGTCGCCAATGATTTGCGAAAACCGTCCAGGAACTTACATTTGTTACCTCTCCGAGCGCAGAAAACACTTGATTTTATCAGCTATTGTAGGGGGACTTGGGTTAGCAATATTTACCCTCTCTCTGCTGTGGTGGCTACATAGATTACTTACAAAACGAAAGATTAAGAAGCTTAAAGAGAAGAACTTCAAGCGAAATGGAGGTTTACTTTTACAGCAACAACTATCGTCTAATGAAGTCAATGTTGATAAGATCAGAATATTCAATTCGAGAGAGTTAGAGAAGGCTACTGACAACTTCAGAATACTCGGTTCGGGAGGGCAAGGGTTTGTTTACAAGGGAATGCTGGCTGATGGAAAAATAGTGGCGGTGAAGAAGTCGAAATTAATTGATGAAAGAAAGGTGAAACAGTTCATTAACGAGGTTGTCATACTTTCACAAATCCGTCATAGGAATGTGGTTAAGCTATTGGGGTGTTGCCTGGAAACAGAAGTTCCTTTACTGGTTTATGAGTTCATCCCAAATGGGACACTTTATCAGTACTTGCATTCCGAACAGAACGAGGAATTTCCGCTCACTTGGGAAATGCGCTTACAGATTGCCACAGATGTTGCAGGAGCTCTTTCTTACCTTCACTCATCTGCATCTTTACCCATTTACCACAGAGATATCAAGTCTTCAAATATTCTCTTGGATGAGAGGTATAAAGCCAAGATCGCGGATTTTGGTGCTTCAAGATCAATTGACATTGACCAAACTCATCTCACTACTCGAGTACAAGGTACTTTTGGTTACTTGGATCCTGAGTTTTTTCAATCAAGCCATTTCACTGAGAAGAGCGATGTTTATAGTTTTGGGGTAGTTCTTGTTGAACTCCTAACAGGAAAGAAACCAATCACCTCAACATTGGAAGAAACACAAGGTTTAGCTTCGTTATTTGTGATATCAATGGAAGACAATAATGTCTTCGATATTCTGGATACTCAAGTTTTGGGGCATTCTAGCAAGGAACAAGTTATGGCAGTTGCTAACCTTGCAAAAAGATGCTTGAACCTAAATGGGAAGAACAGACCAGCAATGAAAGAGGTCGTGCAACATTTGGAAAGTTTCAGAATGTCACAAACGGGTTCAATCATTCTACAAGATAATGAAGAGCAGCTTTAGGACATAGGAACTGATCAAACAACAAGGACATGGGAGGAGTTTCTTTGTTCAAGTACAGAATCATATCCAGAAACTAGTTCTTTAGGCATTGATGCCATTTATTAGGAGTTGGAAGATTTTTATTATGCATGCATATACTTATTACCTGTGTGTAATGGAAATGTGGTACTGTCAATTTCTTGTCATCCAATCAGGCATTGAAAACACCGACATTTCCTATGTTCTGATAGTTGAAAAGACACTATCCGAGTTTCAATCAGACACTTTGTCTCACGGAGGCATCGAAAACCAATTCTAATGGAGTTGAAGACGCAGACCCTCTAGAGATTGAAGACGTTGTTCGCAACAACATCATTAGCCTATTTTTATTTCCAAAGCGATGAAGTTGTTCGAAACAACATAATTGTGAAAGAAAACAAATCGTAAGTGACGCTGTTTGCAACTGCGTCCAGTGCTATTTTGGTAAAAAGAAAAAGAGATCAAGTGCTATTTGTCATAAAGAATTAACTATCCGCTTGTGCTGATTCAGTCGATGAGGTAACACCTCAGTAAGAGACTTGATATTGCTGTGAAGAACAACCAGTAGGAAGCCTTTATCATCTTGCCAAAGCATCTCCAGCAGTTCAACAAGTTGGATGTCTTCTTACAGAAGCAGATCACTATGGCAACGCCATCCTGCACAGTACAGATTTCATTGGCCGAAGGTACTCTTTTTTTTTTTAAAACAGAAAATGGCGTCATACAAATTTGTCATTTGGACATTCAATATGGGCTTAAACTTGGGCCGTTAAGCCCATGTGCACAGTAATTTCTCACCTAACGACAGAGTAAGTTGGATCAAAACCCAACGCGTGCTCAAAAGTGTATTGCTCTCAATGTAAATATGAAGGTATTTGTTCTGCATCTTTCTTACAATTATTGTTTTCAGATCCTCCTTTATTTTTTAGTGCAGCTAGAGACCACGATTACAGGTTTACGACTTGTTCAATGGAGATTTCACAAGCAAGAGAGTGCTAGAAATGAATACAAAGGCTTGGAAGCTCTTGACTTTCTGCAACTTTGCCAAAACCAAAGCATGCAAAAGAGGATTTCAGGAAATCCTTACAAGAAAAGGAGCTGTAAAGGCAAGTTGTAAGCTTAACTTGGCAGGAATCCAGCAAGCAAGAAGTACTGTGTGTTCATAATTGAATTGCCAGTCAGGACTCAGCACATGAAATTTTTTTTTTTTTTTTTGTAGGGTGAACCTACCCAGCTGTCTACCGGACAACTAACTAGTTAACCCCGAGCCACATGAAATACCCCGTAATCTCATGGACCAGTTGAGACCATTCATGAGTGTAATCAAACTTTTGAAGCATATTATAGTAGATAAAAATAAATAAAACATTGAAGGATGATTGTTGGTCTATCTTGTCTCAATGTCTTTCCTTAATCAAGACCTTAAATTCTGGTTTGGCAATATCAAAACCATTGTGATTGTGTTTTCAGTTTATAATTCACAACTCCCTGTCTGTCTTCTTTCATTGTCTTTACATGGAGAAATCAACAATAATTACACACCGACAACAAGATAGTACCACTTTTTTGGTACCTCCCATTCATCTCTTACCCACCACTCATATATTCCTCTACATGTAGTGGATTCCCTAATGGGGATAAGCACAAAAATGAACCAAAAGAAGTTCCACACAATTTTAATGATCTAGACTTCACATTGGCCAATCCATACAAAGAAAAGATTTCCACATTAGCCAGACTGTAAAGAACATACACCCATCTGTACATACCACAAAGCCCAAAAGGGGTCAACCAAAAAAAATAAATTGGACCCAGAAATCAAAATGAATTTTTTTCACTACCCAACTAAATTAACAGCAGTTTTACGGACCTAGTGTTTGTTTTTTGTCCCAACCTCTCCCGAATGCTGAGATAGATGTACACAAGTTCATATAAATCATATGAGGCATGTGGAGACCATGATTTTACATGAATGATGTGCGTTTATCTCAACATTTGAGATAATTTAAAATAAAAGAAAACATTGAGATCTTTAGCAGTTTTGCTAAATTAAACTGTTACTTCTTGTTGTTGCTGCTTTTGATGGGAGGATTCTTCTTCATTGAAACACAAGTGTAGTTTTGGTGATCTCATTAGAGAAGAGTCTCCAGCTGAAGTGACAGGAGGTTGCATCATCACCATCTCTTTTTGGAGGTAGGAACAGTAGATGTAGAATGTGTTTGGAGTAATATTTAAGTTGAAGCCTAGCCCAAACAAGAAATCTAGTTCAAGATAGTTCATCTCTGTTGTGCTGATTCCTCCAACTTTTGCATAGTAGGCATTATTATAATACCTGAAAAAAAATAGTTCATCAAACAAGGAATATTAATAAGGTAATTTTCAAAAAGAAAAACAAGGTAAAAATGATCTTTCTATTATAATATTTACCATAAAATAGGTGTTTCTAACTATTTGTTGTTAATTAAACAGTGCTGACAATCATTGTTTCTTTGACATTTACAGGCTTATTTTAAATGAGAAAACTTGGAAAAGTTCCAATCCAAGAAAAATAATTGAGAACCCATTAAAGCAAACTTCAAGAAAAATGAAGACCCATCTAGGAAAATCAATTTCAAGAAAACTTTGAATCCTACTTACATATCATCCATGAATTTGGCAGCAACCATGACACTTGTGATGAGCAATCGATGAACATTGAAAGAGTTGATGGGCAGATAGGGTTGACTCTGAGCGAACCGATCAAGGTAAACATAGGCAACAATGAAGCAAGAAGGACTGCAATTTGCGTACTTTAAGATTCTGTCAAGGTAGGTCTGGATTGATATGGATGGCCTAGTTAGGCCATGGAAGACTGAGATTTTCTGGGGCTGGAATTTACGGTTGAGATCGTTCGATTCCGCTAGTCTTTGGAGCTGAGAAGAGAGGAATGTAATCAATTTGGACATCGCATTTGGGCTCTCTAGCTCTGCCATTGATGACCAAAGTTTTGTGCTTTGAAAGAAAGAACAGGTGAAGGTGGTAGTAATACTAGTAGACAGGTATTTTTATAGGTAAGAAACTCAGAACACCCTCAAGAATTTGAATTATGACCTTCATGTCCCTTTTTGAGTTTTGTGCTAATGATTATTAATTTTGCTATTCAAAACTTAATTTGCGTTTAGAGGGAAAGTATTTAATGGTCCAAATACACCATGATGTGGTGCATGCACCAAAACTAATGACAAAGTGTTAATTCACAGGCGATTGATGCATTTTTTAAATTTAAATTGCAAACTATCCATCTCAATTCTCAACTACTCATGTATTGTCACCAACCACCTATGAATTGACATCATTCCATTGATTATGATACACCACATCATCATATGACATGACATGCCAGAATCATTTGAAAAATCTCTCCACAAAAATGGGTTTCAGTGGGGATTGAATTCTCTCTCTCTTTTTTTTTCTTTGTGGATGTTTTTAATTTTTCGGCATTGGGTGATCATGGGCATTGCCATACCCATCATGTGATTACATGTGAGAAGAACCTCTCATTTTAACTTTAGAAGGTACCCACTTCCTTTTTTTACTTCTTTGTCTTTTTGAGATCTTGCATGTGTTTTGATTCCCATAGATAGTTGGTTGACATTAGCCAGATTTGTTGTGTTGTGTCCAAGCATGGACAGAATCATGAGGAGTTAGGCTTCAAGTCCTTGGGGGTTTTTTTGGTCATTTGAACATGACACAAACAAAAGGTATGCTTTAGCAATCACTAAGATGGAAGTATATGAGGATTCTGCATACTTTTGGTCCCCAAATTCAAAAGCACAATAAGATCCCATTAGAGGACCATGATCTATCCAAACATTTGGCTAGTTTAAGCAATGCACTTATTGTGTCTAAGATTTGAGTTTTACAAGTTCAAACCAGAAAAACAGCATTTCTAGTTATGCAAGTAAAATTACACACAAAGTAAAAAAGCACTCATATAACCAATTTGTAGGGAACAGAAGAATTACTTGTACAGCAATACTTCTTAGGTGTCCTCAAGTTTCTTAGCCAAGGTTAACTAGATATACTCGACTTGGTAGTATCCAAATTCAAATCCGAGCTGGGAATCTTTGAAAAATAGTAATCTGCCAAGCTGGAGGCATGTTTACTCACTGGAGTGAAAGAAGAGCAAAGCATGCATTTCTTAGGGGTCAATAGTGTCTTAAAGAACTCTCAAACTCTAAAGCCCGTCTGTTTCAAGTGTCTTCTCCAACCCATGTGATGTCCCATGTGAACAATCTCCTGTAATAGCCAACCACAAAAAAATTGATTTAATTAAAAAAATCTAAAATACAGAGCAAATTGTGAGTATAGACCATCAAACTTGTTCTTTTCTCTTCAATGCATGCAAGTGGGTGTTCCTGTATCTTCAAAATATTGACACTTTACAGTACAGTACTTAATTTCTTCAGCAATAAACAAAAATGAATAGTACAACACAATAATTGGACAAGAATCTAGGGTTTTTTTACCAATCAAGCTGTGACAGAAGAGATATGGCCATCAAAGCCTTTTGGATTTGTTGGGTTGTGGAGCACATGTTCTTGGCTACCTGGTGATATTTTCTTGATCTTCTGTCAAGCTGATGTTGTCACCGACTGCTTTGTCTGTCAAGTAGCTGATCAAGAAGGAAAAACTTATTAGTAAGAATGCTTGTAGTCAAGATGTCAGTTTTAAGAAGTTATCATCAGTCATTGTACATGAAAGGCTAATATTTAAGGGGCCAAAATTCAAGCCACATGAGAAAGTGAGTCTTGCAATGACAAAATATTGAAGTAATGAATTCAAGGACCACTAGTGGTTTTCTGTCCACTTCGAAGCAACAAATCAGGCTGTTTATAGACTGCTTTAAATGAAATGGACTTCTGTGTTCGTATTGCCAACTGCATAACCAGCCAAGTTTTCAGGTCGCACCTTAATATAGCATAAAAGTAGGCACATTAACTAAAGTGAAAGGGGCTATTACCCATTGAGATTCAAGTCTAGTTACATCAATTCAATAAAGCATTAAAGTCTAGACCAAACTCAATAGGGTTGATTATAGAAGTACTCTAGCGACGGTAAACATACCTGTAAACAGTTCAGCAACATAGCCTTCATCGGTCCTGAAGATAATTTTAAAAAAGGGCTATTACCCATTGAGATTCATGTCACCAAAGTAAGTAGATGCCTTCATAGAAGATTCTCCTGTATACAAATCTGCCAAAGAAAGACAGTTATGACTACAAATCCTTTGGAGGCGCTAGCTGAACGAACAAGTGACTTGAGAGAAAAACGAAGCGAAAGGCGACAATGCATCTGCAACATCATACCTCTATTTAGAGCAGTGAAAGATTGCCATCAATATTGACAATTATTGAGAAGAATAAATTAAGAATTACTGATTCTTGCCCTAGTATTTAAACAATCCCCTGCGGCTTTTAAAATAATTCTCAAATTTTACGCTCAAGCAAAAAATGGAAGGGTAGAAACAGAGGAGTTGAAAAGAGAATTTTCAACCTAGGAGAATACAAATCAATCCAGGATCTGGTAATAATGTAACATGATATGAATCATTTCACAATGCATGAAGCTTGCAATTTCGTGGCTCAAAGTACTAGACAAAAGTTTATGAAAACTTATACCAAGCCCATACAGGAGAAAATAAGAAAGCTAGCAGTTGCATCAGTTCCAAGGGTATTCTCCTGCAAGGCAATGCCTTTTATATTAGCAAGCATGTGATGCATAGCAACCACAGAGAACCTCCATTTTCTGCGTAACAATTAGCAGACAACAGTGATTAAAAGCTGATAGGAACCCACAGACGATAATGAGAAAATCAAACTGATATTACTAAATGAAACTAGAATTACAGAGACAATTAAAGGAAAATGTGCAACCCTAGCTTTCAAGGAGCATAGGACCTCCCAATTTCACCAAACTCTCAAAACCTAATTCCCCTACTCTGGCTACCACCCCTAAGCTACAGAAAATACTAGAATAATAGCTTGCACCAATAATAGTAACACAACAAGTGTTCCTCTTCATCTCAGCCACGAGTCCCTTTTTTTGCTTACTGTCCCTCTTCTTGGATATTTTAGTAACAGGTCTATCAAAAGCTCATAATACTTTCAAGGTTAAGGAAAAGCCACTTGGCAGAAAGTTTTTCTGCACTTAGGGTCCAGACAAAATTGTCCAATGCAAAGACAGAACCACAAGCTTTCAAATACTACCCTGCCCCTGATTGAGAAGCACCTCCTCATTCTCAATTTCATCATTGTCATTATCAGTTTCGCCGTTCACTATAGATACTTTATTGCCAATGAGAGCTCCATCAAACGAACCAACATGTGATTGCCTCATCAATTCAACCAAGGCCTCCTTACTTTCCATGTCAGCTTCATCCTCGCAGAGCTTGAAGAAGGCAGCAATGCTGGCAGGCTTTGCCTTCCATTTGTTTGATCCTACAGCTGCATAGGCTTCCTTCCAGCAAGACAAAGCCTCAGAAATTCTTCTCTCTCCAGTATGACCTTCAGCAAGTATTTCCCATGTAATGGAGTTTGGCTTTCCTCCCATTTCAAGCATTTCATTGAAAATACTCTCAGCTCTATCCAGATTTCCATCTTTCACGTGCCAACTCATTAGTAGATTTGCGATTCTAGGGTCGAAAGCTGACTTCACGGCCAGCCACTCCTCATAAATCTTTTCTGCTCCCTCAGCATCCCCAACCCTGATGAGAGAAGAAATCATTCCATGATATCCCATATTTGGAACACTAAGAAAAATTGTTTTATAAATATTCCACACCCGATAAATCTCATCTTTGTTGCCAACACTACCATATAAACTTAAGAGGTAGTGATAAGGTATCCTATCTCGACCTGTGATTCTACTTTCAACCTTCTTTAAGCAATCCAGAGCTTTGTCAAGCTGTCCCAGCTTAATATACACGGTAGCCATTGTGCTGAATGTTGTCCAGTTGGGATTAATGGTCCTGTCCTGTTTCATCTGCTCAAATACATGTTCCATTCTTTCCGCAGATCCTTGTGATCCACAAGATGATAACCAGATATTATAAGAATATGTGTCCAATTGTATGTTTTTCTGCATCATCTCTGAAACTATGGATTCAACTTTATCATGCTCCTTCAGGTTCATATACAGAGTCATCATCACATTGAATGGAAGATGGTGGGTGGCATAACCTTTACTTCTCATGTCATCAAATAAAGATTCTGCCTTCTCTCGGATAGTAGCCCGTACGTATGCATTCAGAAGAGCCCCATATATCCTCTTATCCTTCAAAGAATCATGAAGCCTAGTGAAAAAATCTTCTGCACTAGAAACTCCATGCACTTTGGCAATCAGGTCTAACTGAATTGCGGCATCACTGCTAGAGAATCTAAATCTCTCACCTCTGTTGTTCATCCACTCGTACACCTGCGGAATCAAATGATCTTTCAGAACTGATAATAAGTCAGGAAAGAGTCAACACAACTTCAAAAGGACTAACCATATGTTAAAAACTTAAAATATATCACCTGCTTCAACATAAAAGAAACAAAACATGCAACCTATTAAATAAACAATATCATGCATTTATGCACTAATTATATAACGAAAGACTAATACCTACGGAAATATGGCTTTGGACTAAACTATTTTGCTGTCAATTTTGACCTCAAAAAATGTCCATAACAATTTCCAAAGGTTAAAAAGCATCATATTCCCTCATTTAGGCATTTCTATGTCAATTGCATAGGTAGGGGCTCGAGCTTGAAGTTTATCCTCTTTTTCTACTCCACTGATGTGATCTTGGTCCTCATCACTTGACAACATCGGGTTTGAACATAAATGATTATCCAATCCTTAACTGAAAAATACTCTCCTGAAAATAAAACAGCTCTCTCGCGACATTGGCACGGATTCAATTATCAAACAAGGTGAGCTCCAGTACATAACCCAATAAGAGAAAGGGTTGTTACTAGATATCCAATAAAGCAAGTTTTATCTGCACCTAAAACCCAAAGTTCAACTGCTTGAAAGAACAAGCTACAAATTTAATGGCTTCAAAAAACACTAACAAATGCTCATTAGACTTAGACAACATGCTAAAATGTCGAACAACAAGCAAGAGTAGCATTTCATTGATTCCTGAGAAAAATATCAAACATCAATAAAAAAAAACAGACCCATATAACAAAGCACCAAAGACCCCTCATCAACGTAGTTAACAGCCAATAGCATATAAAACAAAAGGCCCACAAGTGAAAAGATGAGCGTTTCGTTGACCTCAAGAGCATGTTCGTGGCGTTTGTACTTCCTCAACTCCTTGACCACCCTGCAAAGCTCCCATTTGGAGAGCATCTGGCCTTCTTTCTCCCACTGGTTCAACACACTAGCAGCACCCAGTTCAGGTTTCTCCATGAGAGAGATTCTTTTGTACACAGCGTTCCATTTGATCGCGGGTCTCCTCTCATAGTCCATAGTGCCATAGCTATGGATTTGTGAAATTGAGCATGTCACTGTGACCTGGGATTTACGGAAACTCAGTGTTTTGGGACGATTAAAACGGGGAATTATAGAGTATGCTTGGGTTGATGAGAGAGACACCTTGGTGTGGTGGTGAAGAGAAGGTTGGAGAAGCATTCTTGCTAGGGTTTTGCAGAGAGCGCCCTCAGTGAAGCAAGTAATAGTTCGCCAGTGTTTTGGGATAAAGTACGTGAAATTACCATAAGGTCGGGGGTTGCTAAAATTTTGTAAGTTTTGTGTTCAAGATTGTCCGTAATTTTATGAAAATACGTATAAACACCCCTAGAGTTTGGATTTGTTCTTTAAACATCCCTCTATGAATTTATATATCCATTTTTTATTTGATAAATGGAAGCTAATGTTACTGTTTATACTTCATAGAATACTGCCCACAATTTTATAAAAATTACCCATTCTTTTGAATATATTATTGCATAGAATAACAATTAGTGTTCTCTAGATCTCAATTTTTCATTTTTTTTTTAGTATATGTTGTTAAATCTTTGATATTTTTTTATAATTTAAATATAAACTATGATCACGCATTAAGTTTTAACCCAATTTACATCATGTCATCAGGTGAAAAATTATGTGTTCGTATAAACTCATACCAAATAGTGTCTTTCTCGATTTTAGAAGAAAACTAGTTGCATGCCCGCGCTTCGCGCGGCACATATTTTGATTGGAAAATAAATACGTGTGAAATTTTTTCGATACTTTATTAACATGAAGAGCAATAGAGCTTTAATGGTAGAAAATAAAGATGATTATGAGATGGAGATAAAATATGTACAATACCTGTTTTTTAATTTGTTAAGAAAAAATTTTTCTAATAAGGTGTAAGAAATTTGATGCATAAGGAATAAGTATGCTAAGAGTTTATCAATTTTTATTTGCGTCGCTAGTATCTACAAAGTGTTATAGGTCACCAAATACATGTTTATGAGACAATATTGTATGGTTAGTACAACAATCTTTACAAAGTGACATTTAATATCGAGAAATACAATGTAGCATAAGTAGTATTTTTAAAATTATATTTTTGGAATAAAATTCTTAATATTTTTAGAATAAAATTTTTGAATTTATATTTTTGAAATGTTATGTATGACTGATAGATTTATGCCTATAATCACTTTGACCTTCAACAACTCATTGAATTCTACCATGCTTTCTTGTCACCACTTACATGTTCCAATACCAAATGGGTTGAATTTACTTACACATTAGAACAATATAGCATGAGAAAAGCCTCTCATGTTGTGTATGCTGCAATCCAAACAGACTACTAAACCTAGCGAAACTCTAAACATGCACAATACATCAACTAAATATTATAGAAACACACAAAATACATCAAAAACACACAAAATAATAAAAACACACAAAAATCCCCACAAAATGATGGTAATTAATGCTAAAAATACACAAAATGTTTTCAAACTAAATACTACAAATGAATTTCATTGAGTCACATCAAAAGACTCTCATAATTAGCAATACATGGCCTTTGAGAAACCAAAACAACATCAAACCACTCCTATGAAACATTAATTCTCATACAATTCAATATGATTTTTAAATTATTTGAATACTATTAATTGTATGAGTGTGGTTGTGGGTTTAAAGTGTATGAGTGTGGTTGTGGGTATTAAAGTTTTGCAATACATTTATGTGTGTGGTTGTGGGTCTAAAAGTTTTCTAATATATTTTTAAATTTTATTTTGTCTATATAGGCTTTTTTGTAAAGGCGTCCACGTGGCACCATGAATTGAGGAGAAGCCCTGTGAATCCTTAGCTTTATATATATAAATTGATGATTGATTGATGATTGTAGTTAACCTATTAAAAACAAGATTTTTTTTTTATTATTTATTGATATCTAAACCTTACAAATTACACTTCCATCAATTACAATCAAACCTCAATAATCACCATAAATTGTTGAATGTTCAAACAATTCCCATGAAGTTAAAGAATGATGAGGACTATTTGCACCCCAAAGTTGACTAAAGGCACCCCAAAATCACAAAAAAACCTTTATCTAATAATACTCCAACTGTCCCTACCACATATCAGTTCCCTCCTTCCTTTGTTTCTCCTTCTTCCCTTTACTCTCCATCTCTGCAGTTTCCCTTACGAAGCCAGACCTTGCACATAGAAACTGACAATGGTGACAGCCAACGACGGAGAGGAGCAGAGGAGATGGTGGAGGCAAGAAAATCAATGTCTCACGTGGAGACAAATATGGGATCGGTGGCTGCATTTCTTCAAGTGAAGGTGTTGGTGACAGACATGCCCGGGTTCATGCAGGTGCACGCCTTTCATTGTGCCAGGGCCCAAGAGAACATTTGATAGCTTAGAGAAGTTCAGCTTCAAACACATGACCTACAACATCAAGAAGGTATGTACTTTGTTTCCTGGAAACTTTACAGATGCAAAACATCAAACACCTAGACAACCCATAATTTATTTGTTTTCCTTATATTTCGAGGCAAAACGTATACCCAGCCAAAGAAATACCCACAACGGTTGAAGAAGATGAAGAAATGAATTTAGGGTTATGAAGAAGATGATTTGTCTTTTTTTTCCCTTTAATCTCAGCCGTTGGTGAGATCCAACGGCTGAGATTATAAGGTGTAGATTGAAAATTTTGAAAAAAACTGAAATTGAGGTATACTCAGAAATGTTATGTTTTAGTCTAGGGTTTATTTAGAATAGGGTGTGCTTAGTCAAGTAAGGGGTGCAAATAGTCCTCATCTAAAGAATTTACCTTTCTTAAAGGGCGTCTCTGCAAGTAGATCAAACTTAAGGGGTCTAGTTGCATTTTTTTTTCCAACACCAGAAGACAAAAAAAGAAAAAGAAAAGTCAAACAAAGAGTTAAACCATGGACTCAGATCCACCAGCAACACCAGGAGTGTCACTCTTCTGCACAAAAGCCACCAATTCTTCACCACCACCACCACCACCACCACCACCGTCCACCTCCACCTCCACCTCCACCCCCACCACCACATCATCTCGAACCCACAAAACTGCATGAACCAAAACAATAGGCATGGTGGCAGCAAGACAAATCAAAAGATGCAAGCCAGCCTCGGTCAAAATGAGCTCAACCATGGTCCCAAGACCAATCAAAGGCAACACAACTCCTCTTCCAATGATCTTATGTAAGAAACTTGCCGAAGGAAGTGCCCTTATCAGTAGCACATACACAGTGGTCACATATGTCATGATGACCAAGTAAATCAAAGACACCTTACGCTTTGGAATCAGGGTTATGAAGAGCACAATCCATACAAATAGTGAATAGTATAATCCGAAATGATGCAAGTTCTTGATGATCCTGATTGCTGCAGCTTCTGGGGTTGAAGGGATGTTGAAGGGGCAAACAAACCTGAACTCCTTCCTCTGTTTTCCTGTTGAGTCATCGAAATCATGATCGGACGGTGGTGTGGAATTCAAGTGTGGTCTTTGTGTGGCTCCATAGTTAGCCATGGCTTCTCAATTGGGTTGGAGATGCAAAATATTTTGGTTTATAGAAGAAGAAGAACACGCTTACTGTAAGTCAAGAACACGCTTACGTCAAAGGAAGAAAAGTTAGAAGGGGACGGCCAAGACCAAGTCAGGAGTCATAAAGATTAACAATCTGATAATCATAATTAAATGCATTTGTTGATTTTTAAAAACATTTACAAGACTTTGAAGAGTTGAAGTCTGCTTGTTCTCCTAATAACCATTGTAATCTTCAAAGCTTCTATAAATTTAAAGTTCCTACCAACAAGAAGAGCGAAAAGAAACAAAAATATTCTCAAAAGTCAGATCAACTGGCATGGCAGCCACCCACACAAAACCTTGGAAGTGACAAATCCAATACAATTCTCAAACTTACATGATCGCTTCTATAGAAATTGTAAGTTGTGGTCATTGACTGTAAAAACTCAAGAGGCATCCTGGCCAGTTTCTATGCATAATGCCTTCAATGTTGGTATTCCCATGAACATATACTTTGGGCTCATAACTCTGCAGAGATTAGCATAAGTAATAAATTCTTTGTCATATGATGTTATGCAATTGCTTAAAGTGCAATTGTGTTGACTTCATACCATTTCGATGAACGGAAGATGAAGTCGAACACCAGCCCTTGAGAAGCCGTTTACCAAAAATAAACATTTGAATCCGTCAATGTTGGAATGCTCACTGTTAAAAGAAGGGAAAAAAAAGATTAAGATCACTCATGTAGCCACACAAAGGAGGCATTTTCGCTCATTACAAAAATGCTCTCTCATTCCAAGGTTATTTAGCAGAAGATAGCATCTTTTTAAAGTTCATCTTTCTCATCAACAAAAGCTTTCAAAAGAGAATAATCTATGTGAGAGGCAAAAGTTCAGTGAAAGTGAGCGCAAACATAATTTTGGACAAAGGCTACTAGTCTTGTAGCAACGAAGATGATGAGAGAAAACCTACTTTATAAGATACGTAAAATTTCTCCACCGAAATTCTTCCAGATGAATCCCTTCTTCTTTGGAGTACCTGCATTATGTAGCAGCATTATCATGAACCATTACAAACCTTGCATAAACTCTGCGGAAGAGTGCACAATGTTAAATGAACATTGCCCATGAAAAGATACACGCCAATAGAAAAAGATCTTATATGTCTGCACTGAATGAAATAGTTTCTTTTACTGTTACACTGTTACAATTGTCATATTTTATTTTATTTTCAGCAAGTAGCTGCATCATTTTTTTTTACTTTGTGTTTAGTTTTCAACCCAAATTTATTCCTTCACTTTACCAGGAAACAAAAGTGCAGCAAATATATTACAAGAAATAATACAAATCTGGAGCAATCAAGTACATACCTCCAAGGAGAATCCTTTTCACAAAATCGGGATATTCCATTCATTGCTGAAAATGGGTCGATATGAACCCAATATTCATCCGTGCTGTTAGTAAGGCAGCCTGTAAAAGCAAACAATATTATAATTCTTCAGAAACAATGATATATGGAAAGTAGGGTATAAGATAAATCCAGAGAAGGAATCCAAAACCAAAAAAAAAAAATCTAAGAAAAAGCTCATTTTTTTTTATCGAGTGAACGTGTTAGGTTAAGATATCAACAAGTTTTGCAGAGTGATACAACACAGCCGTCCACTTCATTCAGTAATAGATAGCAACACGGTCCTAGTTTGACAATGCTAAGATCAAGAATAATGAGATTAGGCTTTGCATCAACTTGTTAGGTATTAAGGGAACCAAGTGTTAATTTTTTTGTGACTCATCGCACTAACATGTGCAAAAGTGAATGCATGTGTGCGTGTGTGTATGAGAGAGAGAGAGAGAGAGATCTTACCAATCCGATGCAAATATTTCAATGCATAACCACTAGGATAGTTCTCATAGGAGGCCATGAATGATATGGTGGTGCTCCCTAGACTACAGAACACAAATGAGTACATATGAAGAAAGTAAAATTATATAATTATTTTACTTAAAAATAAAAAAGGTCGTGATCCAACCTGATTAGAAATAACCCCAGCATAGTGAAATACAGAAATTTCCAAAGCCTCTTCCTCCTATTGTTGTAGCTAAACAAATTTGCAAGGAGGAAGAGAAAAACTGAGTCAGCCACGAAATTGGAAGCACGGAGAATTTCCTATCTTTATCACTATTTATCAAAGATTACCAATACAGAAATATAGGCAACCAAAAACAAAAACAAAAGTGACATACATCCTACTAGCAGCAACTGCCGCAGAGAAGTTGAAGATTGGAACTGAACTGATGATGAAACGGAGCTCCTACATCATCGAATAGAAGGCAATGTAAATGTGTCAAGTTACGTATAGCAATCAAGTAGCTAATGAAGTTTACATCTCAGAAGAAATACCTTGTGGGGAAGCTTAGAGTAAAGCAAAACAAAGGAAAAAACTGGAAGGACATAGAATAGAACCCTTCTATCGAGTAAGACCCCAAGCTGCAAGAAAAAATAAAATCAGGTTAGAAAAAGACTCGCTACCTGTAACTCAAATCGTTAGCCCTTTTTCCGGGGTAATTATCACAGTAAGAAAGCAAATCAAGTACATTGCATAGAGTTGACCAGTTATAGCATCCAGTGAAAACAGGCTTACGTTGCAAAGAAATAATAACAAACCCCAAAGAAGATTGATATAATTATATATCAGGAGATTAATATACAACATCGACTCACGACAAAGAGCGGATATCCAGCCAGCAACGAACGGGGAAGCGCTGATGTGAAGTACCAGTGAAAGGAATGTGTCTGATGGAAAAAGATGATCAAGAAACACACATAGGCATATAGCAGTTTGAAAACAATTACTTGAAGAGGCAAAAGTAAATGATAAGAAAGCCAAGGAATTTGATGAGAATCATAGGAGTGAAAGTTACTTAGAGTGAATTATATCAATCAAATCTATCTTTTATTTTGTTTGTTGATGCTTTCAATTGAATTGGATTTGTTTGTTATGGGATTCTTAACCAGGTCCTCAACAGAATTATGATAAAAATGGGCATGAAATAAAAGGTTTGCAAGGTTGAAAATGGAAAATGGAAAAGACTACACCTCATGTGTGAGTGTGTATTAGAGAGAGCACAACTTTGGCTCTCTGATTTTCTTGAGTTAAGCCATTTAAATGCATTTTCCATGTTCTACAAGAAATCAAATTTGGAACACAAAAGGCTTCCAAAAAGGATACGCCCCACTCAGAGCTCCGATTCAGAACAGAGTTGAACCATAAAACTTCAAATTCAGGCCATAACGTCCTCTTCCACATTATTGAATCAACCAATATGGTAAGACCTGTGTTGTGAATGATTAAAATGTCAGATACTAATGTGGGAACTAGTAACATAAAAATTCACTAAACGTAAATAAGGTATACAGAAAAACACGAAATAGTTAACGAAAATAAAATAATCCACCAACCTATGCACAACAAAGCAGTTCTGAGGCACCCTTTAAACGCTTCCCATAATGAGATTGATTTAGTCTGTCATTCAAAAACTGAACTTTTTATAATGAGGCAAAAAATAATAATTTACCTTATCTTGACGTTATAGCTTTCAATGGATCAGAAATGACATCATAGTAGCACTTTTATGATGAAACATAGCATGTCAGTGGCTTCAGTGAACTAAAAAGAACCATCTGAAAAGCACCAAGCAAGCAAAACTGTCTCTAATAAAACCAGGATACTGGGGCTCATTTCCAAGCTTCGGAAAACATGTTTTGGACTTTGGGGATGGTCAAAATTGACCTAAAGGGGTCCTGGAGATATGCGTCTCTATTCTCTAAGGAGCCATACTGACAAGCCAGGTTATTTTATGAGAGCCAGGGTTGCATGAATATGGTGCTGAAACAGAACTTTCAGCATTCAAAAAGAAGGAAATCATCACCCACTTAGTCAACTACGACGGAATTCTATAACAAGAATCTAGTTGATTAATAGTACTCAAAATCCAGTACAATCATATTTTTAATATTATTGGTGTCATCTGTAATATGTCAAGTAAAGCACGTTGCACGATATTAGCTGTCAAGCAGCTTTGTTGTTTTGCCCTTTATCCCAGCTCCTTGTGCTAAGTTTTTAATGAGCATCAAAAGAATGTTTGATAGCATGACAGAATTGTATCCTTCCAATTCAAATGCAATTTTATCAAAACGAAAAAAAATCAGGCAACATTCAAAGTCACAATTTGACTGAATCCAAAGTAATCTCATTTTAACAATAGAAAAGAATAATGGATAGTAAAATTACACCGAAGAAACAAAAGATGGGGTAGTGAGCAACTCCATACCAGCAAAAGCTCCAGGCCAAGAGGGCAAAGTAGTAACAGTATGTCACATCTAAAGATGATTGTCGCAAAAATCTGATGATCAAAAACACGAAGCTGTGAGAAGATGTGAAGAAAGCCAGTCTCAGATGCCTAAGTCTGTATACAAGATAAACTACTAAAACAAGAAAATACTTCAACAAAAAATTTATACGTGCAAGTACAATGAATGAGATATCGTAAAGTATGCATTTGAGGAGACTATATAAAAAGAGTTTGGAATACTACTATGCTTTCAATCTAAGATGAAACAAGAAGCACAACCAGCAGAAAATTCAAAATGCAAAACTAAGAGCTTGCGACATTCAGTATACATTAATAATGAATATCCCATGCATAACCTGAAAGTTTAGCAATGACATACCAAACAGTTTAATGCCGCTTGAAATCTCCCCTTCAACCAGTACCCATATGCCAAATTGACTACAACACAAAAGGAAAGGAAATTTAGTCAAACTTATGAAAAGCTTTTCTTCGTAGACTGGGAAGAAAAATACGCATGCATAATAAAAATAACGAAGAACCCTAATGTATGAGTCTTCATGGTGTGTTAAATAATTAAGTAAATAGTTTTAAAGAACCAAACAGTCCTCATTCAAGATGACTTTCAGTAATCCACTGTAACTGATCATAGATATCACAAGAAGCACATGAAGTGAAAAGAATATTGAGCAGGGGGCGTGGATGGCATCTCTAGAAAAAACCAACATTATCTGAGGCTATGAGAAAACAAAATCCAGCTAATTTCACAGGAAAACATATATAAGAATAAGGTTAAATGGCAAGACGTAATCACCTGCACCCATAGCCAGTATGTTTGGAAGAGTGCGCGTGCAATAGAAAAGCGTGTGAAACTGAAGTGAAGTCAAAATCACAAAGAAAGCTTCTACATGATGTCCAAACTTATCTCTAACCTGCACACGACACATTAAAAGTGGTGGAAGTTACCAACCAAGTATTGTAACTGTAGAGAGAACTAAACAACAAGAGCGCGACATAATAAACGTTACTTGAGCTAACCTTGCAAGACAAGTTATTTTACTTTGGCTATCTTGGGAATACCTACTATAATGTATCGAGTCAAGAATAGATTCTGCGAGTTGTGATAAAGGATAAATTTGCAAGTCCAACATTGTCAACTCAAATGCTTACAGGATAAAGTGATAAACTTCCTATGAATGGACAAAAAAACTGGACAGGCATGAAAATTGAATCTTAGTTACATGTGATAAACTAAAGCCTAACTAAAAAAAAGTAAACATGTTAAGTTGTCATACATCCATATGCTAAGATGGTAAAGGGCCTAACAGAATATCTGCAGCCCATGAAAACTTTGTCAATGAATAAAAGCAAATGAGAAAGGTATAAAAGAAATAAAACCAAGAGCATACCTGCATACGAAAACTTCGTAATGTAAATAGTATGATGCAACCTAATGCCAATCTGGCTAGCAAACAACAATAAAATAAACGTTAAGATAGCTCAATGCATAACTTGATGAAAACTAGACATAAATTTGATGAAAACTAGACAACATACAGCTGATAGTAAAACATTCCAATGATTAATTGAATATTAGTTTTGAAAAGAGAAAAACGAATCGCTTGAGAGCTTGAGACCTTGAATGAGGATTTTTCAAAAGATGAAATAGTCATCTCTCTCTCTCGGGTTTGGTGGATGAGGGTTTGAACAGCAAGTCTGCCATGACTTTGAAATGTTGCTTCCAAAGGGATATAAAGGTCAACACTACGAATCATTTTTATTGCATGCAATGTTAAGATAGGAAAAGGAGGGGTGAACTGACAAATAATGGTAGAAAATACCCGTGCACAAGGCTCCCAGTGGGCAGCGTCGTGGACGCGATGACAAATAATAAGCTCAAAAATTTATAGGTAAAGTAGGTGAAAAGGCTGAGCTGCTAATATAAGAGCTAACCTGCAATCAGTCCATATATCTTTGGCAAGTGCAGGAAACTCATCAATAATACAATAGGAGACACCAAAATTGATACAAGCAGGGCACCTGAAAAAAAAAATTCTTTAGCATGAGTTTTGGTTTGCATATAAAGTTTTTTTTTCCCTTCAATTCAATTGATATTGTAATTTGCTGACATGCATTACACGAAAACCAAATATTGAATATTGGTGAATATACGAGTGTAGCTTCCGTTGTATAATTGTGTATAGCTTTCTTTGTTTATATTTTAGTCCCACATTGTATAGCTAGCATTGCCTAACACTCCTTGTTTAGCATATACATAACTCAAGCGTGAGGTGAAGACTCACTCAACGCATATTCACTCAAACAAGGGTTTCTCCCTCTCTTGGTTCCTTCTTCACAAATATAAAGACTAAATTTAACAGTTGACCTAAACTATATATGAACAGAACACATATAACATACTCGAAGAGCCTAAATTCTAATGTTAGTTTAGTTTCTATAGATCTGATTAACAAGCAGATATTGTTAGTAAATTAAATAAATAAATAAATAAAACCACGCTACTGCCAGACAGGTTCCTATGGGTATATCTTAGTCTGTCATATGGAAGGGAAAAAAAAAACCCCCAAATTGTATTGATAATCTTAATAAAGTAAACAGAAACTGTACTAATTAATATTTGGTGGAAAAGAAAGCTTACCAATGAAAGTGCGAGGAACAACTCCAGGGAACTCTAGATGATCATACTAGAATAGGAGACAAATATTCAAAATAAATAAATCAGTCTAAACTCCAAAAACATTCAATTGGAGAAAGTCCTTACCCTAAAGAAAAAGGAAAATAAATTCTCCAACGGATAAAACAAATAGAAGAGAATTTGAACTTACATTATCCAAGTGATGCCGATGAAAAAGAATATCATGGATTGCCTTGATAAATGAACAAAAACAAACGAGGAATAGAGTTAGTGTATAACAAATTGGTTGAATTCATACAACCTCGATCAATCTAGAATTCAACCTAACCAGAGCAAAAATCATATTTGGAACTAAACCCTAAACCCTAAACAAGGTGGAGGAATGAGAATTTCAAAAAGAACAAGGAAAGAAGAACGCTATATATTGTGATTCTCCATGCGTTTAGTTTGAAATTGATATCGATACCAAAGGATCTCAGCTCAATGAGTATAATGAGAGCCACAATTCCAAATGTTAGAGCCAGGCTCAACGAAACGAAAGAATCGAACTTTCAAAAAACTAAGCTAAGCTAAGAACTGATCTTTATTTCCTCAAGTCCCACCTACAAAAAACCCTAAGACCCACCATTTTAAGTCGTTATTTCCTTAATTTTCTCAGAATCGGATTGACATAGTAGTGAAACTGAATTACCTGAACATTGAAGCTTTCTTCAACCTTAGTGTATGGTACCGTGAAGACATAAAAGGCAGCAATCGATCCCCATATTAAGTCGTAGCCTGTGATAATCATTAATTTATGAGAAATAAAACAAAAATCAAAGAATGTGGGTCTGTATATATATTGAAGGTATTGAAAGAGAAAGGTATCCTCACCGTACACAGAGAGAAAGTTCAAAGCTTTGTTAGCCATTGTTGCAGCCTGAAGGTCTGATGGAAGGGAGAGGAAACCTCTGTTTAAAAGAAGGGGAAGCCTTTTTACGGTTTTACCCCTACTGGGAAAGACCTCGGTTGGGATTTGGGAGGGACTAAACGGGATTTTTAAAATCTCCTATTTATCATTCTTCTGTTCAATCCCTCTGCCTCCCTCTCGCCTCCTCTGTTGTTCTCTCTATGGTTAATCTGCCAAGGTAATACGTTTTGCTTGGATTCTTTGTTTCATTTGGGTTTCTGGGCTTAGTTTTGTTGTGGGTTAATTTTAGTTAGTGGTCATATATATTACCAATTGTCTATTGAATTGTGGATTATTGCTTGAGGAAAATGTTTGGTTGCTGAGAAAGTGTGGGAAAATTACACAATAAAATGTGAAAAATTGATTGATATGGCCCATTAGTTCCTTGTTTGATAAATTCTTGGTTGCTAAGTGCTAAGAATTTGTGGGAAGTTAACACATCTATTCTCGGTTGCCAAACAAACTTTTGCTGAGAAAATATAGGAAAGGTATAAATATACACCCCCATTTCTTTAATGAAAAATAGCTTGAAGGCGAATGTTTCATACTTACACTATACCCTGGTTGCTGTAAAAGTGTATTATGAAAAATAGCTTCATGGACGCCAAGGTGGCAAACCAACTCACAACTACCATATTACCACCATCCAAAATGAGCAGACCACCCGTTTGATTAAATTCCCCTTTGACGACCAGACTATACTGATCATCACTCAAAAGACCCTGAAACTGGTTATATTTGTAGGAGGCCAAAGCTTCATTTTGACAGAAACCAAGGTGTCAATATATATGCTAGTTCAAAGAATCCATAATGTTTTGATCATGAAGAGTAAGGCATGTATTGCACGTGGTTGTTTTTGTCTCTCAAATGAGCAGACAATTGTTGACCTGACCATGGGGTTTCTTTCTAAAATGTGTTATGATTATAATAGCACTAATCCAATCCTTTGTCCTATTATCACCCAGTCAACAATAGTCAGCTTATTTGAGTAAGATTACTTCATATTACATGTGTTGTGTATGATTTTATTTTTATTTTTTTTTAAAAAAAGTAAACAATTCTTGCCCAACACTCCTGCAGTTGGTGGGACTCGAGACGGGCAGGATCACTGGGTCACATGTTCGTCTGCTGTGTGTGATTTTAATATTTGATTAATTTAGGACTTTGTCTTATTAGCATTCAGACAACAATTGTGTGCTCATACGAGAAACAAACTGAGACACTCCTTTATAACTGAGCATGAAATGAAACATTGATCATGCTGTAGTCCAACTAACACACTGTTCCAAAACAATGGTTGAGATGGGAGTTGAAGCCACTACAAGGGAAGCCATTAAACCATCTTCGCCAACACCTCCTCACCTTAGAACCTTCAAGCTCTCCTTTCTAGACCAGTCGTCTCCCTTAATGTACTTCCCATTTGTGTTCTTTTACCCTGCTACTGGTGACCAAATCCCAGTAGAGAAAAAAATTGCACAGCTTAAAGATTCACTGTCGAAAGCTCTAACTCTCTTTTACCCAATTGCAGGAAGGATCAAAGATGCCACCACCATTGATTGTAACGATGAGGGAGCTCTGTATGTGGAAGCCAGAGTAAGTTGCTCTCTGAGTGAATGTATTAGTCCACCCAAAATTGAGTTACTAGACAACTTCCTCCCTTGTGAAATTATTTGTAAGGAGCCGCCGAAGGAGTTAGCACAGATAGCTGTTAAGGCTAACATATTTTCATGCGGTGGCATTGCGCTTGGCATGTGTTTTTTCCACAAACTCATCGATGCAGCCACTTTTACTGCATTTGTGAAAGCATGGGCTACCATTGCTCGTGAAAATTGTGATAAAGAAGTGAATGTCAATAACACAGCAGCGACAATTTTTCCACCAAATGAAGAATTTTCTCCGGCTATGGCAGCAACGGGAGAGCTAGCCTCCATGGCTAAAGAAGCCCAGGGGAGAATCCAGAGGTTTGTGTTCAATGCTTCTTCCTTATCTACTCTCAAGGCTAAGGCAAGAAGTGAGCAAGTCCCTAACCCATCTCGCTCAGGAGCTGTATCTGGGCTGATTTGGAAATGTGCCTTGAAAGCATTTAGAGAGACATCTTCAGAGTTCCAAAGACCGTCGCTACTGACATTTTCCCTCAATCTTCGACCAAGACTGAAGCCACCGCTACCACAACATACTGTTGGCAATATTATCTTAACAAAGACTACATGTTACGATCCAACAAGTGAAACAATCAGTGATGAACTACCTCGCTTGGTTAGTCTTATAAGGAAAACAGTGGACAAAGTTGATTTGGACTATTTGAAGAAACTGCAAGGCACAGAAGGTTACAAGGAGATTCACAAGTCATTAGAAGAAGAGCAAGGAATGTATTCTGACTCAAGAAAGCCAATCATTTATGGAGTTGCAAGTATGTGTACAATGGGTTTCTATGAAGCTGATTTTGGGTGGGGGAGGCCTATATGGGTTGCTCTTGGTCCAGTTGTGAAGACATTGTTGAAGAATTTTATTCTTCAGAAGGAGACAAGCTCTGGCGATGGAATAGAAGCATGGGTGGTTTTGGATAAGCAAGAAATGGAAATATTTGAGAGTGATCCAGAACTTTTGACATATGCCACTCTAAACCCAGATATATCCTCCTAGATTATGCCTCTCTGTATGTCAAATATGCTATGCTCTGTTCTTGATGAATTATATGATTCGTGCTGCTGTATTTTTTTTACAAAAAATTTCTATCATTATCACTTCCATGATTGGATGCCATTTTGATTTTTTTTATGATTTTGATTAGCGAAGAGGGACAACTAGTGTAGCAAACCCCTTTTGAGCATGATCATAGGAGTATTCATCCGTTATGAAATGTTTGGTTTAAGTTATAATTATTGTCCAAAGGGTAAAGTCCGTCATCACAACCTCAACAGAATATCAACTGGCAATGAACCCTTCTCTACAAGTGTTTGTGAGGCGCAAAGTTCTCCCTGTAGATAAAATATAAACAAATCGTACTACCCTGTTGGCAATGCCATTTTGATGTTTAAGTATGGGATTATGTGGGACACAAAATTAGTGGGGAAATGATGATATGAACTATGAAGTGATAGAACAAATTTTGAAACAAATTGGAGGCCAAATTAGTATATATTGAGGAGTGCAGGTTGGGAGAAGATGGAGGCACCACTACATTTGATAGAGGAGAGCACACAGTGGGGAAAAGACAGGTAAGAAAGAGGCACAACTTTAATCCTTGATCCACCATCACTTTTTTTTTTCTTTTAATAGGTAAGTTTGAGGTAAGAATGGACAACAACAATTGAGATCCCGATTAGATTCCGACTAAGAATAATATTTTTGCGGCCACACATTGAGTTTTGATCCAACGTATTCTATTATCAGTTGAGAAATTTCTGTGTACGTAGGCTTGACGGTCTGAGTTTGGAAAAAGCGTGTAATGACCAAAGTGACCTCATTGAAAGTCCAACCAAACTTACCATGCATGGAATCCCAGACAGGGCCACAATCCAAGTCCGAACACTTGCGGCGTCCGTTACAAATATCACCTACAGACTCCTCCAGCACACGTGGTGACCGTCGATTGGCTCAATGATGTTAACTCTGTTGGCACCAACTCAAATGTCCGGCGTGAATGGCAGCCCGGCTCCTCACAACCACAAGCACGATCCCAAGAGCATTCCACCTCCAGTTTTTATAGTTCGCCACCTGTTCGGTGAAATTCCCCACTGACTGGCGGATTACTGATCATGGACTCAAACGACCCTGAGACTGCTCGAGAAGGACGTAGGAGGGGAGACCATGACGTTGATGTGAGAGACAAGGTTGATAAGCTCAGTAGTCTGCCCAACCCAATTCTTCATTGTATCTTCTCGTTTGTTCCCACCATCGACGTTGTCAGGTGCAGCCTGCTATCGAGGAGATGGAGGTATTTTTGGACCTCAATGCCTTTCTTAGATATTGACCACTGCTACTTTTGGTCACCCCATATCAAGTTTGGAAACCAATTGGAGTTTGGAGTGAAATTTACAAACTTTGTGACATCTGTATTAATGTTCAGAGATGGTAGTGATATTCAGAGGTTTCGATTGTCGAGTTTTATCTATTGCAGTAAGTGGGTCGACATGTGGGTTACTGTTCTAATGAGTCACAATGTTAAGGAGCTTGATTTGACTGTTTGCCCTGAGGAATCAATGGTGTTACCTCAGTGCCTTGCGGATTCTGATCATTTGGAAACGTTGAAGTTGAATTTATTCAATCATGTTCTTGTAATGCCTAGACCGATGATGGGTCGTTTTAGTAAGCTCAGTTCATTGCATCTTATATCCGTTAGATTTCCTGATAGTAATTCGGCACGTATGCTTTTCTTGAGGTGCAAGCTTCTTGAGCATTTGGTACTGGATAGGTGCATCTATGAAAATATGAGAGTGCTCATTATACGTGCAATCAATCTGAAGACTTTAACTATTGACAATGTTGGAATGGGCAATGATGACTCGACAAAAACTGGACTCAAGATTTTCGCACCCAATCTCCTTTCACTCAAGGTGATGGGTCCTAAGGCGTGGGATTATGATTTACAAGACACAGCCTCCTTAACCGATGTGTGTGTTCAGTTATTCATTGGCTTCAAGACTAGACGGGAGGGAGGCATTAGTTGCCCAATGTATAAACTCTTCACCGGCTTCCATAGCACAAAATTTATGAAGCTACATATTGATTTATTGCAGGTGTGCAACCTTCCCCTATGTATAAATAGCCTATTCGTGATTCTCCAAACTTACCTCTATGCTTTTCTGTTCTGGAGGCTATTTTCTGCTGATACTCTTATGCTCTGTTGTTTCTTGGCTGCTTCTATGTCAAGACTACTGCACAAGTCTATTTAGTCGTTTATTCAGTTGTACTGGGTTTAAACTGTAGTAGTTTTATGTGACATTTACTGTAACTTGCTTTTCTTGATTGCAAATCTGTATACCCCTTCTCTGTAATTCTCTTTGTTAATAAATTTCGAAATTATCTCTTTGGTTATTTATTTCTCATTTTTTAAAATATTTTTTGCACGTCCAGTTTTATCTCCCAAAGATTAATGCACCAGATTGTTTCCCTGCTCCATTTCAAAATCTGGAGTTCGTAAAGCTTTACACTGGAGCAGATAAACGCAACCTGGAATTTATATTGCATTTGCTTCAGCACTCTCCAATGTTAGAGACCCTTGCAATCGATTTCAAGGTAATTATATATTTTGCGGAAGTGAACCCGATTTGTGCTATTGATTTTCACTTTCTTATCCTTGTAGTATATGACCGTTCATTTTTCTTTATTTGACTTCCATTCATTTCCTTTAGTTTTAAAAGGAGTGGCTTTAAAGCTGTATTAGTTTTGTGCACTGCATGTTTTTGTATTTTAGGCTGCAAGAATTGTTCCTTTCCCTTTCTAACTCCTGTTTCCTATACTAATTGCTTGAAGTTATCTTGGCTAGTTGGCTTGCACATAGTTGATGTATACCCTGATAGCAGTACTAGGCTTGACTAGATATGATGACTCGTCTTGACCAATTATTAATACTGCTTTGCTTCAGTTGTGATTCTGATTGCAAAATTTGTAGTTGTAATCAACTGTCTTTTTCTGTTTTAAACTAGTCCTTGAATATCGAGCATAGATGCTGCTTTTAAATATCAAAACATGGGAAAAAAATAAAAGCGAATCAGGCCAAACTCTTTCTTGAACTATATGGCTGCTTTAATTGATGGACCATATTAAAGCTTCTTGTTACTTGATTCAGTCGGCAACGGTCGCACTTTATTAAATGATAATTTGTTTTGCATCTTCCACTGTGCTCTTGTTTTCGGTAATGAAGAAAGTCATTGTGCTTACTTCTATTTGCACATAATTAATTATTTGATTTGTCGTGTTATTGATATCTATGAACCCTATTTTCTATTCCTTTTGCTTTTAGGAATGTGATAGGAATAATCGCTGGGAATCAGAGGACAAGGCTGTTGCATGTTTGATGTATTGTCTCAAAACCATTGAGATAGGCAACTTTGAAGGGCAAGAAAACATCCTTGAGTTGATAAGGTTTTTGTTAAGGAATGGGTGCTTGCTTGAAAAGATGACAATTACTTGGTCCTTGAATGTGGAGAAACCGATGGAAATAATCGAAAATGGGTTGGCAATAATGGCGTTTCCAAAAGCCTCTTCAGATGTTTCCATAACATTTCTTTAGGTTTTGGTTCTTGGGCCAAAGTAAGTGATTCTGATATACCTAATGTGCTTGAAGCTTTTGACCTTACTGTAACTATTTGATGTACATGGTTGGCATGGCACCCCTTTTTTGTGGTGCCCTATTAACATTATTTCCCTTTCAGTTTAAAGGCCTTAAACTAAGAAAATAGGATTACATGTCATTGTAATTTTTGTTTATTTTTCTACTACAGTTCTGCAATTACTACTTTTCCTGTAAGATTCCCATTACTGGAAAAGTTGGTTGTTATATATGAACTTTAGTTCTATAAAATGAAGAGGTAGATATGAATACTGGAAGACCCTTTTTTTTTCCCAAAAGTAAGGGTTTCTTGATGTGGTTGTATAGAAAATGAATGCTGTAGACTTTGCAGAAGCTATACTTTCATTGAGGTTAGGTGTCTTATTTTCTGTTTAATCTCTTATAGTGTTTCTACAAGTAATTAAAATTTGCTGTATAGGTTGATTTGCTATAGCTGATAAGTTTGTTTTTTTTTTTGGGAATCATGAGGAACTCTTATTGAAAGTACAAAACGACACCGTGTTATGTTATTTTATTCATGCGATCAATACGACCGCAGCCCGGCTGCGGTGAGATAAACCGCAAGTATAAGTAAAAAAAAAACCCGCGGTTTTGTAAACCGCAGGTATAATACATTTATACCTGCATTTTCTTGTACAAGTCCATTTTCTTGTAGTGAATCCTTCTCACAACTTAGGTCATGCTTTTAGATTGTGTTTACTTCCTGTAGAATCTAAGACCCAGAAAGTTGTCTGAGGAAGTCTTCATAGATTATAGTGATAAATGAGTAAGGGTAAAGGTTGGTTGAAGATTGCTGAGTCTTACCTGCAAGAAAATATATACTCTCTTGTAGGAAAAAACAAAAGATTAGAAGAAAAAGAAAGTAGTAAAGAATGGAACAAGGGATCTGAGAGACATACTGGGACCCTCTATATATCTGATGCCTCAATCTATCATCATTAGATTTTGGAAAAGACTTTTTGAAATTTGATGGAGAAGGCTATGATTGTTGCATGGAATTCAGCATGTACTGGCTTTATCTCTGTCTTTTTCTCCCTCTCTATCTCTCTCTTATTGCTTCTAATTACAATCTTTTCTCAAGTTTTTGGCTTGGTGATAAATTGTCAGGATTAACTCTTTGTTAAACCCAAGAGATCCTAGGTTTAACTCACAAGTCCAACAAATTTCTTTGGAGCTGCAAGCATGACGGAGAATCGCATAATCGCGTATGGTTTATCATGTAGGACGGGGTCAATGTAACCGTGTGGTCCCTTTTTCTTAATTTGCCTGATTGAAATGTAGGGTTTTGCACACAAGATACTGGAGTGTGTAAGGTTTGAATGGAATTTCTTGGTTTCCCAAAGCCAGAACTTATTTAGGTTGATTTTCCTCTCTAGTAGTACAGAATTGAGTTCAGTTGCCGTCTCCAAGCGGAACTAACTAATTCTCACAAGGATCTTTTTTCTTAAGAAAGAATAACATAGAACCATCAAATTCAAACCCTTTTATATTTTGTTAAATTACCCTGTAACAAGCTGTTAGAATCCTTTTAACATGTTATTTTTCAATAAAAATGTATTTTTCGTCCTTCAACTATGGGGCGAGTTTCATTTTCGTTCCTGAGCTTTTTTTTCTCCTATTTTTGTCCTTTAAGTGAGATTGGGGTCGGAAAATGCTTACATGGCAGCTATATGGTACGTCGGAGAAATATAATCTAACGAACAATAGGATATCACGTTGGATTTTTCCGTTGCCGGATTTATTCGAGGGACAAACGGTGTACTTTTTCATAATTGGGGGACGAATATGGGAGGGAAAAAAAAGATAAGGGACAAAAATGAAACCTGACCAATAATTGAGGGATGAAAAGTACCATTTTATTGTTATTTTTGTATGTCTAATTATTTTTTGGTTTATAGAATACCAGCAAGCGTGAGGGTTTGTATCAAATAGTGAGAGACTCATAAAGTTAAGCAACAATGCAAGGTAATGTGTGTGTATTACCCTAGTAGGTGTATAATAAGAATATCTTTTTTTATGACCAAAGATGATATTATGCATGTTTATCTTTTAGGCATTTAATGTGAGTCTAAATTCATGTTGTTAGGTCCATCATGTGCACAGAAATTTATTCAAAACATATATAAATCATATGATTTGACCTCACAAGACTGTCACCCAAGTGATTTTATAACAACAAGAGGTGACCTAGAAAAAAAAAATTCTGCAATCATTACTTGGCACAGAGGAAGTCACTTAAATGTGCCTCCCATTGATAATAATTTTATCTTTTTCTCTCTTTTTTTTTTCTGAAATATATAATTAAATATCAACTCTATTGTATGTCCCACTTTTTTACTTTGTTACTTTGCGTCATAATATTAAGGGTTTGTTCAGTAAAACATATGCGTTAGCATAAATCGTTTTATCAAACGCACCAGATATTTAGTGTAATACGTTCAAAAAATATAAACTCCATCAATGAAAGCTTATTTCAAAAATTAACAAATATAAGCTAATATCAATTTTAAAAGAATTAGTTTATTTTCCTCAAATATAAACTAATTATGTAGGTATCTACTTTTTCATACTTTTGTTTTTCAAGGGTATAATAGGCAAAAATATTAGCTACTCAATCAAAATTTTAATTCAAATCAACATTTTACCTCCTCATGTACTAATATATACATATACATATACATATACATATATATATATATATATCATTATTACTATAGGTATTTCTCTACATCACCTTCAGCTTTCACAATCAGAAATGATCTTGAATGAGATTAGTCACACATGTTGTACATAATTTTAAGATTGAAATTACATTATGGCTCATCATCATTAATTAGTTCCTTTCAATCTTTTGGTCGGTTCACAATAAAATAACTTTCTTTTTCAATGAAGAAAATTTTTTCGGCTCAAGTAAACCCTAAGCTCCGGATACTTGAATCAATTACAAATATACAATCAAAATTTTCGGCGGATGTATTGCTATTTTGTTGACTTGAATATAAACCAGACAAGTACAGTTTACAAGCAAAACTCAACTCCTTTCACATTGAAAACGTATTTTTTGAGCCTAATAATCGATGACGACAGTACATGAAGAACAAATATGTGCGGCCCTGTGGCCAAGAGCGAATAATATTTCAAAGTGTTTGGGTTAGGAATTTCAACATAATATCAAAGCAAGTCTCAATCCAGTTGGACGGACCTCTACCTGTCCGTTTATAATCATGTAGGCCCGTGGCCTGGATGCAATAAAATCACACTACAAACAATCAATGAAGACTATAATAATTAACAATATTCAAATTGTCAAACACTCGAACAATTCGACTATACTCAATTCATAAAACTCACCCAACACGCAATTGTATTGACTTGGAAGAATTACAATTCAACACCCAAATAATCGATTTGTATTACATCAACAAATACAAATCGAAGAGAAACTGAAAGAGGAGGAGAGAATTGAAACATGGAAAGAGGAGGTGTTGCTGCATACAAATCGAAATAAGAGGAGGAGCGATCTACGAAAGCCACAAGCCCTAATTACCATTGACAAAAGAAATCAAAAGAGGAGGAGCAATCTATGCAAACACAGGACAAACCTATGTAGAGAATGGATTTAATTATTTTTTAGTGGATGACTGAATAATTTTCATTGGAAGCCTAATTAATTTTTTCCTAAGCCAGTTCATAAAGCTCAATATAATTATTTTTTTTTCAAAATTTCATGAGAGCCCAACTCCCCAGTGATTCTACTACAGATCTGCCTCTGTAACCATTACCTACAAATGTGAAATGGCCGAATTTTTTGTTTATTTTTTGTATTATGGTTGAGGATCCAGTGTACATAAAAAGATTACAAGACGAAATTTGAATAAGAAGATAATAAATAAAATAAAAATATGAAAAACAAGCAAATATTGTTTGTGTCTGGGAGTTGTTGTGAGAGAGGTAGCCCTCTCTATAGCTACTTGTTGGTGTAATGGGGGAAGTTGGAAGGTCTTTTCATGGAAAATAGAGAGGGAGAAGAAAGAGGAGATAGAGAGAGAGGGAAAACAGTGGAGTATATGAAGAAGTTGCAGGGTTAGGAGTGAGTGGAAGGCTAGGGTTATCATAGTTTTTTTTTCTTCCCCTTTTCTCATCTTTTTTCCAGGAAAATAAAAAATATATTTGTGAATATATATCATAATGGAATATGATATGGCAGGATTTGAAAGGCTCCATTATTAAATATAGAGAGACATATTGACATAGATGGAGAGTTCTTATGTACTCCAACACTCATTGCTCCCCAAGACTATAGTTCTCTCTCTCTCTATAATTAATTAATTCTCTATTTTAATTTATAAGGCTTCAAATCTAATTAAATAGAGATTAATGAAACATGAGTTCTGAAGCAATTCATTTCTTCTTAATGATTCTTACTTAAATTGATGAAGAAATCATATTCAATTTTTTAGTGACAAGAGGGGACATGTACCTGAACATAACTATATTCCCACTTTCAGTAATATATATATATATCTCCATGATTGAAAGTTTTTGTGAATTGCATGTTAATGTGTTACGTGAGTTTAAAAGAAAAAAAATTACTTTTTTTGTTTTGTTTTTCAAATATTGGGATAAGATTACATGCATTTAAAGAATTATAGTGATTTGCACCTCATCTATATTGATAGTTTAAGAAAACCAGACCTAAGCCAATATTGCTGGTTGGAGTAACAAAGATAGTCTACTTCCATATCCTGATAATTAGGGTTTAGGACTACTATGTTAAGCTCAAAAAGTATATATTGATATATTGTGTGTAAGTTGATTATTAATATATAATAATTTCACTTTTTAAAAAAATTCCAAATTATTCAAGATATATATTGAGAATACATGTTATTATGCACACTTGTCCAAATCCCCATATTCCAATATATATATATTAGGTAAGGCTTTGTGGTTACAAGGTAAGGAGTGGATTTATTCTTACACATATGAGATTCGAACCCTAGTTATTACTTATCAACGAAATACATACTATCCTTGTCAGTTGTCACTACACCGGTCGGCAGACTCAAGTGTGTGTACGTATTTATATATATAACCAATTCATTTTTTATTTCAAATATTAATTATTTAAGGTGGACTAAATAAACTTACCAACTATTCATGTTTATAGACTCTTTTTTTCCAGAGGTTTAGTGTTAATTCAGACCTTGAGGGCAGCCTTACTAGGTCAATGTGTATATATATATATATACACACACACTTTTTCCATAGCAAAGTTCACACCCACCACACAATCCTTAGATTATTGGTTCTGAGTTACCCTGTACACAAAATTAAGCTCTTTCTTTTTTGTTTCTTCTACATACCCTCTTCCTCTTTATGAGAAGGAATTCTTCTCCCAGCAAGAAATAAAACATTCCATTCCGCGTCTACTCTTGTTGACCAAAAGCATCTATACAAACAACAACAATCGTGGAACACACAGCTCCAGAGCTCAACAGGATCATCAGCAAGCGATTGCACCGATTGAAATCTCTCTCGCTCTCTCTCTCTCTATATATATATAGCTTACAGAGATCGATAACGAGAGAAGAGGAAGAAGAAGAAGAAGAAAAGGAGGTAGAGATCAGATTAACAATGGAAGCAGAAAGGCTGAGAGGTGTTGTTCCAAGTAGTTATGATTTACAGGTCTCATTCTCTACCCCATCTAGTACTACTAGTACTACTCCACAAGGGATTCATGAAATGGGTTTTGTCCAATTTGAAGAAAACCATGTCTTAAGCTTCTTGTCCCCCTCCCAACATATATCTTCTCATCACCACCACACTCCGCCTCCAACCACCGCCACCGCGGTGGCGGCTTCCGCTTCAATCGTTTTTAATAATCACAACAATAATCAGGTAATAATTTGTGGATTTTCATCTTTAACATGCTAGCTAGGCTTGATTAATTTGTTTGTGTTTTGATTGATTTGTAATAAAAATTTTTAGGTGGGATCATTGGATCCAAAGACTACTGTTAACGATGACAACTGCGCAGCTGGTAATGCCAACGATGGCAGCAACAATTCATGGTATATATGTCTATGAATTAATTGTATGTACAATCATTTGCATCATGCCCTAGAAAATACAGTTATGATAAGGATCTTAGTATTTGGTATTCCAGTTATCCCAGTTATTAAGTTGTACGCACAGAATTTCATGTGCGTCCAATTCAATAACTGGGATATCAACTACAGAGAATTTTATCGTTTTCGTACAAAATATTCTTCAAAAATCTAATTAAGAGATCTGTATACATATACACACACATGGAATAGACAGCTTCAGAGAGATGTTCTCTTTTCCTTTCTCTCTCTCTCCTTCTTTTCCTAGTGGTTGCAGTTAATTAGTACACGTATATACATACATATATGACAGACTTCAAGAAAGTCTTGATACCCATTGATGCCCAAATCTGTGAAGATAATTGTGTATAAACTATAGATATATATACATATATGGTGATTGGGCCTTGTTTGATTTACTGGGAATCTTGTCAGGTGGAGGAGCTCATCAGCAGGATCCATAGACCAGAAAAATAGTAATAAAATGAAAGTGAGGAGGAAACTGAGAGAACCAAGATTCTGCTTCCAAACAAGGAGTGATGTGGATGTACTTGATGATGGTTATAAGTGGAGAAAATATGGCCAAAAAGTTGTCAAGAACAGCCTCCATCCAAGGTATATATATATATATATATCTCTTCTTTCCATCTTAATATTTTCATTTCTTACATAGAACTCTATATATAATTATATATATATATATATATATGCTGCAATCAATAATTTTTCATTTCAAAGCTTGCTTGGATTTCATTGATATATCTTGGGTTTGGATAATTAGTAATGCCTACACACACACACACACATATATATATATATATATAATTACATAGGCATCTTCCAAAATCAAAATTTACGTAGGTTAAGATTTAGTTTTTCCATCTTGAATCTGAATATGTACTCGTGATTGTGAGAGAATTAAACATGTAGTCTTATTTTTAATTTGTTAAAGAAATTAAGTTGTTCTAGCTTTTCACTAATTATTTTAACCATCTCTTGTTCAGTTAATTTATTATACAAATATATGGGATGATCTCATGTAGATGAGATTATTCAATTAACTAATGAAAACAAATTGAAATCAAAATTATAAGGGATGATGCCATGTACTAATTAATGCAATATTAAAAAAAATAGAGTTGTTTCTATACGGATATTATTGTCCGCTCTCATCGAATGCTCACATGAGTTTGTTCTTTTGAGCCATCTCCAAATTACTTATATAAAAACATGTCATTTGTCTGAGAGGAGTTGGACCTTTGTTAATATACCAATATATCAATCCGATGTGTGACTACAAGTTTTGACAGTTTGAAACTCCTTCATTGTTTTTTCTTCCTATCATGTTTAGCTTTCTTCTAGCTCGCTCCTTATAAAATTTGTGTGGTTTTTTCTTTCCCCTCTTTGTAAATGAAAGAAAATTGCAGAGGAATTTTATAGCCTTTGATCAGTTACATTTGTTCATGGAAACTGGAATGTTAAGAGTGATTTGTTAATAGTGTTGTGTTGTGTGAAAATTGTTGACAGAAGTTACTACCGATGCACGCACAACAACTGTCGAGTGAAGAAAAGAGTGGAAAGGCTATCGGAAGACTGTCGAATGGTGATAACAACCTATGAAGGTAGACACAATCACTCTCCCTGTGATGACTCCAACTCCTCCGACCATGACAACGGCTTCACCTCTTTCTAGCTCTACTATATATCTATCTATATATCTATATATCTTCCCCATTTATACAAGGAACACTTTTTCAAAAGCCTTGTTAATTTGAGATATATATATGTATGTATGTATGTATTGTGCACAATGTATAAGATTGTTATTTTGTGGAACTCCCTACAATGTTGAACAATTATAATTTATAGCTACATTTGCTTTCTCTTGCCAACTATTGTTTCCATAAGTTCTAATGTTCTATAGCTCATGAAGTTCTGTAGACCCAAAATTGCTAGGAGGAAGGTTTTGGGTTCAGATAGTTACTAACATTTAATAATAGCGGTAGAAGCTGGAGATTATGCCAAACCGATATGAGATTTCAGTTTTAACAATAGAAGTTGAAGATTAGGATTAATTTCTATTCTAAAGTTCCAAAATTTCTTATTTTCTTGTCGATATTTGTTTAATATATACATATATGAATAATGTTGATTTCATTACTTATTTGTTTTTTTAGCGTATGAGAAGATTCTAACATTCAACCTGTTCGAAACCATAAACAGTGACTATGTACACGCTACTACGCTAGGCCAAGAACTCCTTATTTGATTAAGATTCTGTCTTGAACGAGCTCCATCGTTCATTTTCAACATTAGTTGATCTTAGTGTTGGGGTGAATTTTTTTTAGAAGAAGAACATTTACTACTTATATCACTAGCATAAGAACAAATTCTGAAAAATGGTTGATCTTCGTGGGTGTTCAAAACCAAACTAGAAAAAATAAATATACTCCTTTTGAAATATCACTGAGAAATATATTTTTCATTGGAATTGAATATTAGATACACATATGTCTAACTCAGTCTGATATAATCTCACTCAAGTGATTATAAGCAAAGCTCATTCATTCTCACTTCAATAAAGCGTTTTCTATACAAAGACTTGCGGCTTCAAGACCAAAGAGAATAATATTATTGTAGTGGTTGGGCTGTGAATTTCAACCGTTTGAATCCAGTTCCAAAGAAAAAGGAATGTCCGTTAAGAACTGGAAACTGAAATTTTTAGCAGAACCATAAAATTATAGTTATTTACAATTAAAAAAGAAGAAGAAGAAGTGGGCTGATCTAAAGTGGACCCAATTGAAATGGGCTGAATGAAGAGAATTAGAATTTGTGGGCCATCCTGAAGTGGACCGAATAAAAAGAATTGCATTAGATGGGCTGGGCTAAGGCCTAAGAGAGCCGTGAAAGCAAATCAGTATTCACTACTCGGTATTCAATGGCCCACGTCATCATTCCACGTGGGATGGAACAATAAAATTAAAAATCTTAACCGAATATTCTTTTGGCAATCAGAGATTCAGAGGTAGTGTTAGGGTTCCCATCTCCAATTACTATATATATAGATACAACCCATCTCCCTTCACTCCCTTCACTCCTTCCACAGTACTCTACATCCCGACACCCAAGGCTGAACCAGATAGCAGAGCAAAGATGGAGCAGACTTTCATCATGATCAAGCCTGACGGGGTCCAAAGAGGCCTGGTAAGTTTCACGATCCTTGCTGTTCGGCTTCGATGATGATTTGCATGGAAGACGAAATGTCTGGTTATTTTTTTGTTAAACCTGATTTGGTTTTGAGTGGAGTGTAAGAAGAGAAATCTCGCGTTTCTGTGTTTAGTTGGTATTGCCTTTGAATTACAGGATGCGCCGATGCGAGATTTATTGCAGTTGTTAAGTATATTTTCGGTTAGCATATGAAATGAGAATGTTTATTTGTGTTAAATCTGATTTTGATTGGTTATTTGCTTCTTCAAGTTTAGTTAGAGCTTGTGATTGTGTGATATTAGACAATAACTCACATCTCTAAGGTTAATTTGAATTTTCGGTTTGCTTCTTTTATTGATTCGGATTGAGCTTGGTCCATATGTAACGCCTGATTCGTATTTTTGTTTGTAAAAGCCTGTTTATAGCCTGAATAATGATTATTTAGTTTTAAGTTCGATCAGTCAGTTTAAGTGTTTGATTATGAGGGGGAATCCATATTTTCTTATCAGCTTAAGTTTTCCAGGTTGGTGAAATCATTGGCAGATTTGAGAAGAAGGGTTTCACTTTGAAAGGTAACTTTTGCTATATTGAACATCCGTTGGTTACGTGGTTTGGTTATGATAACTTTTGCTATATAACTTAAATAAATGTCTGATAGTTTACCTGGTTTGGTTATGATAATTACTACCATGACTGAAATTAATCAACCTTCTGAATTTGGATATAAGCCTTTTGCCTTTGGCTGTAATTGGCTACCTGTGTTCAGGTCTGAAGCTTATTACTGTGGATCGTCCTTTTGCTGAGAAACACTATGAGGATCTTTCTGCAAAGCCATTTTTCAATGGACTTGTTGACTACATTATCTCAGGCCCTGTTGTTGCTATGGTTTGGGAGGGTAAGAATGTCGTTACAACTGGCCGCAAGATAATTGGAGCCACAAACCCGGCAGAGTCTGCCCCAGGAACAATCCGTGGCGACTTTGCAATTGAGATTGGCAGGTAACTACCTCCTCTAATATGCTCTTGATACTTTATATGATGGTGTTAGCCATTATCATTTTTTCCTAAACCATGTGTCTACATTGGTGTCAATAAATTTGTAGATATTTGGTTTTATGCCCAAAAAAGTTAATATTGCAATATTATGGGCTAGGTGTTATTGAGTGATCATGTTGGGATGTTTTCTTCAGCCAAGACGAAACATTGTCCTGCCATGATGGTTAGGTGTAATTTATATTCGAGTAAACAGTCATACAGTCATGTGTTGATAAAGAAGTTTCAAATGAAAACTTTAGGTTTAGTACATCCATGAATTGCCTTTGATTTGCTTCCCAATTGTTGCATTGCTCCCTACTGAGATGAGATTCGATATATCTGATTTATGTTCTTGTACTTTTCAGGAATGTCATTCATGGAAGCGATGCAGTAGAGAGTGCCAGGAAAGAAATTGCATTGTGGTTCCCTGATGGCCCCGTCAGCTGGAGCAGCAGCCTTCACCCGTGGATCTATGAATAGACTTGGGCTGTTGGGTTGATGGTTGCATCTTATCATTCCATTTATGTTTAAACTCGTGTTTCGTATGTTCAGACTTATTTTAAGTTTAATTTGAAAGTGAGTTGTAGTGATCCTGATTTGGTAAACTATGAATTTAGAACGAGGTCAATGAAAATGACAGTAGGACTAAGTTATCTATCTGGTCGAGCACCAGATTGAAGTAAGCTGGGTTTGTACTTTGTAGGTTGGCAGTCACGTCTGGCATCAATTCACTGTTCGTTTGTTGGTAATTCCGAGTTATAACTGGATGTAACTGTTTGTGCTCTCTCTCTCTGAAAATCAAAAGGTAAGATGTTCCATTTTCGCAGCCCCTTTACTAATCTAATAGAAAGTAAGGGGCTTGCTGAGGAATGAAGCTTCATCATTGTTTTTTTTCAAACCCCAATCTATTCTGGCTCGATGTATTACTCGATTCATTTATTGTCATTGGATTTTGAGAGCAAAAATGATGTGTCCATAATTTTCGTGTCTATAATCTAGATGGTTTGTTAACTCTAAATGGTTTCCACATTTACTTCTCCTTATACCACCTAGTTATAGTCTCACATTTTACTCGTGTTATCAAGTTATGGACACATTATAAGTGCATAAATTATGAACATGTAACGCAAAAGAGAGTGTAGACATAAAAGAGAGTACAACCACAAACATGTCATCAGATCTGCGGAGCTCCAGCCAAGGTTCATGCTTAACAATCACGCTAACAATTAAACAACAAAACCTACCACATGCAGCTGCCCATCAGATTGCCCGAGGATACATGCAAAAACTTGGGACTTAAAAACATTCTAATCTTGTGGTTTTTCCATTTTGCAAGAGAAGAAAAGAGAAAGGAGTCCTGAATATATTCCATAACAATTATCCATGTTGCAAAAATCGTTAGTCGGCCACTAGGCGGTTCACGGGGACTAGGGATTAATTGGATTAATCGGGGACTAGTCGGGGATTAATCGGATTAATAGTTTTGAGTTTTTTTAATTAAATATATATATATATATATATTTAATATATGCAATACTCATAGAGACTAATAATAAATCATTCTCATAGAGAGAATATTATATACACATAACAACATTGTTTGAATGAGTCATGCATCAAGCTCAATACTTCAATTAATATATCCAAGTGTCAAGGCCCCACTCAAATAGTGTGACCATGCCCAATACTTTATTGTTTAGAAACAACTAGAGCCCAATACTTTACTGCCCAATACTTTATTGTTCACGTGAAATACTGAGCTAGGGTGGAGAAGCCAAGAAGGAGACCACAACCAGAAGCTTCCAAAGACGAAGCAACAGAGATGTAGCAGCGAAACAAATCAGAAGAGACCTAAGGGCAGAAATCGAAGTCGGAAGACAACGTAACCACTGGGTCAATCTCTGTTGGTTAGAAATCATCGAAGTCACCACTGGGCTGTTGGTCGATCTCGTGATCATCGTTGATCTCTATCGACTATTCTGTTTGCATCTTCATCGATCTCTATCCACTATTCTGTTTGAGAAAATGGGGAGGAAGAAGAACACTCCCACACTGTTTTTGATGCGATTTAGGGTTGCAGGTTTTTTTTTTGCCCAAAAAACAAGGCCTAGCCCCGACTAGGCCAACTAGAAGGGGCTTAATCGGGTCACCGATTAAGTGACCCAATTACACTCTAGGCACAGTGGCCAGCGCTGACTACCACCTAGTCGGCCGACTAGGCCGATTTTTGCAACAATGAAATTATCAAAACAGAAAAACAATTATCAAAACAGAAGCTGAACCAAACTTTTGAGATAAAGACTTTGATGACAATGATCAATTATCAAAACCGAGTAAAGAACTATATAGGTCACAAATACGTTGTCACATGATCCTCCATTTAATCTGTTGTATCATAGCACATTAGCACACGAATGAACTAAAGGAACAGCTATAGTATACAGACAACATTATTCTTAGTAGCTTCTGTCCCCACAAGAAAATCAAAATTGGGAAGAGAAAAAAAACCAACGAGATTGGAAGTGGGGTCACTTTCCACCCAACGTTGGGAACTGCCCAGGATCTTCAATGGCAGGAGCTTGCACATTGCTTGTCCCATCTCTCGCACTGAATCCTCTTGAACCACGACCACGTCCACGGCCCCTGCCACCTGGGCTTTGGTACCTCCCCCCTTCAGCAGGCTTCAAGAATTCATTGATGCTCACAGACTAAGAACATCAAAGCAGAAAATACCACCTTTCAGTATTGTCACATATGCTAAGAAAAGTGTGAAATTACATTACACTAACATGAAATCAAAACCTATAAACTGAGAAAATTTAGAACTCCAAGGAACATTTTGAACATAGTCAACAACAGGCCTATAGTCAAAGAAACTCGGTAACAAAAAATCTCTCTATCTACCTTTTTCCAGGGAGTAAATGTAAACGTGCTAAGTCATGAATGCGAGATCAAAGAATATGATTAGATATGGGTTTGTAGAAATAAAATCCTGCAGCATCTACTAGAGAGAAAAAGGGAACAGCATTCCATATTGGCATGGCAAACGATGCAGTTTTTTCCCTTTAAAAAATTTTCCCGTAGCCTTTTCTAATGGGAGACGATGAAAGTGCAAGGCGGAATGTAAATTTTGTCAGCAATGTTCAAAGATGAGAATTGGGGAGACTGAAGGTATTATCTCTTTTTTCTCCCCTTTTTGCTGGAGAAGCCAAAAAGCCCAATGCCCATGACCATGACCTCTGCAGGCAGTGGTTGAAAGGTCTACGAAGGACAGACATAAGTCATAAGCAGCTTGCCTATGTCAATCTGACGAAAATCCAGGTTACAAGTAACTTTAAAATATTTTGTCTAGATTAGGATGATGAAGGCAAATGGAAAGGATAGACCGCAAGCAAGAGAATGGGTTAAGGAGTGTTCAAAGTAGAATACTATTATAGCTAATTTCAACACACGAAGAATACAAAGCATTTTTAAAAAGCCAACAGGCCAACCAAGTCAACGAATGAATAAATAAGCCATAGGAGAAAGGAAGGATGATGCTTGAAAATAGAGGAGTGGACAATAATAATGCAAAGACCTGCATTATTACATCAGAAGACGGGAAATATCAGAAAATAAATAGCAAAAACATGAGAGGCACTCTGACATTCATGTATAACTAATGACATGGAGTTGATATAATGGACGGTGGTACCTTTTTCACTTTGTCATCCTTCTCAGCTTCTTTGCGCTTGTCCTTCTCAGATCCCTAAAAGAAAAATTAGTGTAAGTAGATATACTTAGATCAATAAATTAGAAGGTAATTGAATTTTGGGAAGGCACCATAGAGATCTCACCAATTTGATGAAAATATCATCATTGCCCTTCTTGTTTGAAAGCTGTTGCATGGATTCAAACTCCTTGGCATCAACCTTTCTTTCCTCAGTCTTAAGCGCCTGGAGTGCTTTTCTCTTCTCCTCCAAGACCTTCTCGTACTCCTCAAGAGTCATCTCCTATATATCGGACCAATTTCCAGTAATTCATCAATTTGATAAAACACATAAAGTGAGCAAAACCAAACCACCACTCCTGCAGTACGAATGTGAAGCTCATGTGGAACTTGCATAAAGGTTTTTGATCATAAAGTACAAATTGTGTAACCTGGTAAGAGAGTAACAGTTTGTTCATATGAACAAAAACCACATAATAAAAAAAGAAGCTTGCCACACAAATGGATGGGAAAAGCAGCTTTAGAGCACGAAATAAACAGTTTAAACCTGTGACAGTACATTACATAACGACATTAATCTCACATAATAAACATTTACAACGTTTTTGACACAAAATTTCATAGGAGAAAAGGAAAAAAAAAAACAGAGGCATGACATAAATCCAAACAAAGCAGCCATAACATGATGATAGAAAAATCTTTACCTTATCCTCGGGTTCTTTTTCTTCAGGTTCATTTTTAGGGGTTTCCTTGTTCAAATCAGTTGTATCTTCCTCCCCCACAGGCTTTACGGCACCTGGACTCTTCTCATTCTCATTAGCAACTTCCTCGGTCACCCTACATGTAAGATCAGTAAAAGATAAAGTTTACAGATATTACAAGCATACTCCTGGTAGCATTAGAAGCACAAGAAGCCAAGACCCTGTATCATCATCATGTCTAAAGTAAAAGAAATTGAACTGAAACCCAACTATCCCATCTTTTTCACAAATATCAAGTGGCCACCTGCTTAGGATTTATAATTTTTCTTTTTTTCTTAAATTTATTAGCTAGAATGTAATTTTGTTTATCAATTGATTTAACACAAAAACAGACCTAAGGCCTCTGCTCACTTGGGGACCCAGGCAAGCACCCAAGAGGCAGAATCACCGCTGGCAGCCCTTTCAAACCAAAAGAAAGTGTTCTAAGAGCATATAAAGAATGGTCATTATTTTCAAATACAAGAGATGGTTTTTAATTTATGCACTCACTGAGAAAGTTCATCAGTTGGAGTTCCCCAGTTCCCGCGGCCAGACCCTTCACGTTTAAATTCATTTCTGCACATCAGAACAGGGAACAATATTTGAGAAAAACAGTAAGGATAAAACTATCAACTATCAACTAAATTATAACAAAAAAGACTTTGGTGAAGATAACTAACTATCTTTTTTTTTGAACGAAAATTTGAAGAGAAAGAACTATAAAAATAAATATTTACCCACGCCCAGTGCCACTACGACGTTCAAAGGGCCTACGAGTCCGCTCCTCATCACCGACTTCTCCATTACTGAAACCACCACGGCGACCACCGCGGTAAGGACCACGAGTTCCACCATAGCCACGCCTTTCAGAGGATTTCCCAGCCTCTCCATCTTCCGGAGCACCTTGACCAGCAGGAGCTCCACTGTTGTATGAATTCTCGTTGAAAACGGAGTCCCGATCATATCCGCGTCCGCCTCCACCACCACGCCCACGCCCATAACCACGTCCACCTCCACCTCCACGACCTCCGCCACGGACAGCTTCAGTCTTTGTCTCCCTCACTATTTGTCATGCAAAAAAGATTCAGATATAGTTATGTATAATCATGTTTAGATGGACAACATTGTGCTCTAAATCATTAGGAGATGAAAAGAAGAAGAAGAAGAAGAAAAACTTAAAACATTCCCACATGTCACACAATATTATCTGGTTACTATAGATTTAAACGGTTCTTTTCCTTAAGGTTATTAACAATAAAAAGTCATGAGAACAAGAAAATTGGTGCTGTTGTGTCCGAGTTACAATTTTCTGACCAGAAGTCCAACTACACCCACTAAAAGAAGATATCTTTTTTCTGGGATTAAGAAGCGATTCTCAACCAGAAGACTGTGTTTGGTCAGATTGGGAAAAAACACTGGAAACAACCACAACATACAGCGAAGACTCTTTCAAATATTTTCCCTTAGTCTCTCTTAAGGAAAGCACTTTCTAAGAATAAAGGCAAAAAACAATTCAAACAACATTGTAAAAGATTGTATCTTTCAAAACCAAAATCAGTACTTAGGCAAACGTCAATACCATACCACAACTACAACTCACAGAGCAACGCAACACATACTATCAACCTATCACACATTAGCGAACAGGCAACACAAAAAGTGCAACACGGATGAAGCGAAAACAAACTACATGCAACAAACACTTAAGCCATGAATCAAAAATAGAAGAGTGCAAAGTGAAGAAAGTCACCAGCTTGAGCCGGAGGGAGTGGCTTCGATGGGAGCTTAGCGGGCTTGTTCTGCTGAGCAGCCGCCGCCGCAACCGGCTTCCCCTTCCCCAACTCCTTCTTCGTCGCAGCAGCCACCTTCTGCGGCAGCGCCGCGATCAGCTGCGACGGGTCCTCCGCGTCATCTCCCAACAAATCGAACGGGTTCATGGTCGCCATTTCCGAATAATTCCAAAACTTCCCCTTCGACTCTCTACCAACTTCACCTCTTCGGGCGACCAAGACAAAACCCTAGCTTTTCAAAACCTCCATAAACACAGATGCGTATACATAGATCTATAAATTACAGTTTCCGGCGTTAGATACAGAAAAGAAGCTACAGTAGAGAGAGAAAAACCCTAGCCGCAAGAGAGAGAGAGACAGAAGGAGATGAGACAGTGAGAACGAAACCTAATCTAAAACGTCCCCTTAATTTATTAGTAGTTGGTGGTGGGGGCGGCGGTGTCCGTTCGATGGAGCTCGTATGGAGTGTGATTATAAATTTATAATATTCGCCTGAATTTTTTTTTTATTTATTATCTAAGGAAATTACATTTTGAGACCTTGATTCCGATTATTTACGTATGTGCCACTTAGTGTTCCCACTTCCCACTTCGCGCTTCGCATGCTGCCCTTTGAGCTTATCGTTAAAGAATGTCTGTTTGATGAGAATCGATTCTTCTTTTCACTTGGGTTTTCATGTTAGAAATCTAATCAACAAATATTATCTGTTTTGGGTTATAGTCCTGTACAAATTAGTTGTCCTGGGTCGTTTCGTAGTGCTGGATCAGAAAACGCATGTTTGTTGTGCGAGAAATGTTTGAATTTTATTTATATACTACTCGGTTCGGTTATGTCAATCCGTTGTCGGATTAAAGTCTTGTCACTCCTCCGTATTTTGTAGATTCGGTTATATGAGGCCCAACAAATGGACATGTGTAGAGGTCGAGGCCAAATGGATCGAGCCTTTGATCCGTATATCATGTTAGAAATTCAAGCCTATACATATCAACAAATATTGTCCGCCTTAATTTGTGTCACGGGCCCGCACGATTTATTCTCATAGGCCGTCTCAGTAGTACTTAAGCCTAGAAAATACATTTATAGTATGCAAGAATCATGGCATTTGTTTATATGTCACTCAGTGGATTATACAGTCCGATATGGTATTAAAAGTCTTGATAAAAGATGAAAACATCCCACATGTGAAAACTGTCTTTTGTCTTTGTATTTATAGAAAATCCCCATTGAAATGGACGATGCTCTAAATGTATGCTGTCATTTTGATCTCACAAATTCTTCCAAAATCCTGTATCAGGACAAAAGAGTACCAAGATTGTCTTCTTCTTTTTTTTAAACATCATTGGAAATTTATTTTTCATTGAAATCGGATATTGGACGCACATATGCAATTCAGTCGATTGCCAATCGAACCACTGCTCGTTGGTATCAACATTGTCTATTGAATGAGATAATCAACCCAAAAGCTTTAAATTGCTGAGTGCTGAATACTTCAAGAATCATTCCTTATCTAAGGACTAGGATAATACACCTTGCTATGAACGTCTGAGACTATAGACAAAAAAAAATTTAAAGAAAGGGACAAAACTCAAAAGGGGGATAAGGCATATCAATTATTGGGTCTCTCTCAAGGCATTTGTTTGGATACGAAATAAAATAAGTTCTTTTCTTTTAGTAGCGCAAGCCAGTTAGTTATAAAATCCTGGCAACCGTCAACCGATGCACTAATTTGACGGGGATTAAGGGAGTTCTAGAGTCGAACACCTCGTAACTCATAACTCAAACCATGAAAACATCCAAAAACCTATGAAAACTAGACTCTCAAACACAACCTATATATTTATGATTTTTTTTTTTAAAAAAAATTGGTGCATTGAAATGGTGCACTAGTTGGGTCTAGCGTTGTTCAACACTGGACCTCCCCCAGGTTCTTTGAAAGGATTGCAATTTTCTTGAGTAGCACAAGCCAATTACTTCTAAACCATCCAAAGATAAAATGCATTAGAATCTTTCCTAATTCCTACACGGGTAAATCTTTAGGTATGTGAGTAATCCCATCCCACATATTAAGAGCCACATCAGCGATTTTGGATGAAAAATATGATATAGAGCTAACGAAGGGTATTCATCAAAGTCCAGGGGTTTATTTGATCCGAAATGATGTTCAGGGGCTCACTCGACCGATTTGTCAAAATTCGGGGGTCATTTCGATTATTCCCCTGTAATTATATTATGACTCTCCTAGCCTTTCTTGGTATGATAATTAGATGATAGATAAAACTCTTAAATTAATAAAATCGATTAAATTCAAAGTACAATTAATGTAACAAGATAGCTTAAGTATCAGGAATTAAAAGAGTATTATAACTTTTACTATATAAAACTCTCCACAACTTCAAGAGATGCTTATTTTCCATATATTGGAAACAAATATGTTTTCGGGTAATTTGAGATGATTCTAAATTTTAAAAATTATTTTATATTTTCATTTCCACTTTAATTTTCTATAATAGTAATTTCCTTTGAATTATATTTTTCATTTAGTTTCAGGTTTTTTTTTCTTTAACTTGTGAATGTATAACCTTTTTTTTTTCTATGATAAGATAATTTTATAGGTTAATAATTTTCAATTTTATGTATTTAATTATGCTAAACATTTTAGCCTGTGCACATATATATATATATAAATGATTATTTTTAAATATCCAATATGAAAAATATCAACAAAAATATACATTTGATGCCTCAACTATAACATTAGTTTCAGTTTTATTATTAAACTTTTTTTCTCTTAAAATCGTCCCTCAAATATTCAAAGGTACTCCGTTCATCCCTCAAATGATTCCTACATTAGAAAAATCATACTTGACATCCCAGTTTATGTAATTTTTACACATATCATCTCACTTGGCTTAAATTTTACACCTATCTTCTCACAAAATCCTCAAAATATCAAACTCTTCCAAATCCCCAAACCATTTTGTTGTATAGTTTAAGCACTAAAAGTATTAAATATTAATAGTTTATGGATAATATCATTCCCGTTTGTCAACTATGATTATCCTGATATGTCAAATATATGTCACGTTAGATTTTTTCGACTACTCTATCACTTGAAGGATGAAATAAAGAGCAAAAACAATTTAAAGACGAAAGTGAAACTAAGGGTATAATTGAGCGACCAAATGTTATATTTTGTCGAAAAAAATCGTGCATCGACGGCCCATGGGCCAAGGAGTTGGGCATGTCAATGTGGGCCCAAAATATTGGAGGAACAATTAATATTCATACCAGTCCGTCACTCTAAGGAGGAAGAAGCCTTCCATGTATCATGTGTGCGGAGATGGCCGAAGAAGAAGAAATGTTGATAGAACTAGAAGCCGTACAAGCGGTGTATGGAGACGATTTCGTAGTGCTTGATTCTTTTCCCCCTCATCTTCACCTCCACTTGAAGCCTCGCACCGCTGATATCTCCTCTCAGCAGGTCCCTCCAATCCCCCCTCACCTCTCACTCCTATCGGTATTCGGATATGATTTTCTGCTTGGATGCTGAGAAATTCGGTTAATCATGTCTTTATTGGAGGAGTTTTTAGATTGAGTTGACTACCTTAGTTAACACTAATCGCATCCAATTGTATAAAGGGGTTTATTGTATAAGTGGCATGTTCGATACATATTTGTGAAATTTTGAATTATATCTGTGGTGTTCCTGGTTATGAATCTTGTTTCTAATTTGTTTTTGCGAATTACTGATTGTGAATTGTAGTTTGTGGAGGCAGTTATAGGGATACGAGCAGGCTCCAAGGTACGTTTTATTATACTATGTAGACAGGTACAATGCATAGGCTTATTGAGGCGTTTGCCTTTGATGATTCTGCTCAAGGAATTTGTGACAAAAAGATCTTGACTTGTTGGGTTTTTTGTTTAAATTTTTTTTATAGGACTTAGTGTTAGATCATTTGTTCAACAGTTCAAGTTTTACATTAGAGATGTTACAAAATCTACCGCTTGGGTCTAGATTTCTTCAACCCTTGTAATTGAGATGGGATTACATGGTTATTCAACTCTTAGCTATTCAACATTGTTTGCATTCATGTTGCTAGTTATATTCTTAGAGAGAATATTTTTGCTCTGTAACTTTTCTCAAATAATCTCTTTCATCCTTTTGCTTGCATTTTCTTTATTTTTTACATCCTTCCTTTGGTCATTTTTCTTTCATTCATTGTTCCTTTTTTCCCCTTTGCTAGTTTTATATATTTATGATGCAGCTTCCTTTCCATTTATCACTATGGTTTTGCTAGATTATTTTGACTTGATCGTTATTCTTTGATCACTTGCCTTAGGTGTTGTTCCACTCATCAATCTTGTTCCAAATCATGACAACATTTCTCCTAATTATGCTTGCTGTTTGATAAACCATTTAAGACTGCAAAACATAGCCACTGCTGTATCTCGGTTGGACTTTAAAATGATTTTTGCCAGCTTTTTTTTTTCATCCCTGTTCTATCATGGGCCATATAGAGTTTTGTTGCTCAACCTACATGCATTGGTCTTAGTGCTTTATGGTTTTTTGTTTGTCCTCTAACTTCCATCCTTTTTTTTTTTCACTTGTAGTATCCAGAGGAGCCACCTTGCATTAGTCTAATAGAATCCAAGGGTCTTGATGAACTGAGGCAAAGTCACCTGATAAGTAGTATACAAGACAAAGCAATTGAACTATCCTCTTGTTCAATGCTTGTAACACTATGTGAGGTAGCTGTTGCTCTATTAATCTGGCAAGTGGCAATAATTTCTTGGAAGTCTTGGGGTGTGGGAAATTTTAATTTTGATATGTTTCAATCTTAGATATAATGGATGATTCTAACAGTTTGTACTCTATTTAAAATAATTGAAAATTTTGAGCTATTTGAAGTATCTGCAAACAGCAAACTGTTTTGTCAGTAAGTCAGTCTAGAAACAAAAGTTTTACAAATTAGACGATGCAATATGGCTTTATATTCTTAGTGGAATACCTTGGACCATTTCCATGTTCTCTTAACAAAGTTTAATACAGTGCTTCAGAGTTTTTTCGCCTGCAAAAACAGTTCTATCCTATTTGTGTCCTTGAAAGTGAGATTTAAATTCTTGAGCTGCAGGTTTAAATTGTCTGGTCAGATGTGATTTAAAGTTGCATGTATAGACTGTCTTAGTTGTCTGTCTCCATGTGAGGCCCTAACTGAGAGTTATTTCTAGGCAGCAGTGGAGAAGCTCACAGCCATGAATCATCCAGATGGCGATTGTCCATTGTGTTTGTGCCCTTTGGTTTCTGAAGATGAGCAATGTGTAACCTTGCCGTTTATGAAATTGATGTCTTGTTTTCATTGCTTTCACAGGTACTTCAATTCTCTTGTTTTAATTGACCTTGTTTGTTCAATTCTCTTTTTCATTTCCTTTACTTGATAAAATTATGGCAGTGAGTGCATTATCAGATGGTGGAAATGGCTTAGGACAGAGAAGGAAACTGATCCTAATTATTCTCACGGTACAACTCTGCGGCCAATGAGAGATGGGGATCATCAAAATGGTATGTTACCTAAATGGGGTTCAAATACCGAAAGAAAGTATGGGGACAATTTTTTGAGAGTTACTACGGGATCTGCCATTCTACATGCCGTTATATTGCTTGTCCCTATAATGACATGGGAAGTAAAGCACATTCTGGCACTAGAGCTTTGTTATGTATGACATTTTGTTTATCTGAAAACCCTTAGAATGCTCTGTGATAAATCAATTCTAATGAAGTACTGTTGTTGCCAGATGTGCATGAAGTAAAGGAGGAAAGTATGGGAAACTGTCCTGTTTGTCGTAAGGTTTTTCATGCAAAGGATTTTGAACACGTGCTTCATCTGGTTGGGACTCATTCATCACAACTGGTATGCCTTCTTGTTGATTAAAAGATTTGTTGTTTCGGCACTTGCATTACTTGCAGGTTGTGTTGTGTCTGTTGACAACTCTAGTCCTGTGGCCCTGTGATTGATATTCTTAAGCAAATGAAAGGCTGTCTAGTTAACTTTAGATAAGAAATAACATAATGTAGTACAATTTAATAGGGCTTGTAGATTTAGATTTTTAGCTTCCCTCTGTGGTATTTGGGCGTAAGGGCACATGAGTCAATGAACCATACTCGGGACCGACAAATATTTCGAAGTTGAGAATTAGGCCGTTTTCAGTGCTACGAGTGTAGAAGAGTCTCTGGAGCACTCCAGGGACGTGTTCTAGCTTTTATTTTTGAAATAGCAAACATTGAAAGGGTGCAATGATATTGTCTATATAGGATTAGCGGTTGGAACTATTACTACGTGAATGTCCCCAAGTTAGATTGACATTCTGATGATACGCCTTACATATTTACACAATTGCAAAATTAATATTTGGTACATTTGATGCTTCCACAACTACAGTAAATGGTTTATTCATCATTAATATAGGGAACATTGTTTTTGTTTCAAGAGGATCAGACTTCTTATGTGTTGATACCCGAGTTTCAAACTGGGAACTTAAATACTAATTGGATTATGTTATGTCCCAGCTTAATACTGATTGGACTATATTTTCTGGTTTATATGTCCAAACACTTCACACTATTGCCTTCCATTATATTCTAAATTGTAGTAATATCATTGTCTTTGCCAATTGGCTCGCAGAGTTCTGATAGAGATGAAGTTAGTGATAATGAGGTCCTTGACGCCACTTCAGAGAACATAAGGAGACAGAAATTTGAAGCTATACTAAAATTACAGCAAGAAAACAGTGGCTTAATTGAACCCAAAAGAGATCTAGTTGTGTTGCCTGGAATGTTTCTCCCGCAACCAGTCTCAACAGATTCACAGACATTAAAAGAAGCCACTGAGCAACAACAGCCAGACCCAACAGTTTCCACCGAACCAAATTCCAATGGCTCCTCTTATAAGCCTGGCCACCGGGGGCGTCAAAGGTCAGGACAAACCTCGAGACATTCGAGAACCTCGAGAGGGGAGGCCAATGGGCTACGACAAAGAGATCCAACAGTTTCCTCTGGATCAAGTTCCAGTGGCTCCTCTTATAGGCCTGGTCACCGGGGCAATCTAAGCTCAGGACCCACCTCAACACATCCGAGAACCTCTAGAGGGGAAGCCACTGGGCTACAACAAAGAGATCCAACAGTTTCCTCTGGACCAAGTTCCAGTGGCTCCCCTTATAGGCCTGGTCACCGGGGCAATCAAAGCTCAGAACACACCTCAACGCATCCAAGAACCTGGAGAGGGGATGCCAGTGGGACACAACAAAGAGATCCTACCTCTGAACCAAATGCTAGTAGATTATTTAATAGGCCTAGCAACCAGGGGCAGCGGAACTCTGGCCGACGGAATCAGGGAGTACCAAGTGAGGGAAAGCAAACAGTACAGTGGGTTAGAAAGGAGAATGGTCCTCCAAATCAGTGAAACGTGATACTTCCATTTGTGCCTTTCACTAGTGATTTAAGTTTTTGAATCAAAATCAGAAATATAAGGTTAAAGACAATCAACTAGAGAAAAAGAAGTAGAAAATGACTTGAACATCATCGAGCAAATTGATGATGTTAATTGGGTGAGGCAAGAGCTGTTATTTAATTGATGTTGCATCTTCAAATTCTGTTGTTTTGTTTATGGAAATCCTTCTGTAGGATATTCAAATATCTTAAATCTTAATGCTTCATGCTTTTTTCCCTTATTAATTCATTAATTGAGTGGCAAATATGATGGCTGTTTGCGAGTCTTTCAGTCTTTTTCTTTTTCTTTGGAAGGGGATGGGGGAAGGCTCGAACTTGAGACTTAGACTTCTATGAGAAACCACACACATGAGTGTCATTTGAGTTACTTGTGATTCTAGAGTACTTTCAGTCTTTGTATTGGGTTTCTTTCTAGACGAATCACTCTTCAATGAATGCATTCCCTTCTTCCAATCCTAGTTATAAAGCAATAAACTCAGTTAATTAAGGCTCAAGGTCCATATGAATCTAAAGTCCAATTAATTCAGCCCAGCCTGACTCAACCATTTTGTTCTTTTGGCAGCCCAACCCAACTTGGGTTCATGACATGTTACTGGTTTAGCTATGGTAATGTAGTTATTCCTATAAATTAATTAATCTACCCCTTTTGTATTACCCTCCATATAAACATCGATTATCTGTCTAATTCTGTAGGGGCCAAAATCCGCTCGCTTTCATAAACAAGTCCAATGCTCATGAACACGAAGGCGGCCCGACGGCAAGTCTCTGGCCTATCTCAGGCATGACAGCTCTGAAGTTCTCATTTTTTTTTTCGTACACAATGAATACATATGGATGGGCCTTCTGCCCAAGTCAGGCTATCCCTAACAATCGTTAACTAACACTTTTTTTTGGTGATGAGAGAATCCATCGAAAATAGAGACCATTGGACTCCAACCTAATGGTAAACTCACGACCATCACATGTAATATCTACAAACCATATGGGTCGGTTAAGTCTTGAGTTGAAATCCAATGCGAAAATAACGTCAAATCATTCCAGAGAGATTGTTAGAACTATGACCTCCCACGTACATGCGCTAAAAGGTTCAAACAATTAACTAACCATTTGAACCAACAATTTTTGTTACCTTCCCTCCGTCTACAAGTCTCGACATCGAGACGATCTTACGACATACCAACCATTTGCCAACCACAAGCCGTGTATCTTTCCTATCATCTACCTTGAGACTTTAGGTCTATCTTTTCTCCGGCATGGAGCCGAATTATCAAACCTTTTCATTTGCTTGTCACAGGACATTCCTCTTGATCACACAAGTCTGCAATCAATCTCTCTTCTCCACGCAAGTCTTGTAATCGTCATTCACAAGGCTGACGTCATACCTCGTACCTACTATATATAATGAACATTCTTCCCAAAGAAGATAAGTCCAACTCTCTGACAAAAATCTCTCTCTCTCAGAGAATCCATAGAATCTGAAGCCAAAACAACATCTCTCGCCCGTCCCCTACCACATTCATGGCCAGAAACCCTCTTCACAATGCATTCATCCGCATTATCTTCAAGTCCACTGTCTCATTGACTTGACCATTCGAGCTTCCTTGACCGACACCACACCGATGTTAAGAGCATCCCACCTTTCCGTCTTTGTTTTGCAGGATTGCTACTGGTCCACATCAACGACTTTTGACTTCTTTTGATTGTGGAAACGAGCCCCACAAAGTCCATGAACTAACACTTAATTCGGTTTATCTTAGAAAGTTATTCATACTATGAATTCAATAAAAAGTCATAAACAAGTGTGGGTCATGTAAATTGTTCAAATTGTCACAAATTCAAGCCCACTCACATCAATAATATTCTCTAGTTTGGGTTTTATCGATTCTCGTGAATATATCGGGTCTACACGACTTTATTATTCCTTAAACCATTATATTTTGATACTTAAACCCAAAGAAAATGACTCATAGAATGATAAATATATGAATTTTTCTTATAAATCACATCGTTTAAGTTATGATAAACGATACGGGATATTGTAAGTCGTAACACAAACCCAAAATTGTTGACTATTGTATACTCGTTTGGACTTTTATAGTTTCATCATTTTACTATCAACACACCATATAATGAAGTACCTACCCTACGATCATACCTACATATATATAATTATACATACATATATGAGATCAATATTTTAAAATTTAGAGTAATAATAGTAATAACTTCTTATCGATATGGAGAGGGTCCCGCATAAAGATGGAAAAGCAGCAAAGTGGGGCCTCCATTTTTTTTTGGTTAAAATATGTACACTTTTTCTGTTCATTCAGAAAGGAAGTTGTAATAATTGTTGCTTTCGCAATTTAGTCAAGAGGAAAGAGTAAGGCATCTCTGTACGTACATAATATTAGTGGCAATTGCCCACCCTCACCTCTTAGTGAATCCACCATTGTGCAACATAGATAGGTGCATGAATATATACTCTCTCTGTCAAGATTAAAATCTAACATCACTCTAACATAACTCAGTCGAGTGGTTTATAAAAAAAAAAAAGCACAACTCCTCTCACATCTTAGATACGTTTTTCTAGTTTAAACATCACTGACAACGTACGGCCTATGAATAACAAATTTGTGCGGATTCGTGGCTCAAAATAGACAATATCTTTAATATGTTCGGATAAGGAGAAATAGTTAGGTACTAGTGTTAATTAAAAAAGTGTGAATGCTTGTTTCGCCGTGTTTGATTTGATCTTTTTGCCTTCTCAAATATCACCATCTACATATCTGTCAATCTTCTTCTTTTTCACTGATATGAAAAATGTACTAGTAGATTTTCATGATCTTGACTTCACCACCAATCAACCTCCAAAATTATTATATTATAAGATTCTAAGTTTGGTATATGGGAGTACTGATGGTGATGGATGACTATTCCCACTCAACTTTCCCCAAATTTTGAAGCCGCAAATTCCTTTGTTTTTGGTAAACGAGGCAGAGTTTGCCTGCTTTTCACCCCCCCCCCCTAAGTGGTGCAGATAAGGTTTTGTGGGTTATTGACAAGTGTAACTCATTGATTGGTTTGTTATCTATTTTTTTTAAAGAATACTGTTGATATCATAGGCATCTCAACTGTTGAATTGGACGCATAAGATCTAAATGGATTTATGAGCTCCTGGTGTCCCTTATGATGCACATGAAATCATGTGCCTATATTTGGGTTAACCGAGATACCAGCTGGTGGGATTCATATCATAACTCTCTTTTAACGCTATTTTTTTTGTTCGTTGTAGAAGTAAAATGAGTTACTGTTTATGAACATATTTATTGCTGTGTTCTGTCAAAGTAAAAAAGAATGAGTAATTCTTTTCAAAAAAAAAGAATGAGTAATTGTGTATGAACGTATTTATTTAAGTGACAGAATTTTCTTTGGTTTTCCACTATTTTAAGTGGCTAACTAATATTACTCTTAAGTCCAAAATACGATTATATTATAAGTTTGGTATACTTGTTTTTTATGCATTTTCAGTTTTTACTTTTTCATAAAATAATTCAGAATGACTTTGCATGTCCCTGACTGAGGTCATGGGTTCTAGTCTCACCTCCTCCGAATATTTATAAAGAGATGTGTGGGCTTAGTCTGCCTTTGCGTGAGCTTGATTTGTGCCTCCTGCGTGGGGTCTGTTGACACCTGTACTTTCATAGGCTTGATCTGGTGGTGTGTCGTATATTGTATTTGTACTTGTATTAAAAAAAAAATTCGGAATACACGCGGGTTGTCCATTTAGAAAAAAAAACAGGTAAATAACTAAAATTACTTGAAAACAGAAAACGAAAAAATATTTTTTTTATTTTTTATTTTCAAAAAAAATAAAAAACAAATCAAACCCAACCTAAACATTTTTAATAGAGATATTTTACATCATATGACAATGTATGAACAAATAGTTATGGAAACTAATGAAGGTCTCATTCTCTTGTCGAGTTGGGTGTACATGTAGTGGAGATTGCAGACAATTTCCTATCTCACCGTTTCAATCTGTTTTTTAAATCTAAAAAATAGGGTGAGTGCCACACTGTTGAACAGATGTGACAGTGATGCAAAAAAATTACAAAAATTTCGACTGCAGGACCCCGAACTCTCCCATTCTTACCTTCATAAAAATACTGGAATTAGAGGGAGAAGCTAGCGGTATCGCTAGAACTAGAAGCCAAACCACCGACGTGGCGGTGGCACCATATCAACAACATGCCAAGGTTGTCGTACGCACACACTTAGAAAGTTGGAGGTGTCATCCTCACATATTAGAAAAAAATTTTAAAAAATAACTACATGTGTATGTTTCAATATAATTAAGTATTTGTTTTGTTTCTGCCAAAAAAAATAATTTAATTTGTTAAATTAATTAGTATATTAAGTTTGTTTTCTCAGTTTCAATGAGATATTTTGAATGTGTTTGAATTGGGAGATTTGGGAGAATGGAAGAGAACTTTTCAATTGCCTTGTTTGGTAAATTGTGTCGAATCTCCTTAAATCTTGTGTTTTCTTTCTCTCTTTTGTTTCTGCATATTTTCTATATTTAAGTTTTGTATGTTAATTCACAACGTATATAATCAAATTTTTCTCTGGATCATCGTTCTACTTCCTCCTCTATTATCACTAGTTAATTTATATATTTTAACGTCAATTATTGGCATATATTTTCATGATTGAGTGATTGGACCACATAGTACTATAGTAATACGTACTAGCTTGCTGGCCAGAAAAATCATATATATGTGTGTGTGTGTGGTGATCATTTTATTCTCTGAGGTTTTCATGCATTAAAATATTTGTTCGGAGTCCATGCATGTAGAGACAAACACGAAACATATATGTGGTGATCATTTCTGGTGCAGCAAGCTAGGGTCTGGGTCACCATCATCGGTGTTTATTATCATTATTTTTTTTTTTTTATGATGTAAGAAATTTGAGAATCCATCCTGATAATCTTTCGAGCGTGTACCGGATAACCTCATGACTTTGCGGTTTTACGCAATAGCCCACACACTATGAATGACAAAAAGGTTTATAAAAATTTCATATATACGGGTTCAGTAGAAATTGAATCTATGGCCTCAAAAGAGAATACTCTTTCCTAACCGTTAAGTAATTATTCGAAACTTGATTCCTCATTTAGAGATTTTACATGGTATTTTATTAAAGCTTTAGTTTTGGGTCCATTAATTTGTTTTGATTTATTGGTTTAAGTTAATTCTTCTTTATACTTTGACTTGTTTTTTGACAAAGATATTGCATACTACGTACCACATGATTTGGTGTACTAAAGGCTGAAACTTTTGAAGGAATATTATTATATGGTGGTCTTCGAAACGAAAAATCTTTATCATAAAGTCATTTTATTTGAGGACCAATCATAAATATATCAACTAATTTCCCTGTTCAAAAGGCTGCCTTTTTAACTTGTGCATTTTCACACCGAGAATTCTTTATCATTGAGTAAATGTCTATAAGTGGGTTAATAATTATACAAGTAACACCCGAGCCGGTAAAAATGGTGTGTATCACTTTGATGACCAGGATTCAAATCTCTCTCTCCGTTTCAAAATAAAAAAACATATATATACAAGTAGGGAAGAATTTAATTTGTTGATTAATTTCTCTGCATGCATTGATTCCCCATCTAATGGCATGGAATGTACGTTTTTTTGTTGAATATATATATAATTTCAAGCCAAATAAAACACTCCACTTCTATATGCAAACATCGGCATCATCACCAACCCATAGCTCTAAAATGATCCTAAATCAATCAATTAAACGCTTCAATATTGACAAACAACCAAGTAGCATTGATATTACTAGGTAGCAAGAAAAACTTATCTCTTTTAAAGCTTCAATTTAACAAAGTTTAATTAATTACAAATCCACACGTAATTAGCATGCAAACAAAATTAAAGAATACAAATATAGGAGAGACAAAAGCATAAGAACAAAATTAGGAAGAGACAATCTCATGGTAATTTTGTAATTCGCGGGAAGATGACACAATGAGTTTGGTGGACAACCACTTGCATGATAGCTTAGTGATGAATTTCTTTGCGATCAAATCGCATGGACTTGAAGATCCTTAGTTCGATTTTCACGGTGAATAATACCTTTATTTTATGCGTTGGGTTTCGACCTAATTTATCATGTCGTCATGTGAGAAACTTCCGTATATATATGTATCTGAATGTCTAAATTTAAACTGATACCGAATATTGATTGAACAAACTTGTACTCGTCATTCTCAATTTTTAAAAAAGTTCGGCATGGACGGCGCGTTCCATCGAATGACGACGTCATTGGTGTTACGAAAGAATCTTCACTTCAGTGTCCTCTTCGGTCGGTGGCACAATCTCAATGGCAACAACGGTAATAATGGTCGGCGCTTAGTACACTATAGTAAATCCGTCTTCTCCCCCCGTAATGTATTGTACGGAGTTTCAAAGATAAAATACCACTTATAACCTTCTACTGTAACCCGCAATTGGTGCATAAATGAAGCGGTGGCAAAAAAATTGGTTACAATTCGGATAATAACACTTATTTATGAAATATTTGTACTTTTGAATCTTAATTTGGATTGGATTTGAACGTACATAATTTTATCAAACTTGAATTGATTTAAATCCAGATGATAACCTAATATGGTAAAGGGTCCGAACAAGTAAATTAGATAAAATTTATGTATTTCAATCCGAACCCAATTTTAAACTTAATTGTCAAAAATTTTGTATCTGAACCCGAATTTTAAACATATAACTTATGTATAAACTTGGTTTAATCCGAGAGTAAGACTAATTCGATCATTCAGATTGAATAAAATTTTGCTATCCCTAAATAAATGTACAGAAATTGGAGATTGATGATATATCCCTACAATATAAATGCCAACTTAACCATCTACACATATACCCAGAAACCCTAACTCGCATTTCATGACCCATGGTTGTTGAAGACATCCTGGACGGTGGCTCTAAAGGGACACGTGGAGCTCACAAACCCATTTACCAAATGAAGGTATGTCTTCAGCTCATGACACGTGGCCACATTCACGCTCTTCAGGTACGGCGAGTCTTTACTTCTCAGCCGAAGCTCTCTTCCCACCTCGGCGTAAACCCATTGCGTCTCCTCCACCCGTTTTCGGATCCAGCTGGGCAGCCCGGCCACGTATACTTCTCTATTTTTCGACACGTCATCATCTATGACGAACCCGGGTACTTTGGTTATTAAATCGTCGTCGTTCACTATCCGGAGAACTTTTGTGCCTTGTTTCTCTAACTGTCGCCTGAAGCAACGGTTCCCTACACGTGGACCGCCAAAGGAAATGACGGTTACGAGCGGCGCACGTTTGAAGGCTGTCTTGATGTCGTGCGCGGCGAGTGTAGCGAGAGCTGCTCCCAGGCTGTGGCCAGTGACGGTTAAGCTGAGAGGCTCATCGCCGTAGGATTGGAGAAGACGCTTGATTTCTTCACGTAACATGTCTCTCAGACTCGGTGACGTGGCCGTGCCGGAGTCGTACAGGCTGAGGAACCCACTTTCCACCATTGGACCGGGCTTCCCGTGGGAAGATTGGACATTATCGTGGACTGGGCTGAGGGTGGCGCGGAGGTTCTCGAGCCACTCTAGACATGTGGCGGTGCCACGGAAGGCAATCACGACGTCTCTGCGTCCGAGCCTCGCAATCTCATTCTTGTCCTGACAGACTGCCACGTATCCAATCCAGCTGGACTGAGTTGCTAGCCAGCTAGGAGCCTTGTCAACCCAACGTGGCAGTTGAATCCCGGATGTTGCGCGAAGATTCTTAGTGAGCCGGTAACCGGTTTGATGTAAACCACACCGGTCCAACAATGTGGTTTTGGGAAACCGGCAGGTAGCGTAGGTGTGTGAAGAGGGATCAAAATCAAAGGATTGATAAGCTGCGTCAACGAATTTTCCATACCGTAATATCTCGCCGCGTAATCTGTCATCGAGAGGGTCAAGTAATCCTTCCCAATTTCGAACTCCTTGGTACTCCATCCACCTGTGGCCGAGTTTGACGGGTTGGGATGTGATCGGATTCGGGTCAAGCAAGCGCTTCAAATTAACCCGAGTTGACTTCTGGTTAACTCTAGAGAGGGTGGTGCAGCAACGGAAGGTCACGTGACTTGGTGGTGTGGAAAGAGTGGGTGGGAGTGTGCATGGCCTTGCAAGTCTCATCTTTTTTGTCGTATTTGTCTCCGAGTGAGAGACCAGAAGAGGGTTTTCTTTGAAGGAATTAAAAATGTGTAGTAGAAAAAGTGATGGTAATATAATTGGTTGTGTCCATGTATGGTGGAGTGCGAGTGGCCTTTTATAAGCGCAAAAGGCCTCAAACAGAGACATTGAGTGTGTGAGAGCAACAAATGATGTAGAGACAAAAGGTGCAAGGGGTGAGAGAGAGAATAGAAAGGTGACCTCCATGCCGGCCGGTGCTAGCTCAATTGGCTAACCATTCTTATATTTCTGTTCATGATGTGAAGTTCGAATTAGCATATTTGTAAGTGTATGTTATTGCTTGTGTGCGAGTATGAAGCTTAAAAATCTCCCTTCTTCATATTTTTTAATATGCAAATTCAAGAAGAGGGATGGGGAAAAACTATTTTTTGCTTTCGATTTTTGCATTTTTTTTTGGGTGTAGTAAACAAAGTCAATTAGTTGGTTCATATAATGTATAACGGAAAAGTGACTTTGTAGAGTAGAGAAGTAACCGAAGTCCGAAGGTCCAATAGTATAGTGAAAGCTGAATCACTAAGGTGATAACTTAGTTGGTGAATCTTTATGGGATCAAATTGTATAGATTCGAGAGGTTCTGAGTTCGATTATTATTAAGAACAATATCCTTGTGGCCACGCGCTGAGTTTTAACTCAACTTAATTACCCAGTAGTTAAGTGAGAAACTTCTGCTCACGCGGGGTTGATGGCTTGAGTTTAGATTTATATCAGATGTTGAAATGACAAACTTGTAGGATATCGTTTTTATTTTTAAAAAAAGTTATAGTGGAAGGTGTAGATGTTGTAGCATTTACATTTGGTTGGTGGGGACACGAAATTTATAACTGAAAAAACCTCAATCTACATATAGATGTTTTGGAGATTTATGTTATGGGTTAACATATTAAAGAGGGAAGAACCCCAAGTTCAATCCATCACATGAGATGATACACATGAGTGTGATATGAGTTATTCGTGATTCTCGATGATGTAGTCCTTACTAAACATTTGTATTTCAATGATATCATATCATTTGGAATACTTTGACTGGTCGGTCCACTCCACTTCCAATCAAACAAGAGAGTTTTGACCGCCGAAATGGTACGAACGAGTTCAACCATAAAAACTACTAGACTCCAAACACCTCGACTCCACTTTCCATCTGTACACGTGGATGTGAAAAGAATGAGGGGCAGGGCCCGCCAATAAAGGCCAACAATTTTGTTTTAAAAAAAAAGTAAATTAATTGTGTTTTCATCTTCTTTCGAGTTCAGAAATATTTTTGTTTGTAATAAAAATCAAATTCAATATAAAAAATAATAAAATACATAACAATTATGAATAGTTGAAAATAAGCTCAAAATATTTTATTTATTTCTTGTTATAAATTTAATTTTTGTTTGAGAGGAAAAAAAAATATTGAAACGGTTAAATCTATTAAAACGCAAATATGTTTTTTAAAAAAATAAAATTGTGGCCCATAATTGAGATGCTGTGGGAGGGGCTTGCAGTTTTAACTTTTTATAAGAAGTGAGACTTGTTTTTTTTAATTTACACATTAAACTCATGCTTCTTTCATGTTACACCCTCGTGCATGTTTTGAATCCTTTTTTTTAGGCCACGCTTGTGTTTGCATTCATACTTCTTTCTTTTGTTAAGGAGATATCTAAAGCTTTTTTTTTTTTTTTGGTTTTATTGGAAAAGTTAGGGGATGTCGCCTAATAGTGAAGAAAAAGTCACAAAAATTTTAAAAATAGAAAAACAAAAGTGTGGTGTAATTAATGTGACACATCTCCTAAATGGATCTAGGGGCTCCGCAATTCGTTTAAAATTATGAAGTATACAATTTGAATATAATGATGTGAGAGGTGTGCTACATCAAACTATATATATATATATATATATTTAAAACTTGTCTAATTTTTTCTTCAATATTGGATTTAAATTGTAGACTCTAAGTAATTACATAACCCCCAAATCCCTCCTAAATCATTGGCTTAAAATTTTAGATTCTCTTATTCTAAACAAATTGAGAAACTCCCAGATAAAGCTATTCATATAACAACATTAGAGAGTGAATATATATTTGAATTTTTTTTTTATTGAAAGTGATAGAAATTCAGACTTTGCGAGCTGGGTTTGGTCTGCTTCCCTTAAAGAAATAGCTTTTGGTTGCGTGTAGTGAACTTGGGAAGAATTGGCATGTATATATCTTGTTATCATAAATGGGTTCAGACCAAACATTTTGGAAAACTGGTTAGTCCTAATTAATATTACACTTATTTCCTCATCGACCTGTCCTTTTATTCCAAACTTCTAAAGTAATGTGAGAAGTTATAAACTATCAGTTCTTTAACATCTTATATATTTCTACCAGCCACACCTAATCTTTAAAGCAAATGAGAAAAAGTGTATATATAGTTTCTTGTAACAGAAGCCATGCATGAATGTAAAGAAGGAAAATTACAGACTGTGACAGCAAAAGTTAGTGCGATGTTCCACTTCAATTATTTTACTATACGTGTATATATATATGTACATACAAAACATCATCATCATTAAAGTCTTAAATTTCTTCCAAACTATTTGGCATCGGTGGTAGAAATTGAAATTTACTACGTGTATTCGTTTTCACTTTGTTCTCGTCAAGAACTATACCTATTAAGAATTATATATATATATATATATATAGTTTTCTATTCATACAAAAGTCTCTTGGGTGCAATCATACCTACACTAATACTGTTAATACAACCATATCAATCCCATCAAAATTTTGCAATAAAAAATATTCGGGTGAAAGCACTACTAATTAAGATGGCCGAGTTTTCGTCCTACACCCTTCCCACCTGATTAAAAAAAAAAGTGTCAACATTATCCATGAAAATATCTAGCTATTTCAATAACATATATATTTATTTTCACAATATTTGACAACATATATATCAGAAATCCATACCCCCATACATATCAACAATATTATCCACATTGGGTTATCCGATTCCGATGTGAGTCCACACGATTTTTTCTTTCCTTAGCCCAATTACTACATGCTGAAGCTCATGGGTCAAAACCCAACTCAATTGGGTTAGGAAAATGTATTGTTGCATGATAAGGATAGACTTTACCCTTATAATTTATAAACCATTCGGTTGGTTTTGTCCCAAACAATGTGGGACTTCGAGTCATAACAACATATAAAGAGAGTAGGTATTAATGATTCTCTTCCACGGAAGAGTTAAGTTCCCTTGCATGGAAGGTGGAATGGAATGCACAAAGCTTTTGAAACTTATGACTTTATAAGTTTGTTCATCATAGATATACAATATTGCCCTTTTCAACCAAAAACGCCAAATTTAGTTCTCTTTTTGGAAACAATCTCTTCCAAAGAATAAGGAAGGAACATTATATATGAAAACAATATATTAATTATTACTTATTCTTTCTCTCCTCTCTTTGTTTCCATCTATTTAGGGAGAGCTTTATAAATATCTAGATGAACGATGCAAAAAGTTGCCATTATATGTACAAAATACGTATACATTAAAAAAAGACGGGTCCCACTTTCTTTTTCTTCTTTAAGTTATGTGGGATCCCTATACCGTCAAGAAGTTAATTAGGTACTTGAAATTATTGAAGTACTGGCCCTATATATGAGAATTCTCGCATGCGCACCAATTTTACGTACTTATTTTTCAGTCATAGATATTGTGGCTCCACTGTAAATGTGTGGCCCCCATTTTTATTATGGTTTATTACAAACCATTAGATTTTGAATGCAAAAAGTTGATGCGATGTGGGAATTACTCATATATATATATATATGGAGAAAAATTGAAATAACCCCTGAACTTTAACGACTCAGTCGAGTGAGCCCCTGAACTTTATTTTGGATCAAACAAGCCCCTAAACTTTGATGAATACCCTCCGTTAGCTCTTTATCATGTTTTCCTTCCAAAATAGTTGATGTGGCATGATTTTTCCATTAAAGAAATTACTCGAATTATTTGTTATTATTAGTGTCATGTTTTTCTTCCAAAATCGTTGACCAGACATGATTTTTCCGTAAAATAGATCTCTTGGGGTGTTGGAAAAGTTTTGAAAATTCAGGGTTTGACAAGCACTTCAAGAGCCATGTCATTTAAAATTCTATAAATGAGGGTGTCATGTCAAGTATTAAGAGCCACATCAACGATTTTGGATGAAAATTATGATACAGGGCTAACAGAGGATATTCATCAAAGTTCAAGGGTTTGTTTGACCCGAAATGAAGTTCAAGGGCTCACTCGACCGAGTCATCAAAGTTCATGGGCCATTCTGATTCTTCCCATCCCTATATATATATATATATATATATATATAAGCAGAGTAAGGTAGGTAGGCGAAGTTGGTGTTGATGTAATTCAGTGTTTGTTTGGGGAGGAACAGAACCAAGTGAGCAATTGATATGTCTCCCAGAGGTTGCAAGCACATTACTGTTGTTGAAAGGAAAGGTTGGTAGCTCATGATTAGGTCCATGAGCCTTGAAAGGTGGAATTGGAATTTCACTTGTGCATGGCTTAAAGGTGGCCACGATCGATGATAACTTGTTTGTGTATTGTAATAAAATAATTAGAGACATCAAGGAAACAATACATTACGTACAATTAAGATTCTCGCAATTGAATAGACATATATATTTATGGCCATATTTTTAAAATTGGATTTGGATTTGGATTTCCTGCAATTGCATGTTGTTTGCAATTGCATCAATTCATCAAAAGATGTGCCGTACGTGTTAAGAGTACAATAGTAAACTACTCTATTACATTATTACGTTCTATATAAGCCCTATATATTTACTTTGGTGAGGTTTGACAGCATGTTTGTAGTGCGTTTAGTTGCACCTCATCTCATAGCACAATAATTTTTTGTGACACGTAAAACGTTTTTTGTCAACAGAACTCACCTCACAGCACCACAACTTTTTACCTCGCAACACCTCACCTCACAGCACTCCCAAACGGACACTTTGTGATTACTAAGACATCCAAACATTGATACCATACGTAAGTATAGGCTCATTCATTGTTTTGACCTTAATTATATTACAAGTCCACCATAGCTCGTCGTCACATATATGCACGCACACATATATATACATATGTTTATGGACATTTAAACATAGGTAGTGTGTGTGTGTGTATCAATGCATATATATACAACATATGGAAGTATGGAAGTATAGATTCAAAGGGCACACGAACATTGTGGTTTTTTTTTTTGGGCAATGATTAGACATGTATATGTTCGATATGTAATCAATCAATCACGATTAAAAGGAAATATCAAATATATATGCTTCTTTAATCAACTAATTGATCAAGGGATGTACTCCACACACACGAGGAGTACTGCCGCTGTAACTTAGTTGTGATGAATTTTTTTTTTCAAATAATAACCCATATCAAATTACGCGAAATCAAAGATAAGTAGTTATCTCATTAAAAAAGAGTAAATATCACAGAAGTCCTACTTTGCAAAACGAGTAGATTAAGCCTTTTATTTTTTTTATCACAATTAATATTACCAAATATATGTTTTCAGCGAACCAAAACAAACGCGAAAAGAAAGTGTTCCTACAACTAATTAATCCCTCTTCATTTACATATTCAGCTTTTATTATGACCAAACCGTGAAAATTCACATTTATAGTGAATTGATACATCGAAATTAGAATCTCTATTCTAAGAAAGAAATTAATGGCTGCCTGACAATGATCCCTTTTATAATAAAAATTTGTGTCAATGCTGATAGTCCATAGTTATACATTAAAGGTGGATTTCATTTTTCTATTCTAATACTTCGACCTTTTTTTTTTTAGAAACGGGAGAGAGGGGATTCGAACCATGGTCACGAGGATAATACTTCAACTTGAAATAGAGTACAACAGCCTTGTCCGAAATTGGGTCAAACAAAACACTAGCCATACTTTCGGTTAATGTAGATGACTGAAATTAAAGTAATGGAAAATACGTACAGTGCATATCAGAGGTCGAAATCAGCCGTGGAATCCGATATCAATGACCGATCAGTCGTCCAGTTCGCTATGGCCTCCGACCATCAATAATGGCGGGAACAGAATGTACACCCACATTCCTCAATGCTTCCACTTACCTAACAGCGTTCTTCCCCGGATGACAAGTTTCTTTTACAGATGAATTGTAAGTGATCAACATATACAAGAAAGGAAGAGTAATAGATATACAATTGAGTAATAGACATAACAACGTAAGTATCATCTGCGCCGGCGAAGATCTAGGTCTTTCATATGAGCTTTCAACAAAGCATGCTCATTTCGCATCCTCTCCAGCCGAGCCTCGACCATAAACATATCGTCCTTAAGATGGTGCATCCTCTTCTCCAACCACGCTAGGGCTTCAGCTGATCTTTCACCAGATCCACCACTCAACCCATACATATATTCTACTGGAGAAGCCACATGGACATTTTGGGGTCTGTTTAATAGCACAAGTATGCTTACCTGCAGTACAAAAGACGGCAACCCTTAGTTCAATATCTAATTCATGGATATGAAGGTAGCAACTACAGAACATGGAATAAAAAGTACAATATAAAGTTCCTATAACAGAAGAAAGCACATAAAACTAGATAAAGCAATAATTCAGAATGGAAACTAATGGAAAATAAACAAGAAATAGAATATCAATTATTAATTCTGATAGGGATAGAAGCCGCCCTAGCATCGAGAATATATATAATTTTATAATTTAAAAGGTCTGTGAACCAAATCAACAGTGAAGGCAATATAAGAGGACCAGGCATAGCTAATTTCAACCATGCCTCCTGAAGATGCCTCATCTCACAAACTGTCTTTTCATCCCATTTAAGAGGGGGCTAGTATCTGCAAACTTGAATGTTTTTTTTATGCTTTTTCATAAAATACTAAGCTTCTCTTACCAACCAGCAGAAAATACACAGGATGAACACGGAACCAGCTAATCACACAAATGCACTAGTCTCCAGCTAATTAGAGAAATGAACTAAATTCAACTTTTCCACAATGAGTGGGAGGAATTTCACAGATTAGCTGGAAGTTGCTTACCTGCATCAGGATTATCACAGCAAAGGCAATAACTAGGATAAGTGAAATTGGACTCTGACATTTCAAATATGAACAGAATTTCTCCACATGTTCACTCAACAAACTTGAACTAGATGTGGTGGTGTTCGGATTTCTTTGCATAAAACTGCCAGATTGTCGGTTAACATCCGTTGAATCAGACAACCGCTGCCTCCTTATAATCTCAATGGATTCCTGCACCCTTTCTAAAGATTCTCTAGTCTTTAATTCCCTTTCAGAATTAACTTCTCCATTCTGAATCATGTTCACAGCAAGATCCACCTCTGCTTAAAGCAAATGAAATACAACCAAATAAAGTTAGTCATTACTTTACGTGGAACACAGCAGAAATCATGACATATTATTCATTTATTGAACTCATTTGATCAAAGAACAACATTAACCTTCTTGTATCTCAAGGTTCCTCTGCTTCAAAAATTCGTGTGCCTGAGCAAATTATTGTTGAACTTCTTCTTATTAGGTAATCAAGCTTAGCTTGACATAAAATTTAACATATGCATATCGAAAGATAAAAGACCTAACCATTTGAATCCATAAAGCATAAACTTCACGACATTCGTCCAGAGTAGACTGCACTATTTTGCCTGTAACATCATTAACCTGTATGGCATCAAATTGTGCTCATATTCATAACAAAAAGCAAAGCAAGCTATTTAAAAGATTGAAATTATCAGGAAAATTGAAAGTATGATATCATAATTGAGAAATTTTGCATGACATATATTCGAAAGATTAAAGGGTCCTGGAGATCCTCATCAAACTTTTGAAGCTCAAGTCCTTTAAGAGGTCATTTAAATGATAAGTAGGTGAGTAGCATAACTTATCATTTATGTAATCCATCCATGTTAATGTGTTTGGCCGTCCAAATGGATAGCATAATATCCATCATACCTTAGAAAGCCATCTATAGCTGGATTACCAAATCCTGGGGATGGGGTTGTTTTAGAATGGAATCGCATACATCTCGTGTTAAAAAAATAACTAGTGCCCCAAATTACACCCCCAAAGAACTAGCTCTTCAATACCTGTCAAAGCTCTGACTTTGAAATGGATGACTCAGCTGGTCACTGTCAGTAAGAAATGTCCAGTCAGTCAGCTCTGGCAATTTCCCATTGAAAAACTCCCCAGGTTGTTGCGTAGAAATTCATTTCGGGACAATTGTTGAAACCTACTGTCACTTCAGTGGCATATACGTTGCTATGTACAACTTATTGTTTCTTCTTATTTGTTCTGCGTATAATTGGATTCAAGTTTACGATTCAGCCATTGGATTCATAGATTTCTATTGATGGGTTGGATTCGATTGCAGAAGCTAGTCTGGTGTTGACAGTCCATGGATTGACAGTATGTGCTTCTCTTGTTTAAAAAGAAGGGGACAAACTACAATGAATTGGTATCTTGGATTCTCTGACTAGTTCATCTCCACTTTCTTATACTACTTGTGTGTTTGTATTTACGGCACTACATCAGTAAATATAAAAGTATACCCTGCAGTATGTATTTTCTTATTACATTTTTTCTACAACAAACTTATAGGTCATGAAGCTTGTTTAGAATAGAAAAGAAAGTGGCCATTAGCCTAGAAAAACTTTCATTACATATTCATTTAGAACCAAACAGCAAAACATGTGTTGTGCAACCTAGAGGTCATAGGTTCAACTCCTAGAAACCGTCTCTCCACATATTATGTGAGGGTAAGGTCGGCGGTCGGCGTACATCATTCATGTCCCCGACCCCGCCTACTGCGGAAGCCTTGTGCGTGAGTGTTGTTTACCTTTAACTATTCATTAGAACCCAAATAGCTGAATTAAAGCATAAACTAGAATGAATAGAAGGACAACTAGTAGTGTGGTTTTTGAAAATCAAAGTAGCCAGTAGGAATCATATGAGGTAAGGTAAAGGGGCCAAGTACTGTGTGATCCAAAATCTAAAAACACTAGAAAAAGAAGAGAGTCCAAGACAGAAAAGATGAATGAATTAAGGAAAAAAAATCATTTACTCCACCAGTCATTTCAATTAACATATCAAGCCTAACAACAAACCAAATGATCCATGAGAAGATGTTTCAATAAGTCAAATTGGTAGAGGCAAACCTTTCCAGAAAGTTCTTTTTGTAAATTTCACATCTATATATACCCGCAAAACACAGCCTTCTGTTGATTCATCGCCATCTCTCTGTACATCCCAACGCACCTGATATTGAACCCAAACAAGTGGGGAAGAGGGGAGAAAATACAAAAGCCACAAGGTAAGAATTTCAGTCAATGTCAGAAATGTATCAGCTAAGAGAAGAACACCGAGAGAGCCACGCCAATAATATTTCTTTCCAAATAGGAAGCTGATACCACCAAACATCCAGTTCAACAATGATGAGTTTAAAACTTCAGTAATTGGCATGTCGTCTTTTTTTTAAAAGATGTAACCATAAGAATTATGATGCCACATTTTTACAGTACTTAACATATAGTCATCAAGCGAGATTCTTTGTCCCACAGGATTCTGTTATTTCTTTCAATCCACAGCAGCCAACACGTTGCCATGGCAATCTAAGAACTATGAAGCCACATTTTTACTTTACTTAGCATATAGTTAACTTATTGGGGTTGAATGTCAAAATAACTAATCTTAACATGTTATAGGTATGGTCATCGAGGGTTAAGGCCTTTTGTGAGAGTGACCCTAGGGTTGAGCGCATGTTGGACCGTCTGATTGCCCCGCCCACACGTGAGGGGGAGTCTTAGATTATGTATAAATAATGTGAAATACCCCAACACAAGAAGTTAACTTATTGGATTGAATGGCTAAGTAACTAATCTTAATTCTTAACACTTTCAATCCACAACAGCCAACACTTTGCCATGGGAATCTAATAGAGATATATCATTTGCACTGCACCTCAATGTTAAAACTCTGACATAACCAAGAAGCGAATCGAGGAACTTAAATGAAAATTTAAAGCTGGAAAATCGAGGGGCTGAGTTTTTAAGTCACATTATAACAATTGCAAAGGACTAGCCATGCATCAACAAGAAAAGTACACACTAATTATGAGACATAGCATGGCAGTCTGTGTAATATGCCCACATGAATCACATGCCTGTTGACAAGTACCTAGTAAGGTTTCTCGACTAATTAATAATATTCTCCTAATTCAATAGCACCTTTTTGAAAGACATGTAAGGAAGGAAGGGAAGGTTAAGAGATTTACGAAATTTTGTGGACAGATAATAAGATATTACCAGTGACCATAGGCAACTTAACTGCAATCAATTGACAATCATCACAACCGTTTAGCAAAATGAGATTATTACGTAATCTTTATTATGATATTTTACAGCAAAAACATGAAACCTAATGACTTGCCATATGGAAAAGTACCTCAAGCTCATTCAAAGTCAAACAAGTTCACTATTGCACTCAAATAGATAAAGAAGAGTTGTTCATCTTGTAATATACACTTGTTGATCACAACATATTAAGGAATGCCTTTATATAATCAATTTAATAACATATTTGAAATTGAGAAAATACCTAAAGAAAGTGGATGCAGTTGAACTGTAGGAAAATGGAAGAAAAAAAAATCATTCATGTCAGTGATGAGAATACAACTCATACCTCCACGCTAAAGTAATCACCAAAAGGTACATCATTGACTGTTTGTGATGTCTCAATAACCAAATGACTGGAGGAAATAAAAGTAAATAAATGTCATCAGATTATAGGGCTTGGAGTAGTAAAAAATTGTTATGGACTTGATATGAGTTGATGAAAGTATGATCCTAAATAGAATTCGCATTGATTTTCTCATGCACTCATGTAGCCGATCCCAAACTTTTGGAATAAAGGCTCAGATGAAGACGATGATCAATGTCTTCAGATTATAATTAAAAACCAGCAAAATGATTTATGCTCGATACTTAACATAGTAAATGCGCTAGTTAGAGAGGTTCAAAATATAAAATAGAGAACATATGAAGATAATTTTCCAAAGAAAATGATGCTAAAATACATGCAGCAATCAGTCATCAGCTTGACAGCAGTTACAGGAGAAATTTAAGATCTTTCTGCTCCCCAAACATGCATAAACTAGCAATAGTATAGAGTTATCTCAATGATATAGCACTGAACTAAGTCCGTCTTTCTCTTCATATCAACTGTCAACATCAATGACATCCACATCTAGTCTCTCCAAAAAGCACCACTGAACGCCTAGAAACAGCCTAGACATTGAATTCAATTCTGAGACTGAAATAAGCTCAACAAAAGTTGAACTATTTGCTGAACTAATGAAACATCTATCACAAATTACAGTCATTTTAAGGCCAAATTTCACTACGATGGGCGGAATCAAGAGAATAAAGAAGAAAACCCAGAAATGCCCACTGCAAAGTTAAAAACCGTAATGGAAACCCCTGTGCTATAACCTAATGAGAAAATCACCGCCCCTCTTCACCTCATTTCTCTCTGCTCTCTTTAAAATCCAAATAAGCCTCGTCCATTAAACGCCAGCACCCATTATCATCATCATTACCCATTCATTAGGTTAGTTGGCAAACAGAATCTCTAAACCAATTCCTCATACTCGACCCTTCTCAGTCAAATAATTAGTATGGGAATAAAACTATAAAAGCTTGGGATTTTGAACAAAAACTCTAGGAATCCCATTCCCAAATTTCATGAGACATCCGCAGCCTTAATATTCATGAAACATCCGCAGCCTTAATTTCAGCTTTGTACTTTTGTTTTCTCATTACCCTAAATTAAGGAAGGAAAGTTTTGGCACATCCTCCTTCTACATGATCAGTAATCACTGGAGTTACAGCCAATACTAAATTAAGAAAATTATTAGAAACTGTCCGCACTAAGTGCATGAATGCTTTCACAAGGCTTAATAAAATGTTATACTATTATAACCTGTTCCTGTAAACTCGAAATTTTTGGACCTCTTTGCAGCTACCAAGTTTAGCACCTTCGAGGAAAAATAGAAGAGTAAATTTTGCATTGATAGAAAAAAAAAAAAAAAAAACTCTAGATCTATCAATCTGAAGATGAATCATACAAATACATACCAAGATATATTTTTATAGGATGTCGAAATGAAACATCGCGAGCATACCCAAATTCGTCATGTTGAGACCATGAAGTGCTCAAAAAATCTGAAAAGTAAAATATTACAGTTCACCACATAAAGGTTGAAAATATTAGGCTCAAGGGACCAGGGGAAATCCAGAGCAGACTACCTTGATCTTTGCATTGCTGATGAAAAGATTCAATGAAACCAGTTGAACCATCCGAGAAGAACAAACTGAAGAACTCCTCTACTTTTATCTGCAGTTCATATGTTGTATATGAAATCATATCAGAGTTCTCAAACATGCCATAGACACTTCAATCTGTATTTCTGTAAAACTAGAAGAAAACTCTAAATTATTTATTACACTTATTGCAACAGAAAATTGAAGCATTACCGGAAACTTTGTTTCTGCAACTTTCGTATAAGACTCTGGCACTGCACGTTACAAAACAGCAGATTATAATAATCAGACTATCAGAGAACGCCCAGAATGATAAATACAAGTCTTAAAAGAAGCATTCTCCTTCGAAATCCAAAGATAATGCCCATGAGCCTCACATAGGACAAGGACCCACTCATGTCCGCTGTGGTTGTTATGTCCTTGGTGAAATATGGCTTTCATTCGTCATAAAGCTCAACATATTTTGACAAACCTAAGGCGTAATTAAGATATAGATGCTCTAATTTGGGATTAGTCCATTTATCGAGCCTTTATGGGCTATTTAGTACATAAGCAAACTGTTAGAGGATTAAATGTCCTAATAGAAACTCTAAGCTATAAAAGATTGATTACAATCTGAGAGACATTAACTATTTAGTATATAAGACAATAGTTAGATGATTAAGTGTCCTAAAAGAAATTCAAAGCTATAACAAGTACAATCTGAGCGACATTAGCTGGCATGAATTAAACAACAGTGATCTAAAATTTGGCATGTTAGAGAAGACAAGTGTCACAGTCAATGTTAAGAGGAAGAGTGCACTAACTCTCAAGTGGATCAGAATTCTCCACCTTCCATGCCCAAGCATTTGTTGAAGATGAAAGGTCAGAACATACAGATGGTTCAACATCCTGTTCCATATTATCATTTACTTCTGTATGGGTAGTTGAAAGAACCCCATTTTCAGCATTTGGTAAAATCATTGGATCAGTAGGATAGAGAGCATCCTTATCCCTGATTGACATATATCAGTAACCCTATATTAATTCCCAAGAAATAAATCTGAAATAAGTGATTTAGCAATTATATTGCTCATGAAGCCACCTCTCAATAGTATCCCATTCATCAATTGGCTGTTTGGAGCTATTATCCTTTTCAATCGCAATACTTCCATTCTCTAGGCTGCCAGATTCAGAAATAGAATCCTGAGGTAAAACCAACAGGTGAGTGAAAAGGGAAAAAAAAAAAAAGAAAGCACGAACCATAATCCAACCAAAAATTTTCATCAATTTATAATAGGATTCAGAAGATTATATAAGCAGTATTCATGCACATTATGCGCTGCATACTCACTCTGGCAGTCAGTTCTAGAAATATATTTTTGAAAAGGGTAGTTCAAAAAACATTGCTTTTGTGTCAGTAAATTGATTAACAAAATGTCAATATATATATAAAAAATCTTGAATTTCGAAAAATAAAACCACAAATTAATACCCCTGAATTAATGAGGAAAGCTTTATAATGAAAAACAAAAAAGGTCAAAAAGAAGCAAGGCATTCCATTCAATGTGCAAGTGACCAAGGACTGGACGCCTTGACAATGGTGCGACACTAAAAATCAACCTTCATATTACTAGCAGCTAACTAATATGCATTTTCACATAAAATTAAAACTGCATTATCTCTGATAATTGATAGTCTTCAAGTTACCATCCTTATCCCAAAAACTCCATTTTTTTTAATAGTTTCACCTACTATCTATTGCATTCCTATGTCATTTAGCAACAATAAAGCCTAGAATACAATTCTTCCTTTCAAAAAGATGTATAAATAACACAGTAATTTTTTTGTAAGCAAGAACAACAACTGAGGTTTGGGGGATTCGAAAGGGTGAAGAGCCCGTTCCACTAGGCTAGAGTCCATCCTCAAATACCATTACTCTAGAAACAACAAAGAACAGGAAGTACGACAGTAGAGTCTTCAAAGACAAATCGAGCTGACGCAATAATTCCCAATATGGCACACTGGCAGTATGAGTCCATAGATAGTGGAAAAGTCTCCCTATCAAGTATCAAATTATATAAATTGGCCAAATACAAGCTTATGCCATCATTACATACTGCAGAGGCAAAACATGGTATACCTGCATCATGATTGACACCCAATTGTAAACTTAATTTGACATCTAGAAGTAGATTTGGAAAATTAAAGAAATAACTACTCTTTAGGAATGGATAAGAAACCACTTAATAAGTTTACTTATAACACCTGATGTTCTAACCTGCTTCAACCATCCATCATTAATGATCCTAAAAGCTTCATCACGGGATAGAAAGGACCCAAAGAAATACTGCAAAATCAGTAATTGGATTTAGAAAGTACCGCTCAAATAGGAACTCCAAAAAAAAATTGTGCAATACTTCCATACGACGTCCCCTCACAAAAGAACATGGGAAAGACAATATTCTTGATCTAGAACTACCTTTCTCCCTCCAGCAACTATCTCTATAGCATTAGGAAAGATTCCAGCTGTCTTCGCTCTTATTACACTAGTGACTTCAAGGAATGGAATTATTTTCTACAGTATAAAAACGAAATTCCAAAACATCATCAGGATTGAGAAAAAAAAAGCACATTATACTCTTAGAAGCAAGTAGAGAGATAACCAATGTTTGGAAGTTACCTTTGTCTCATATCCAAATATGTTGGAATAGAAGCATATGTACCGAGTAAACAGGTACATGTGACCCTGAAACAAGTTAAAATGTAAAAATGTTAAACATATGTCCTAGTTTGCAGAGATTACCACATAGCTACAGAGCTCAATATACACAAAAGTCAGGAAAACACAAATTTAGCTTAAATTAACTATTGCCCAAATAGTCTTATATAGAAGAAGAGAAGTCACCATATGCAGTCATTAAAAGGGCTAGGAAAGCGCAATTGCACTGTGAGAGGCATGCTTAACAAATACCAATTCAAAACGAAACTTCTAGTATACAAGGCAGAATCACTATCACCTGGAGAAGAATACTCTCCTGAGAAGCACAATTAAAGTCTTGGACAAGGACCTGTCAGTTTAAAGAACAAATGAAATTTTTAGACAGATAGAAGAGAAGAAAACCTTCATAAGTATTTAGTGAACTTCACAAATTAGAAGTATCTTAAAAGAAATGGTAAAAAAAACTATTTCTTTGATTTCTTTATCTCTATTTTTATATCTTGGAAAATCTGGTTGGCTTGGAATTCAAGAGCTTTTTCAAGGAGCAGAAGTTGAAACTTCAATAAATGCTCTGTTCTAGAAGTTTTAAATCTTTCTCTATCTCGTTGGTTTATGTTTGTGTCTCTGGTTGATGTAGGGAGTTGCACCCCCTTGAAAAAAGTTTCTTTTATCTTCTGAAAACTATTCAGTGAAAATACTTAAATATTTACAAATGTTTTTCAGATTCAAACCATGGGATAGTCAGTTTCATGTCAAGAAATGACACTAGTCTGTGAAAATACTTATATATTCACAAATGTTTTCCAGATTCAACCCATGGGATAGTCAGTTTCATGTCAAGAAATGACACTAGACAACTCACTTCGTCGGGCGGAAGACGAAACAATTGTCGATACTCTTCACTTTTCGATGCTGATGGAGACTGGAAAAGAAAAACACAATTAACACACCAAATGAGCTTCACAAACTAGAAAATATCTCATTTCCACACAACACAACAGTAAAGTGAAAGAAACAGTTAAAACAGCAGAACATGGAAAAAACTTGTACATAAATTCGGTAGTAATTGCCTCAACAATCCAAACCAGGCAAGCTATTTGTTAGTGTGCAGAGGTAGAGAGATGCTTATGCTAACTATATAAGCAAAGATTTCTAACAATTAAAGCCCATTCATCTAAGCTCAATGTAATTCTAGGGAAAACTAAACACTATCTAACAGATGAAGTCAACGGCAGGTGCGTACAAACCTAAACATGGACAAATATGTTGATACACCTGCAATCTTACGAAAGTCAGATTCAATAAACCATCACCACTGGGTTTAGTTAAAGAAAGTCCTTAGCTTATAGCAAAACCTACGTAACAGGAGGTAGATTTCAGTTTTGTCTAGTTTTGTCAAGATTCTTGTAATTTGTTTCATTGGGCTGCACTAACTTACTGCCCTTGTAATAGAATTCCTCTATTTCTTTCAAAAGAAAAAAAATAAAAATAATTCAGAGCTTTCATCTTCCATGTACAGATTAACTAGGAAAAAATTGAGACCTAATTAACACAAATTTTCAAATATTAATAAATGATTAACCCAAAGGTCTGCGTACATCCTACATGTCCCAGACCTCGACCACTGTGGGAGACTTATGCGCGGAAGTTGTTTACCTTTATTAATTAACTTTATGTGTTCATTGTCCAGAGGTATTATTTCCTTTTCTTGAAGAAGTAAGAGAAATTTAAAAACACATGTGAAGGGAGGGGCAAAGGCAAGATTTATAACACTGCCCATGATAATTCAAGTACCCACCTTTGTTGCATCTTATGTCTAAACTCTAAACAAGAGTTGATAAAATTGACCAAGCCAATTTCTCCGGTGCCTGACATTGATATACTCACAGAACGAATTTCAAATGGTTTTTCGATCGGTGCAACCAGTCAGGAAACGAATGGGAAACCAGCCATATGTAAAAGATGCTATAAAGATAAAAGAGAGAATGAGGTCCTCAAAATGCTGATCATCCACAAGGAATCAAATACCAAACAAAAAAAAAGAAGGGCATAAGACCTTCTATACTTGACGCACACGAGAATCTCCTCTTTTTCTTCCTCTACGCTAAATGATTGTTAGAAGGATTGAAGAAATTAATTTTTCCCTCTGTCTACAACAATACACACCTTTCCAAGCAAATAGCTAATCATCTAACTATAGATACTGCCCAGAAAATTTTCATATATTTAGATCCATGTCCAGAAGTTGTTTTTTCCAAAGGCAACACTAAATAAGATGCTGCAGGCTGCAGCATCGTGCATCACTTTCCTATTGTATATGGCACCCGCAGACCAAGCCCTTCAACCTCTTCGGAAGATTTGGAATCATCAAAACCCTTCCAAGTTGCTTTTCATCGAAAGACACAGTATTGGTCTCCCAACCTCATGCCCAACGCAGAGACAGTAGTGGGGTACTCCACATATTTTGTGGGTGGGTGGCTGTCTGTTGGAGAATAGCTATGGGCTTGGAGGTTGTACCTCAAAATCATATTGATATCCCTATAACACGTCAAGTTCTTTTGGTGACCTGACCATAACCACCCTAACATATTCCAATACAAAAACTAAACGTCTCCAGACCACATACGTATCAGATTTAGAAGAATAAAACGCCATTTATTCTCATCCCATTCTAATCAACTTAGTCGAATAGCTGAATTAATTACTACTAAACAAAAGGAATCATAGATTTTCCCAAAGCCTTATTTCTTGAAACAAGGGAGCCTTAATATGTAAATCAACCGGTGTAACCCGCACGAATTGAGAATTTGAGGATTACAGTGAAGAAGCCTCTATGCTATTGCTACCTAGTCTCAATTATTTTACGTGTGTGTCTCAGTCCACATATTAACTCAACACTCAGTCTTCCTTTTGATGTTACTGTTTTTTTCTCATGAACAGAGAAAGGGGAAAAAAATGCACAAAAAATATTCAAATAGAACTACCTGAAATTCAACGCTTCTTTTAGGGCTGGAACCGGAAATTGATAGCTCTTGATCGCTGCGATCCTGCGCGTCGGCGGTGCTGGGTAGAGTAGCTGTGGAGGAACGATCAGACGACGCGTCGGAGTTACGTTTCGAAGGAGACGCATCCAATTGCGGCGACGAATCGATCCTCTCTGGACTCGCAACAGCACCCATGGCGATGGCCGATAGAGATCGAAAGGATCAAGCGAGCGCGCAATAGAGAGCGTGAATGACTAATGAGGCGTTTGTTGGGTTTCCAGAAACTGATCGAAGGAGGTGTCGGTTAAGTAAAAAATACTTGGCTTCACTTCAATAAGGATTCCTAACTCACTGTGACGTCGACTCTTTCTGACGTGGCACTGTATCTGCCAATCATTACATTTGGGCCCCGCTGAAACAGAACGCTTTAGCGACCGTTAGAGGAAGGTCACTGGTCAAGAATTCGTATATATGTTGTAATGGGCCTGATAATTGCTAGTGCCAGTTGGGCCTCACCGGTTTTCTTGGGCCTGGTAATTGCTTGTGCCCATTGGGTGATTTGTTCCTCAGAGTCAGAGCATTGTTACTTTGCTAGGACTCAACTTGGGCCTGTGGGCTCCATCCTGAAAGTTTTTTATTTGGTTTATGGGCCAGTTCCCATGACCCTAATGGTTTGGGCCTTGTTATTTTTATTTTAAAAAAAAAAGAAAAAAAGGAAACTTTTTGCAATTAAAATCTGTGTTTATCAAGCATTCTGTCTTAATGATTAGTAGTATTTCATTGGATTCTCACATTGCATCATCCACTTATAAATGAATTCCGATTATTAGGTCTTGGATTACATGTACAAATCTCGAGTAGTTCAGTTGGCGAGTTGGGTCGTATATAATCTCAAACCCTGAGTTCAAGCCTCATTCCCTTCACTAATCAAAAAAAAAGTGTCTTGGATTACATGTAATTTTAGCTCAAAAAATCCTCTCTTTCTCCCATCAAACAGAAGCTCAAAGATGAACATAAATGGTAAACATATCCACCATGGTTAGTGGGAGGATTCATACTTTTTTTTAAGAAATAAACCAATAATGGGCACTGAAAAAAGCCTTTCGGTGGACCAAAAACAGTAAGTGAGAAAGGAATCATGAAAGAACCCACCCTATTGTATGCTACTTTTAAAAAAATCAAAAATAGTAAATGATAAATATCAATGATTTTGAATCTAATATTGTATTTTTGTTTAATAAAAATATTAAATTAATTAAAAATTACATGAAAAACTTAAATGGTTATAAATTGTTGGATACAAAATGTGTAAATTATCGTTTTTTTCCCCTAAAAAATCAAAATCTTACATAATTTTATTTATTATTTTAAAAATATTTTGTATCTAAAAATCAGGAAAGAATGGAGTATAGCCCAATCCGAACCGACCTTTGAATGCCTTCGCTTTCCCTTATTCCAACACAAACTCATACTTTCAAACCTCTAATTGTGTTCTTTTCAATAAAGCAAAGCCAGCCAAGCCCCACCACATAGATTTCAAAAAAAAAAAACACTTTATTTTTGGAAATGCGGGCAAATATTCCTCAAATGAGTAGTAAAATATTTGTGCTAATCATTTTAATCACAAGTAAGTCTTAGCACTTTCATGGGATTTGAGAAGTCTTGGTCTTGACCATCAACAAACAAATAGACAAAATATTTATTTAACATTTTTAAAGTTGCTCAATCATGATCCACATCACCCATGTTTTGTCTTGCCACATGATTGTTCTTCACTTTTTTTAGTCTTTAAATAATGTGGGTATGTTGGTCTTGCAAGTAAGGTAAAAGTTTTATAAGCTTCTAGAATCTAATTTAAATAATAAATAACAAAAAATTTAGCAAAGCAAACACTAACAATCTAAATTTTTTTTTCTACCAAGTACGACGTCATACAAGTTTGTTATTTGGACATCTGATAGTGAGTTCAAACTCGAACTCGCGAAAACAAAAATTTCTCACCTGACGATAGAGTAAGTATGGCCAAAGCTCAGTGTGTGGCCCAAATTGTATGACTCACATCGGGAATCGAATTAATGAACTCCCTAGTCAATATGATTTGGCCCCAGAGAAATTTGTGTTAGCCGTCGGGACGAGTATGCTGGGAAACACATCTGAAGGACTATCCTTCTGAACGGGCTAAGTAGTTGTCGGGACTACAGTTTTTTATTATAAATAGAAGTATTTTCTAGGGTTGTAATTAAGTATTTAAGTTCCTATTGTGTTGTTTTCTCTAAACATGGGTTAGAGAGGCGGCTAGACCTAGTGAGTGAGAGAGAGAGAGAGAGAGAGTAAGGTGAGAAAACTTTGTGGTTTATCTTTTAGTGTAATTGAGTTTTGGTATGGGACTGTGAGAGATTCAAAGATGTATAGAGTGTAGAGATTAGGTTCTGGAGTAGGGCTTATGAAAATCTCTTGAGCCCTTAGGTATTCTTGGGTTTCTCTTGTAGAGAAGATCACTGGGAGTGTGGTTGTATAAATTTTTCTACATATAGTGAAGTTTCTCTGGTTGTCTTTTGACAACGATAGTGATTTTTTTCTACAGGTTTGGAGTTTTCCACGTAAATTGTTTGTTTTGTGATTGTGTTGCTTTTCTAAGTTCAATTTATCTCTTGTTCATGGTATTGTCGAAGGAGGATCCTAAGATAATCTCCCAATAATTTACTAATTAGACTATCACCCAAGTGGTTAACAATTTATTCACTAATGTGTCCTACGTTTTATATATCTATGTCCTCAATTAGCATTCTATTTTGTGTTTATATACATTTATTTATGAGAAGCATATATTATATCTCCCATTTTTATTCTCACTTTTGGTTATTATATATGTGACAAGGAAAAAATTATTCTCCCAAATATTTCGAAGGCTCAAAGCTAGCTGGAAGCGAAATAGAGGCTCAAATATTGGAGATTTGATTCAGAGCAACTCCAACAATGATATGTAAAATGCGTTTTCAAATGTGTATTATACATACTTCAAAAATAGTTTACATTCTTGTTTATAATTTCTAAAAACTCTTCTGTCCAACAATAGTTCATAAATTAATTAACTCATTTTTGCTCTTCAAAAAATATATATAGTCACTCTTTCTCTCCTCTACGGATTTATATAATTGGGAGCTCATAGGAGGGAATCTAAATTTACATAATTTGATAATAATTCTGTTTGAATGATAAAAACTAAAAATGAGTACGCATATTGAGCAGCTACACTTTAGGCCAACAAAGGACTCAGAAGAAGCTGACCACTCACTGACCTGGTCCGAACCCACCCTCCAATTGTTCCGTAAACCCCGAACCGTGTCTGTTAACCGATTTGTCTATTGTGGACTGCCATGCTCGACGCTGGCTGACTGACCTTTGCACGCGCGCTTGTCCTCAATTCCCAAATTGACCTCTGTCTGATGACGTAAATTAATTTTATACAAATACACAATCCAGTGAGGGGTGCATTCGTCTTGGGAATTATTAAGATTCGCTTGTACTATGCAACGCGCCCTTCTAATTACGTAGGGTCACGCCCGTATGACATGACATGACACCAATATTCCCTTAATGGACAAACACTCGTTTATTTTAAAAATTATAATACTCTTAAATTGATATTTAATTAAAATTTACACAATTTACACTCGAACCACTAATGAAAGTGGTGAAAATCGTACCAATATATCACCACCATGGTGATCAGGTTCGAATCCCTCATTTTTCATTTAAAAAAAAAAAGTTATACAAATATTTACAAAATTAATCAATTTTCCAACAGTATTTGATTACATTTTTTTGACATATTAGCATTAACATTTTCTTATTGGATGAACTACAAGAAGTGGGTTTTAATGATAGAAAAATGTGAAAGGACATAAACAAAAGGGCATGTTATTGCTCAATGAGTTGGGCCATTTTTAACAATTGGCTTCTTAAATTGATTTCATAATGATAAACCTTAGACCTTCTAATATCTTGGGAGAGAACCAATAACCATGAAAATATTAATAAAAAAAATCATACAATATAGACCATAAAGTGTCGCAAGTGAGTCGTTGATTGAACGACAACCACATTGCATGTAAGGGATTACCCACCCATTAAGACGTGGGTTTGAATCATACTTCCTCCCCAAATCCCTGTTTCACAAAAAAAGAGAGTCACAATTTTAACTAATAAAATAAATTAATTAATAAAAAAGTATTATTACGACAAATGTGCCTAACTTGACCGTCATAAGAATGAGAAGAAAGAAGAAGAAGACAAGTTTTATAACCATGGCCCACTACTTTCCTGGTTCCTTTTTTAGCAAGAAAAGTTTTATTCCATTTACATATTTATTTATATTTAATATATGTTTTATATTAGAAATACCAATAACTTAGATGACGCTCATATATGTTATATCTCATAGAGATCCCGAGTTCAAGCTTCTCCCATCCCCTTCTCCTGTAATAAAAAGAATGTTTGTATTATTATAGTGTCATTTGTAAATGACATTTTTTAGCTTCAACGGCCATCCTTAATACCCACCACATACCCTTCATCCATAATGCCTATTGTCCAATGATGGTATGTACAATGTTAATAAAGTTCCCAATAATCAAATTATATGGAAATGGGCCCATGTGGGCCTATACAAATGTATGGTGCCATCGTGTCGAAGCCCACAAACAATCTCTCCTTCCCAAAAATAAAAAAATAATTATATTTGCCTCTCTTTTTCTCTTTAAAAATCAAGTGAAATGATTCTATTATCATATGGATATTGTTATCTAGATTAATTAAGGAGTAATTATCATCATCATTATCCTCTAAGTTTTGTTCCAAAACTAATGTTCTCATTAATTTTTAATTATTCCAATCTATCTTGTCTTTAATGTATTATCTATTTAAAATCTCTTAACATGTTTCACCACAAAATATTAAGCACGTATGGATGCATTGTATAGAAAAAAAAATAATGTTATCAGAAATCCCACACCCCCATACATGTCAATAATATTGTCCGTTTTGAATTATTCGGTTTCCGTGGATATATCGGACCCGCACGACTTTGTTTCTCCTTAACCTAGTTATTAAGGGCCAAAATCCATGGGTCAAAAAACTCAACTTACTTAGGGTAAAAAAAGACATTTGTTACATATTAAGGGTGGAGTTTGATTTTATTAACAAATTGATTGAGCATTGTCCAACCGATGTGTGACTCTAACTCATAACAAATATAGAGCCATATAAACAATAAGTTGGAGAGAATGAATTATAACATAATATTTATACCATATAATATTTTTTAGAAACCATGAGCTATTGAGTTTTGGCATACTCGAATACTCGAATTTAAGAACTCCCGAACCCGAATCCGAACCCGTAAAAGTTTGGCTTATTGGTGAATGAGGATGACACGGAGGAAAGGCGGGAAGCGGACCCACAAGCTTGTAAAGTAGTGTAGCTTAAAGAAGGAACACAGTGGGTCCCAAGGAAAAAGGGTCCCACCTTACCCTTACGGTGGACCCCACATTCCCTCTCTCCCTCTCTGCTGCTAAAGTGCCACCGGCTCTGTCCATACAAAGCAAGAACCAAAGAGGAAAAAGCAAAAGCTACAATTCCTACTACCAGCTACAGCCATCCAAGAGAAAAAAGAAAAGCTTCGGTTGCAGAGAGAAGACAGAGACAGAGAGCTCTCTTTGTCTCTTGGGCTCTGAAAATCTCTTAAAATCTCGAACGGCTACTTGGAGAAAAAGGCTTTGTGGAGTACGAATCTCAAAGAAGTGTGTAGTGTAGTGTGAAGAGAGCCAGAGCTTCATTCTCCTTCTCTAGGAAGTCCTCCGATTTGTACATGCCCGTCCGTACGGACTCTTGCTATAGCTGGTGAGTAATTCCATTTTTTGGTCCCCTTTTTTAATGTAATTTTTCGTGTAGTCGGCTTGATTTTATTTATTTTTTTTAAATTTCCGTATGCTTTTATGGTTTTTGAGATCTCTTTATGTAACTAGATTCGAATTGGGTTTTTGCGTAGAATTTAAGGGTTTATATAGGGAATGTGCGCAGATGGGAACAAAAGAAGTGCGAGAGAATTTCGATTCCTTTTCTCTGCTGAGTTAATGGGCTTGTTTTTTCTTGCACTTTTTGATATTGTTATGTTTTTTATTTGTATTTAGTGTACCATGAATGTATTGGAGTTTATAGCTGTTGCAGCTAAGCATATGATTTATTTGCCTCATTTGGTGAGAGGTTTTTTCTTAGAAAATAGTGTTTTTCCACATCAAGGGGTTTGATGGTACAAGGCTCTTGTAGTGAAGGTTAGCATCTATTGTAGACTTGTAGTTTATCTTATATAAGGCATTTGATTTTCATTTGTTGTGACTTGGGAAAGCTGTATTTTCTTGGATTATTTACCCTTTTATTTTTAATTTTTGTGGAGGGGATGAGATAAGACAAATTTCCGGCTCAAGCCGCTCAAAAGGCACATAGTAATCTATGTGTTTATGCTATAATGCCTATACACTATGATAGTGCTGCTTTTAGAAATTAAATCAACAAGATACAATTGAGTTATGTTATTTCCTACTTTATTTTGGGACCTCGTTCATGGGGTTGAGGTGGCTTGTTTTCCGGTTGTTCTTCGACATTCATTTCCACCAATTATTGAAAAATTGATATGTGTCCTAGACTTCTAGTGAATTAATTTGTTAACAGAATGTAATGCTCCTTAAACAAGCTAGAATTTGAGGATATTCGTTTGCTGCTTCTATGTTCTTGATTAAGTAAAAATGTATTGTAAGAGGGAAATTGAAGTAGAAGCTGGTGTGGAACTTACATTCCCAGTGGATCATGTTACTTATTCGCAGGGTTTCACGCTGAAGATAATTTCTGTAATGTTATACATGGAAAGGGTTCCAGAATCAAAGGCAAAGGCTCTTCCCGGGAAATTGCCCATAGTTGTTGAGTTACCAAATACAAGCATGACCTCGAAGAGGGAAGTGGGTCAGGCATCAAGCATGCACAGAGGAGGCTTAGTAAGAGAACAAGTAAATCGATTTAATGGACAAAGCTCCAGGGATTTAGACTTAGCCTCACCCATAAGAACATGGACACAAAAAGACTCTCTATCTAAACAAGTTGGTCAAGCATTTGACATGCACAAACGTTTTGCAAGAGTGGATCTGGGTCATTATAATGGACGAGACTCCCGAGATTCAGACTCGCCTGCACCCATCAGAACATGGAAAGGTAAAGATTCTTTGCCTGAGCCAGAAGAACTGATGACCGATGTTCTTTCATTCGAAGGCAGTGGTGATTCTTTTGATGAAGGTGGCACAAGTTTGTTCTGCGGGGCTAGTCATCCCCCAGAACCTGTTGATACTGATTTAATGAGACAAGTCTATGTACCAATTGGTCAAACCAAATCCGAAGCTAGTTGCCTGATGAAGAGTATGTCTGTGAAGGGACCCTTTTTGGAAGATCTTTCTATCCGTGTCCCTGCTAAGAAACCAAGTCCAGCTGTTCTTTCCCCTGCAGAAAGTATAGTTGAAGAGCCTAATGACATGGTTACTTCGTCTCCTCCATTTTCAGTTCTCCGGGCATCGCAAAATACAGATAACTCGCTCCTTCCCCCAGATTCAGAGGAGAATGAATGTGTTTGGGATGCTTCTTTGCCTCCGAGTGGTAATGTAAGCCCATATAGTAGCATTGACAGTATGGGTGTCGTCACAGCTATGAGCATTGTCAATAGTTGTTCCAGTACATACAGGAGTGATACCATTATGAGTGATGGGCTGCTTAGCCTGGACAGGAATTGTGAGGGCACAAAAGGGAGTGTTAGAGGGGATTTACTTGAAAGTGCAAAGACTAGTCTTAGTCGAGCAAGTCACAGCAGTGGTCTTAGTGATGACAGTAATTGGAGCAACTTTACTGGGAGTGCTAATAAACCTCACAAAGGAAATGACCCTAGGTGGAAGGCCATTCTTGCCATCCGAGCACGCGATAGAATTTTGGGCATGAGTCATTTTAGATTATTCAAACGGCTTGGTTGTGGTGATATTGGCAGTGTATATCTCTCAGAGCTGAGTGGAACTCATTGTTATTTTGCAATGAAAGTGATGGACAAGGAATCCCTTGCAAGCAGGAAGAAGTTGACTAGGGCTCAAACAGAAAGGGAAATTTTGCAGCTGTTGGACCATCCATTTCTTCCAACTTTATATACACACTTTGAAACCGACAGATTTACTTGTTTGGTAATGGAATATTGCCCTGGGGGGGATCTGCACACTTTGAGGCAACGGCAACCTGGCAAACATTTTTCTGAATATGCTGCACGGTATGGTTTATATTCACTGACATTCTTTTAAGTTTTAACTATCTTGGGCATTTAGCATTCCTCCACCGTTTCTTCTCCTCCATGATTAAAGGCTTAGCATTCTACCTTATTTTGCTGTCATGTTATTTCCGTCTTTGTTTAATTCCTTTTTTGTAATTTTTGCTCTGCATTTATTGAAGTTAGCATCTGGTGAAGGCTTCTGTTCTGAATTTGTTTTCTTTGCTGCCCTTGCTTGCCATTTTATAATTTTTCTGCAACTTCATAGCGTAGAAATGGAATAAAAAATGGTTCTGAATACTTAAAATGGCGCTCACTTGTACTTGCTGTCTTGTTTCATATGTTTGCTTCTGTAGCTACCAGTTTCATTTAGACGACGTTGCATAAATCATGTAACACAATGTTATTTCAACTACTCTGTTCAAAGAAAATGTTGGTTCAGCTATTATATGGAATGGCGTGTGCGTGATACTTGGTTTCATCTGTTTGAATTTACACCGCACATGATTCTTCTCTCTGCCAGAACTAACGTTTGATCAGAAGAGCTAAATAAGCTACAATGCTAAAAAGTAATGCTTGGCTGCTTCAGGCCTTTATTAATATTCACTCAGAGTTTACCCTTACTTGTGCACTGTTGTCTGCCTATTTAGTATGACAAAGACCATGGTTTACTCTTCTTGTTATAATGATTTCCTACTTTATTGGAAGTTAACAGAGGAAAAGCTATCTGCATATGGGGTAGTTGTTGATTTAAGATACCTTTCGCTTGTGGTAATTTACTTAGTGAGTCCTGAGTAAATTATTATACTTGTATTCGTGTACTCCAGGTTACTAGATTCATGGCCAAACTGCTTCATGCATTGTCACTGGTTAATTGGCTACATATTTCCTTCTTTGAAGCAAAATAGAATCGTATCATGATCCAAAAACGTCCTGCAACTGGTATAACCTAAAAAGAAGGAAAGAAACAAGGAAAGGTCATTTTAAAGACCAAACTCCAAAGAGCACTGAAACCTTGGAGAAATGACAAGTTATAAACCCATAGTTGGAGAATGACTAAGCAACAATTAGATTAGCTAATCAGCTTTCTTTATCATATGCTGGAAGTATATCCTGTGGTTTCATTCAAGTTGAAAGTGTGTTTGCTGTATATAGATGGTGAAAAAGAAGTTACAAACTGAACAAACGGATGAACTATCCAAGACATTGTGACTAGACTTACTAGGAAACCAACCTTTGGAAGTGCATTGTGCTCAGCTCTGTTCAAAGCTCGCAAGGCATCAGAGCTTTGGACCATTCACTCAACAAAGTGATCCATGCTTGAACTGCATCATGGCTTGTGGGCTAGCAAGCCTCTTAAATATCTAGGTTTCCACAGAGGTTCGGAGCAATGTATAAAAAGAGATGAAGGTTAAAATGATTCAGTGCAAATACTTGGGGACCTCAAATAGTTTCTATTAAGGATTCATGTAGCCAACCCTAAATGTTTGGTATTGGGGCTGCTTGTCATTGTTGTTGGTGGCATAAAAGTAGTTTGCCTACTTGATGTTTATGCTACTCAAGTTTTTGCCAAATCAAGCTAAATGGTATGTCGTTATTTGATGAGGAGTTACTTCTTGTGGAAATACTATTATCGGATGAATTTTTTATTCATTGTTTTTCCTTGTGCAAGCAGGTTTTATGCCGCAGAGGTTTTGTTGGCGCTGGAGTATCTGCACATGCTTGGAGTTGTCTATAGGGATTTAAAACCTGAAAATGTTCTGGTCCGTGATGATGGGCATATAATGCTGTCAGATTTTGACCTTTCACTTAGATGTGCAGTTTCACCCACTCTGATCAGAACCTCTTATGATTCTGACCCTTCAAAAAGGGGAGCTGGTGGTGCATTTTGTGTTCAACCTGCCTGTATTGAGCCTACATCAGTATGCATTCAGCCTGCCTGCTTCATTCCTCGATTCTTCCCCCAAAAGAGTAAGAAAACCCGAAAACCTCGTTCAGAAATTGGGTTACCAGCTAGCTGGCTTCCAGAGCTTGTTGCTGAACCTACCGCAGCCCGATCCATGTCTTTTGTTGGAACTCATGAATATCTAGCCCCTGAAATTATCAAGGGAGAAGGCCATGGTAGTGCAGTCGATTGGTGGACATTTGGCATTTTCTTGCACGAGCTACTCTATGGTAAAACCCCATTCAAAGGCTCAGGTAACCGTGCTACACTGTTCAATGTGGTAGGGCAGCAACTCAAATTTCCAGACTCTCCAGCAACCAGTTATGCAAGCCGGGATTTGATCCGGTGCTTGCTGGTGAAGGAGCCCCAACACCGACTAGGAGTGAAGAGGGGTGCAACTGAGATCAAGCAACACCCTTTCTTTGAAGGTGTCAATTGGGCTCTAATAAGATGTAGCACACCACCAGAGGTACCAAGACCAGTAGAGGCAGAAGTTCCACGGAAATTCGATCAAGTCGACCCAATTGGCATTGGCAGCACCAGTAAAAGGATTGTAGGAACAGACATGAAAGGTGGGGGCAACTATCTCGACTTCGAGTTCTTCTAAGCTCTTATGTTGCAATGATACTATGTTTCAGAAAGTTAAGTGACTGAGGGTTATTGAGGGGCTAATAGTTTTATAATTTCAACCCAAGCAGGCCTTAGTTTCTGATTAAAGAATTGTTGGTTCTATGTTTTATGGGTAATCATCAGTTAAAATCCCAAAAGAGTTTGCCTGATAATGAAATTCAGCAAAGCTACCCAATAGATTTACAGACATTGGTTTCATTTCATCTTTTGAGTCATGATCTATGGCATCTATTGCAGGTTCTTTTCTCCTGGGCAATCTAGAGAGATGGTAAGTGCCTATTGCAGTTTCTTTTCATTTTGGGGGATTGAGCCCCTTGGAACCCATTGGGCCAAGGGCCGTATGATAGCTGACTGTGGGCCGGGCCGGTTGAATATATTGGTGGTAAACTTTAGTCACACTCCTATATTTATTAAAGATACCTCGTGAATTGATTTTTATAAGGGATGATCAACTTAAGTTGGGGTCATTAGAAATCATTGGGAAGTGTGTGTGATATGCTGATGTGGCAGAGTATGGAAGGGAAGGAATATGTGACACATACTACAATGGTAGTGGTAGTGAAAGAAATGATAGAGAGAATGAGAGATTTGTTGTTGATTGTAATGTTAAGTAGGGCTCAATCAAGATGTAGACCAAGCAAAGTCCCCTCTTCTCTCCATGCCACAACAAAAAAAGACCGTCAAAATGTCATTGTTATATCCATCCATTCTTCCATGCCCTAGTAAACATCACTTTATGAGCATCCAAGTCATAAATGAAAGTGCACCATTGTTTTTGCTCTTAGCACCATTATAGGCATCAAAGAAGTTGTTTATCAATAATTGGAAGCGATATACATCAACAATAGGAGTGACAAAACTTTATCCGATCTAGATGGCCGAATTTGTCCGACCCGGATTAAACCAAGTTTGGACATAAGTTATGTCCGAAATCCGGGTTTAAACAATTTTTTTTTGTCCAGTTTAAAATCGGGTTCAAGTGCAAGCACATAAATCTTTTCCGGTTTACTTATCCGGACACTAACCCGGATTAGATTATTGTTCGATTTACTTGTATGAATTAAAATTAATATGGATTTAATCAATTAAGTATGTCCGAAATTCAATCCGGATTAGGGTTCAGATATGTAAAAATTTCGTAAACACGTATTATTGTTCGACATGAAATCGATTTTTTGTCACCCCCAACTAGCAGGACCACTTTGGGAAATGTAAAATGTTTTGATATGACTGAAAAAACAAATAAAATTAAAGCAGCAACCAAAAAGTGTTTGCATTAGCAGAAAGGATTGTGGCCCACAAACTTATCATTCCTTTGCTTTTAATTTTTATCCTCTCATGGTCCCCTCTCTATATCTTCAGCCTTCATCTACTTGGGGGCTTACTTGCCCTGGCAATGTGGGCTTCTCAAGGCCACACAGACGGTCACACCATTCAATTTGTACCCAAAAATTCAGTAGCATCAAATTTTCTTTCATACTTGGTCCCTTGATATTTTCCCCTTAGAGTGTCTAGGGACCAGTAGCTGTCTCTTAACGCCTTCTTTTTCTTCTCATCGGAGTTAGTTGTATGCTGCGTTCGGGAAGGATGAATCGCTCCCGAAAAGGAATCTATTGATTCTCTCCCAATTGGTTGGACCGTAGGTGCGATGATTTACTTCACGGGCGAGGTCTCTGGTTCAAGTCCAGGATGGCCCAGCTGCGCCAAGGAAAAGAATAGAAGAAGCATCTGACTCCTTCATGCATGCTCCACTTGGCTCGGGGGGATATAGCTCAGTTGGTAGAGCTCCGCTCTTGCAATTGGGTTGCGATCCACCAATCATTAATTTTAAAGGTGGAATATTTGAACATTCTTTTTGTCCTTTTTTTTGGTGTGATGCACATTTTTTATTTGAAACATGTGGCGGATGAATCATTATCATATCAATGTACATCTAAGATTGCTATCAATGTACATCATTATGTTGCTTCCAACTATTACTGGTGATGATTTACTTGTGGATTCCACTATGGAATTCATCAAATCATTGACATAAAATGCATGTCAATGATTGTAAGATATTTTCAAAAAGACTCAACAAGTGATGATACCTAGACTCGGGTACGAGTGTCGGGTATGAATACATATTCATGTGACGGGTTCTTCAAATTGGAAGTCGCCATAGAGGGAGGCAAGGTAAAGTGAAGAGTCCAGGTATCATATCAGTACCCATGTCATGAATATCCGACACCAGTACGACAGGGTAAAATGAAGAGTCCGGGTAAAATGAAGAGTCCGGATCATCGGTGTCTAAGTGGTGATCGTTTCTATAGTGATGCTTGCTTTGATTTGGGGATTGAGCTTGCGCGTGTGCTTTCCGCTCGTAGAATTCAGAGTCCGGAGGCGATGGAGGGTAGAAATTCTCCCAATTCCACACAGACGAAGCTTGAGAAGGTGTGCTTGAGTAAGTCGAATTGGCTTGGAACGCCATCGGGAACTGGTAATTGGCACTGAAATTCGACTTCGGTGACGAAGAAGGACTAGTCTCCGACAATATGTGCGGAAGCTTCGTTCTTGGAGGCTTCCGGCGACGATGATTGACCACCGAGTCCATACTCGAGGCAGAGACGATGTGAGGCAGCTTTGAAGTAGCAATGGTAGCAGAAGGAGATGGAAAAAACGGCCGCGGCGGCGGGTGGATGGACGAAGGAGCAGGTGACGGCGGAACAACACGTGGAGGGATCGGATTGGAGGAAGCAGAATAGAGAGGATGAGGAGGAGGAGATGGGGACGGATTTGTCCTGTGTAAGAGGACAGCAGGGGTCTGGTCGGAGACTGAAAGGGGCTCACCGGAGGCAAAAGAGCAGAGAGCAGAGCCAGTAAGGCGAAGAGAACGGCAGTAATCGGCGTGGGCAGCGGCGAGGTGATGACGTGCGAAGACCGCCTCCTTCATGAGGCGGCGGCGCTCCTTGCAGCGTCTCACGGCATCCTCATTGTCGAGCTTGGAAGCTGCACAACCCATAGTGGTTTGGTGACAGAGTGGAGAAGTGAAGCTAAGGGGGAAGAAGGTTATAGTTGAGACTTTTTTTAGAGTGTTGTCTGTTTTAGTAAATCTATTTATAAAATAATAATATTCTTTTTTTTTTAAATATCACCGATAAATATTTTTTTTGGTACTTTAGGTATATAAAATAATAAATATATTATATCTAATTTTGTAAATACTGCCTAGTGTTGATGTCTGTGAATGTCTTTCCATTAGGGCTGTTATTGGTACGATTACCGTTACCAAACACGGAATACCGTTACCATACCAATTCTTTCGGTAACTCAAAAAATGTTACCGTTACCGTTACCGGAAGAGTCGGTATACCGATGGTCGGTATACCGATCGATCGGTAATGGTAAGTCGGTAATTGGTAAATTTACCAATTCTTAAACCTATTTAAAAAAGAGAAGAAAAAAAATGCATCAAGTAGCATTGTGATTAATAGTCATTATATGAAACTACAACACTTTCATCTTGCCTACAATATCGATAATAAAAATGATAGATTAATGAGAAGGATCATTGTGCTACATGTGAATAAGAGAAAATACCTATCAATCGGAGAAAAAAAGAAAGGAGAATTCACATAACATTATTCCAACAATCTATAACGGAAAATCTTTCATTTCATTAATTTCTAATATTTTTAGTATCCGAAGTGTTTTAAACTCCATAGCAGGAAAGCTAGAAGAAACAAAATAAATAAAGATAAAAGACCATAATGGAAAGGGAGAAGAAAAGCATGTAATCAATACCAACAAAGCATTTTGTTATGTAGCAAACGCTGCTTTAAAGTTAATGAAATTGCTACGAGTGATATATAAATGATAACCCTAAAAATAATCAATGGTCTAGATTAAATTAGATCAATCTAATTGTCATAATTAAATAAAACTAAAACTAAAAATAATATTAATATATATTTAATATATATGTCGGTAATCGGGAAATTTACCGGTTTTGAACTTTGCTTACCGTTACCGTTACCGAAATCATCGGTAAATTTACCGTACCGAACAATTGGTAACGGTATACCAATCTTCTGCTATTTTCGGTAACCAATTGGTCGGTAACGGTATACCAATGGATAATTTACCATACCAGTAACAGCCCTACTTTCCATGGCATATGTTCTTGGTTTAGTTTATTTAATTTTTTTGAAGTTTTGCTGCCAAATTGTGTTATATTATAAAAGTTTTGTTTGTACGGTGGTTTTTTTTTTTTTTTTCTAGTTTTTTTTTTGGTATAAAAAAGATTAAACAAGGTGTTGTTGAATGTTCACGTGGGTGTTGGGGATTGGAGGTAGGACCCAACCACATTTTTTTTTCTTGGTCCAAGGACCCACTACGCTTAGCATTGGAGGTACTACAACAGGTGTATCAAGAAAATCAGAAAATAAAAAAGGGAAATCATAAGTGTATAGTACTTAGCACAACTAATTTAATAATATATTTTTTATTCAAAATAAAAATTAAATTTATCGTTGGAATATCTTGAACTTATATTAAAGGTCTAGAATTGTCATCTAAATTAAATTTTTGTTTTGAATAAAAATTATATCATCAGAATCAGATTCATCACGTTAAAGACTACACATTTATAATTTTTGTAAAATTTTTCAAAATTATTTTAGTGCACTATTGGTGCAAAGTGCATCGGTTCTCCCGGATCCGGGGCGGAGGATGGGGAGAACTTTAGGAACTAAGTTAATGGGTCTACCATTTGGTTGATTATTAGACCATTTAGTGTGAGGCTCTAAGCAAATGTAGTGTTGTGTTTTTTTGGATTAAGTTGCTTGGTCTTTTCTTCAACTTAAGATCCTGTTTTGTTTGAGAAAATGTTGGTTCAACCCCCTTTTCTATGTTTGTCTCCCTTCTATACATATTGCTTATATATATACATGATACGAAAATATAAAAACAAAAATCAAAATGAAGAGAATGCAACCAAAATAGTCAGGAGTCTCACAGATTTTAAAAAATTTGAGAAGAACGAAATGATAAAGAGAGAGAATGCATAGATATATACCACAATGAGTGGATCCTTTCAAAGAAAAGCAGCAAAGGGATACAGGATTGAAAACAGTGAAATGGTGAGTTAGGTCAATGGTCTTACTGGACCACACCTCCCATACCCATCCTTTCTTTCCTCCTTTAAAATTTTTGCCCTTCTTTTATCAATAATTTTCCGAGAAAAAAAGCTTGGAACTTTTTTCTATTAACAATTTCGACATATATCTTAAAACGGTGTGAAAGTGCTTTTGGCCAGCATCTAATTCCTCTTTATACAAGGAACCCCCGAAATTTGTTCACTATTTTACCCCGGAGGGCTAAAGATTCGGAGGGGTTTGTTTCGAACTCTCGCTTGGCAATAAAGCATAAGGTGTTTGGTAGGGACTAGGGTTCGTGAACCTTGCTACACCTCTCTTATGACTTCTTCTCTGAACCCCTCAAAACTATAGATTTGGAGGTGTTTGTTCATTAAACACTTACAAAAATATCATCATTGATTTTAATAGAACATTTGGAACATCACTCACATTAAGAGTACACCAAAAATTTTACATATTAAATACGTTCCAACCCACTACTCCCTCAAGCAATAGTTTATACTCATAAACTCAACTCTTATGAACCCCTCCCAATTCCACCCCCTCCGAATCCAACTGCCAAGCTCTCTTAAGGCGGAATTTCTCCTATTGTTTTTCATTTTAGATTAATTTAGGGTATTTCTTACTTTAGTTGATTTATTATATTTAACATCATGCACATTACACTTATTACATGTATAAATGTAAGAGGAGAATATTTATGTGATTTGAGCTCCATTTGTTTCCAGGAAAATCAAGCTTTTAAAAATTGTCAACATATTTTCTATGCAAATATGTAAAGGAGAACTTAAAACAAACAAAACAAACACTTAAAAAGTATTGAGTTTTCCAAAAGTTAAATTTTCCTTGAAATTAAAAGTTGAGAGAGTTCCAACAGATTTCATAATCCACAGTTAATTTTGAAAATTTCCATTAAATAAAGAAGAAAACTTTATGTTTACGATTGCAAATGTCTATGCGATGACAGCATGCCCCACACCTCGAATTTCTCACCAGTTATCCAAAAATTAAACATTTGTTGAGACCATAACCGAAAGGCATAGAGGATTGTCAGTGAGGGGATGACCATCACATTTGGTTAAAAAAATTCAACAAAGACGGACTCTTGAAGCACTTCTGCTACTCGGCTCAACAGTGATCTTAGTTGCTGAGGTACAAGAACCAAAATTAAAATACATGTGGAGCACATCACATGCTCTTTAAATCTGGTCCAGTAGATCCCAGTTGCTGGTAGCTCGGGACGAATATCATTTTCGCAGACTTCACTATTTATGAACTCCAAGTCCAGGAGAACTTAAGATCAAAATAGTGTCTGATTTTTAAAGGAGGAAAAAAAGACACAACACAATGCATTATATAACGACCAACACAAGAACAAAGCAAAACACTATTGTTAAATTTAAGTACCGGTACCACAACCAGAGTGGCCACTCAAAAGCTGCACCCAGAAAAATTATTTTCCCTGAAATTGGCCAAAAAGATCTACGAGGATGAGGAGGAAGGGTTAGCAGCAAGCAATCCAATAGAAAATGATGAGAACTGTTTTTCTTAAAAAGGAACAACATAAGTGGGGTCTTGGTCCCTAGCCCTTGCCCAAGAAAGTACTCTTTATTTTAAAAAAAGAGAAACGTATATTCGATTTCAATCAAAACTTTCAATTGGGTGGGACCAAAGCCAAAGCCAAAACACACATTCTCCCATAGAGGACACACTGCCTAGATGCATGGTAATAATGTGGTGGTCTTCGATAGTAGGAAAACAAAGAAAAATATGACTACATTTATAAGTGTGAAACAAGAGAAATTTTGAGCCAACAAAGTTCATCTCCCGCATCCTTTGGATACTGTGAGGAGTTTGTTGGCTCTTGCATCCTTCGGATACTGTGAGGAAAACATATAAAGAAGTACAACATTGCTCGAGAATCTATTAATTCAAAGGCATTCTATAAATATCTCTAGTCAGTCCAGTAAGCGTCGATTTCTTTTTCCAAAAGAAAAAAAGCAGCTCCATAACCGTACCCCTGTAATCTCACCCTTTTGTAAATATGTAATAATTCATTTTCAAACGAGTAACGGAGTAAGGGTAACTTTGAAATTACAAGTTCAATATGAAGACGATAATGAACAGTCTTTTAGGTTAAATTCAGAACACATACATGCATTAGAGACCAGATATGAAGAAGACAAAACGTAACAACAATAACTTATGACAATATCTATGACAAGCTATTTTGAAATAAATGACTAGCAAAAATTCTAAAAAATGTCAAACTGACCTGATATAGCCTCCCACATACCCAAGTCTCTCTCTCTTTTTTTTAATCCACTTAAATTTCTGCAACATTCCTTTTCTATTGTCCTTGGGTGCAGGTCACTCTGGCAAAGCCACATAAAGAATGAGGTTTCCAATCTTGGAATGAATGATTTTCACAATATCACATTGATTTTACAAATATTTTACCACTCTAGTGGAGGTTCGGGTATTGGCCATCCAGAGAATAACAAATCAAGTAACAGGCAAAAAAGGCAAGAGGATAAGGACAAGCATGAACGGAAATAATAATAATCAAGGAGCTATTTTAAAAGAGCAACAAAACAATGTGTATAGCTTCCCTCATGAGCCAGACCCCACCAGCTGATGGAATTGACGCAATTTGGGTGTGATGTGGATCCCACAAGTTTCTTTGCCAAACAGCTAGCAATGGCATCTCACAAATATAAGAACAACGACAACAAGCACCACCGTTATAATAATAATAATAATAAGTAGATGATTTTTCCCACTAACAAACAAAAAAATGCAGTTGGCAATGCATCCACATGTCATCAATGCCTATGAGGACTTTTAGCTAAAAACTCCATATCACTACTAGCTTTAGAAACACCTTTTCACCTGACAAACCATAACATGTAATGGCACCTGTTAGTCACGTCTTCCTCAGCTACTAGCAATTGTTCAACCAAATACGGCAACGCGATGCACTGGTTTAGCCTTGTGTGCTCATGGAGATGCTGCTGTAGGAGTGCTCAGCATGTCCTGCTGGTTAGTAGGGAACCCAAAATTTCCAAACCAGCCCTGAGTCATATAAACCTCGATATCAGTAAGCAAACTTTATCCATGTTAAGTGGACTTCTAAACAGATATGCAATATATATAAACTGATATCATATATCTTATATAGCTCGTGGTCAGAAAAAGGACATATAAAAAGAAAAATCCCGACAATTTCACCCATTTGGTCATATTATTCTTTCTACAAATGATAGGAGAACTGTTGTAACGGCCCATCCCGCAGGATCCAGCCGGGCCCATGGACCGCTACCCCCAACCCATCACCACACCAGAGCTGTCGCACAGTTCTCTAGTACCTGGTAGGTTGTTGGTGAGAGTCGTACCCACGACCTCCCCCACCCTTTAACAGAGTCCCGCAGGCACACTTAGCTGGTAGCAGAGTGTGCCTGCGGGACTCTGTTAAAGGGTGGGGGAGGTCGTGGGTACGACTCTCACCAACAACCTACCAGGTACTAGAGAACTGTGCGACAGCTCTGGTGTGGTGATGGGTTGGGGGTAGCGGTCCATGGGCCCGGCTGGATCCTGCGGGATGGGCCGTTACAACTGTAAAGCCCACAACGGGAAAAAAAGGAAAGGACAAAAAGTAAGCAACAATAATAGCTAATACTCTGACATGCTTTAAGGAAGATTGCTCAAGTTGTCCAGCACATTATGTTTGGATTTACACCTTAACATTAGTTAATTGCAAGTTTGTATACAATCAAGATTAAGCGTGAAATAAAAATGGCAGGGGGTTAAAAGGCAGATAAGAGAAAAAAAAGCCTAACTGGCATTAAGGGCTCATGAATGTACATACCATCACATCGTTGACTGCATAAGCCACGCAGTAGTGCTCCTAAAGATCAGCGATTCATGCAAAAAAGTTTTAGAAATTATAATCAGACTACTAGAGAAACAAACAGAAATTCATGATCACCAGAGCTAAGCATTAATTCAGGATTTGAAACATAAGCATGCACGTCACGAGTAATGCAGCCACTAATGTCCACCTGAAAAAGGAGCCCACTGCCCGACAAGTGGACCTTTAGTCAGTAGCAGACCCACACATGGGCTGTACTGGCCTTGCAGTTAACTCACACTCACACATAAGTTGGTTCTATTTGGTCCAGGCCCACAGATGCTAGTACCAACTATCAAGCATTGAAATAGCAAGCACTTTTACAATAGCGCATGAAGGCTTGACTTACCTGCATCATGTGCCACTCTTCAAATTCATCGAACAATTCCAGCCGTTCAATCCTAGTTAGGGTAACATCAACAATAAGAATCTTTCGAAAAATCTTTCGAAAAGGATAAACTACAAAAGATGAAGTAGATGAAAAGGAAGGATGATAAGGAAGGAAAAGATACACAACCAAACAATGCAAGAACTTCCCTTTATATCAGACTGGCAGATACCTTAGAATCTCATAATCTTTAAAGGGGAAGGGGCTTTTATGATAGAATTTTTCCACAACTCAAATCAGGCAAAAGAATTCCAAAAGACTGGAATCAGGAATTTGCCTTCCAGAAAGGCAGCATCAAGAAAGGTGGTGGGGGCACGTGCAAGGCTGTCTGTCTAAAAGAACGTTGGGTATGTTACGTAAACCCCAGTTTGGAGGTTAAATTCAAACTGGTGTTTACAATGTCCATTTCACAGTATCTACAAAAAGATGATAGCTTAAGAAGCCAAAAACATGCAGAAAATATCATGCCAATGAAAATACACATGAAACCTGCCGAAACAGGGTGCAATGTATATACAGATGAAAAACTTCATAAAATGTCCCACAATTTATGATTAACCAGGACTGCAGTCTGTATATACCTGCGTCTTTCTTGAGCTTCAATAAAGTCGCTATAAATTCTGAGCATGTCCCAGGCAACAGCTTTCTGACACATCACAGAGTTAACATCACAAAAAGAAAAGAAAAAAAATTAATTCAGTGAATTAAAAGAGGAGAAGAGGAGGGCAAAAAAAACTCAAAACAGAATCAAAACGCAAAATTTGAAAAAAAAAAAAACACACTCAGATAACTTTATTTTTGTCCTTAAATAAAAAAAAACTTTTAAGCCCTCAATTAACGTAACCATCGGCCAAAAACTTGACTAAGTGTAAGCATCACCTCGATCTCCAAAGGTACATTAAATAAAATACAGTCCATCAACAAAATAAACTAACAGAAAAAGTGATTTTACTACTACCATCAAATGCCTGCCACATGAACAAACTTACCTGTGGTAGAAAGGTGGGAATTTACCTTTTGCATTTACCTGATTAGTTTACTATTCAATTTACATTCAAATCATCATCATCGTCCAAGACTTTATCTATCCCAAAAGCTTGGAATCGGCTACATGAGTTTATGAGAAAATCAACGGGAATACACTACCTGTATTCATTTCCACCATTCATTTCTATCTAGGATCATACTTTCATAAACTTCTATTGAATCCATAATTCCATATCCCGTCTTACTACTTCAAGCCATGTCTTTTTAGGTCTTCCTCTTCGCTTCCTACTCTCATACAAATTCTCTCGATTCTCCTCACTGCCGCACCACTATCTCTACATTGTACATGCCTGTACCATCTTAAACGGTAACTTAACTTCATTTGGTGCTACTCCTACCTTAAATAATAATCTCATTGTTTATCCTATCTTTCCGTGTGGCTACACATCAAAAGAAACATTCGCATTTATGTTACATGCATTTTTTGGATATGTTGTCCCTTAATAGCCCCAGACGCAGAACCATACATCATCGTGAATCGTATGGCTAACCTATAAAATTTCCCATCAACCTTAAAGGAATCTTTCGGTCGCATAAAACCTCGGATGCACTCCTCCACTTCATCTACCCGTCTTTAATCTTATTAACCACATCTTTACTAATGTCTCTATCATCTTGGAAAAACTAGCCAAGATATTTAAAAATAATAAAAACCTTATTTTTTGTCACTTCTCTCTCATATAATTCATTTCATGTAGTCCGTTTTAGTCCTACTTAATTTAAATATTTCATACTCTAAGGTTTGCCTCCATATCTCAAGCTTTGAGTTAACTCTCAATATTGTCTCATCTGCTAGAACTATATCATCCGCGAACAACATGCACCAATGAACCTCACCTTGGATATGTCGTGTGAGTTCATCCATCACTATCAAAAATAGGAACGGGCTTAGTGCCAACCACTGGTGCAAACCTATTGTGATGGGAAATTCCTCAGTAACTCCTCCATTAGTCCTAACACTAGCTATGGCTCCGTCATACATATCCGTAATAATAGTAATATAACTAATCATGACTCATCTTTTCTCTAAAATCCACCACATTACTTCCATAGATACTCCTATTGTCTATTTTCAAAGTGCTGTTTAAAATTCTAGTGGTGTATTTAGATATGCTATTTACATGAATTATTTTAAGAGAAAAGCAAGAAATGAAACGGCAAAAGTAGATGATTAGAAAACATACCTGCCATCCCTGATCAAGGAAAAGTTTTTCCTTTGCATGTAAGGTAGGTGTAGCATATATACCTAAGAGTCCACAACCTCGACTCTGCATTTCAAAGGGAAGTGTTATATATATAGGAAAGCTTTTGCTCAATCACAAGCCATAGGAGATTATGTTACATGTCATATTTCATCTAATACAGTAGAATATGGCACCCACATACACTTCGCAAGCATCGATGCGAAGAATATGCGGCCCAAACATCAAGGGGATGCCTGTTAAATAGAACCCAAACTAAGCGCCTACAATCCGCAAGCCATATAAGCATCAATCCTGGATAATCAGCCATCTAATAGCTTTAAAACAACATGAATTTAGGGATTCTTCATAACTTCTAGTCTGGTGCTATTTATCCATTTATCAAAGTAAATGTGGCTCATCTTGTTTGTACTATAGATAACAACATTTCATTAATTCAAATGTATCTAGAAGAGGATTCAAAAACAGAACTGCCTTGTGTACCACAAGCACGCAACAAGTGAATCATCATGAATTTGCACTCGCATTAGAAAAATTTTACATTGATTTTGGTTAACTTTTTAAACAATAAAACTAACCATTAAAATGTATTTTATAAGGACACAAGAGGCGTTAGATTTTTAATAGATTTTTGAAAATTCAATGCATTAGGCTCCCTCTCCAAGAACTTAGAACCAGAAACTGACAGCCAATGCTTAGGTGATGACCGCATGCATTTAATTCCCCTATTTTCACCAGCAAAGCAATCAAATCTGTGAGAGAGAGAGAGAGAGAAAGAGGAGGGGGGAGGAGAGGGGACTGACAGACAGCTTTGCGTCAATTCAAGGTTAAAAAATGATGCACCATAGACAAGAAGCAAGCAACTCATACTCATTCAGAGCCATAGATGCATTTGATGAAAGAGAGGGAGAGAATAAACAAGAAAGAAATGGTGCATGCCACTGCTTCAAGGAGGGAACTAATGCAAATGTCAAATACAAAGAATGTGGTTCATAATTATTCTTTCACGTATTCAGTGTGGATCAAGATAAGTGCCCAGAATGTTTAAACCAGCCTCCAACAGCCTTTTGGCTCAAAGTGGGGAGGCAAGAGAACCAGATTATCAAAAGGAAAGGGAGAGAAACTTGCAATAAGCTTAAGTATGTGTTTAGTAAGAGGCGAAACATTGTCATATTCTGATAGAGGTTGAATTTTCTTCTTTTCATATTAAAAATTGCAAACCCAACTGCTTTAATGTGTTTTCTGATAAAAAAGAACTAAAATGAAAAGAATGGGAAAATAAAAGACGAAAAATGAAAGGCTTAAATGAATATAGTTCCAGAAGTAAAATATAATTTAACTATTAGTTGAAAAACAGTACTGATAATAAGTGTTCAGAAAAATTTAACCTCCAAATTTCTGATCATTTGCTGTCCAAAAGCGTCATCGGGATGAATCTGCAGAAAAATCACTAGTAAAGCAACAAAAACATATTTTTCTACTAAGTGGTTTAACACTGTTTGGACTTAAATCTAACAAAATAAAGATGCCAGGAACACCAACGACAACTGCAACTAACAGATGTATAATGAAGAAATTCAGTTTCAAAAAGGTGTAGAACCTGCTCATAGAGGAAAAATATTGCAGTAGAAAATGTTTTTGAAGCCCAACCAACTATTGCACGGCTTGAATCAGGATCCAAGTATATCAAAACGCATTCTGCAATGATAAATGTTGGCAGGCTGATAACAATATCAGAATGAAGCAGCTTAATTCAGCACAAATAAAACTAACATATCACCATAGGTAAAAGGTAATAGGACTACATATATTAAACACAATCTTATTGGTTACTTAGGATACACGGAGAAGGGAGAAAATTGCTAGCAACTATCAATTAAAATTGACTTTCTGATCTGGGCGGTTCTTGAAGAACCCTAATTGGATACACACTCACATAAAAACTTCAACAGGAAGCAAGTAATCATTTTGTCGACTGAAAGACTGACCTACGTACATACCTAGGATCCATATTAGCCAAAGTAATAACATCGTCTAATCTCTGTATGTCACGCAAATCAACTGGGAGGAGCTTGTAATGATCATCAAGCACTTCTCCTCTCTCTGCAAAGCAGCAGATGCCATGATAATGCAATGTAATAAAAAATTAGTATGGGAACATTCATGCATTGCACTTTTTCACGTTTTATATCAAAGTAACTTAGTAGTCAGTATGAAAGTTTGCCACAAATTATATCAGAGGCAAACAAATTGTAACAGCCAAGCATGCATCAAATATTAGTTAGCCATACTATACTTATATCTCCTACGCATTTCCACACTTCAATTGGAATTCCATCATATCCCATGACTTTACACCCTTTCATTCTACTTAGCTTCTTTCACTTCAGTCATCCTAATACGTTTTTATATACCACGGATCCTATTCTCAAGAGAGAGATGGAGTTCCTCGATGTTCCCTACGTGGCTGCCATTAAGCAGTACATTGAAGTAACTTCTCCACCTATCATTAATTTCTACATCCTTCACCAAATGCTATCATCCATATCTTAAATGACATTCATATATGAAATTCATTGCTGTTCCATTTTGCATGGAAGTTTTTTTTACCCCAAGGCATGAGATATTATTGCACACTTCATGCTAATATTAGTGAGGTAGTGCGAGAAGTTGACAAAATTTCAAGTATGAAACATAAAAAGGAGAATATGGAGACCCAGAAAGACATGAATGGAAGAGATAAACAAGGATGTGGCCGGTATAGTCTATATAATTAGTCGAGAGTATAGCTTTTGCTAGAAATGAATAGCAAATGAGAAAACATGTGATTGATTCTCACTAATTTTTTGTATACATTCATACAGCCTACACTTCCCAGACCATCCAAACATTGTGAGAGTTGCAAACAGAATGTTGTTTCCTTCATATACTTAATAGATGACTAAATTGTAACAATAATTGTCGGGTACAATGTTAGAATACGGACATGTAAATGCATGCAACAAAATTTTGAGAAAAAAAGTATACTTGGTCCAGTGGCGTGTTAGAGTTACTTTATTGCAACCTAGGGGTCACATCACGTTTCCAAACCCTGGCAACAATGTCTTTGCAATCCAAGCGTAAGTTCGTGTCAATCTGTAGTTCCCAGATCCTGCCATCATTGCAATAACCTTGTCCATGACATGACAGAGTGATCATATTTTAATGAGTTGCAATAACTCGTTATGAGTAAATTTGTTCAATGTTGAGCTTTATTCAAATATTTTGAATATTTTTCCTACTGAACCTTGTATAATTTAAGCTTTTAGCAGCATAAAGCATTCAAAAGCATGAAACTAGTGCAACGCCTGGAATAGCCACAAACAATTGTCACAGATATAGATAAAAAATCAGCTAGTGAGCCATTCTATAAGAGCACATCCAGCAATCTGCCATCAGAGACCGAGGGTGCTCACCTCGTGAAATAGATGCGGTTGCACCAACTTTGTCCCTCAACTGGCTGCAGGTTTCAATGAGTGCTGCTTTTTTACTAGTCACCTAAGAAATGTTTTTCTTCAATTAATTGCATCACAAATAATACCGCTTTATTTTATGTAAACCTTGGTAACAAAGGTTAAACAGTGAGTTATAGTTATGGATAAATTTGAACTTGTACCTCCTTAAAATCCAGCTCTACATATAAATGTGGGGCCTTCCCTTCATCCTGTCAGCAAAGAAAAAGTAATTCATCAAACCCTCAGCTGTATATGGCTCCAAAAAATAAGTAGATAAATGAACTAAAACAATCAGAAGGATAAAAGGGGAAAACTATTTAACATTGTCAAGGTAAAGGGAAGAAAAGTAAAGAACTCAGAAAAAATATAAACACATAAGCAATTGTGATTAAAATATGATACGCTAAACATGATATGGAAAAGAACATATTGGATGGTCTGTATTTATGCCAATTGACAATAAACTCAGGCACCTGTAACTGGAAATATGTTGTATCGAAGCCAGCTCCAAGTGACAATATCTGCTTCTTTGTGCAGCTGTTTTCATCAGTATTGGCTTCACTCTGGAGAAACTGAAAAAGAAGCTTCCGAAACGCAGCCCACCGAGCAAAGTAACCTCCACATAATATTATGATGAAATCAGGCCATATAGTAACAAAAAAGAACATCCAAATGCCAATCATTCATCCCTGAACGAAAATTTACCACGATTGATGATAGGGGATCGCCTTACAGGTCGTCTCACAAATAAGTTGACGTAATCATCTCTCATGTACCCCTTCTTAACACAGGACCTTCAACACAAACACAAATTTATATACACAATTATCCAACATGGTTGAAAATATATCATTGCACTTTCCACACGATGACAAACAATCATAGGTTATTTCCCAAGTACAAAGGAATATAAGCAATAAAAATTTTCATCTAAAATTTTGTCCTAATCTTTATTTCCTAAACAGACTTGCCAGGAGATACTAAACAGTTCCACAAGGCAAAACCGGAACTACCATAGATCATTTCAAAACAGAATACGACGGTCCGTCTAGAAATTTCACCGTTCTGCTGGGTGAAGCATGTACAAAGAATACGAACAAATATTCATCATTGACGAAGACAAAGGAATGCAAGCAATAACTAAACAGAGTGGCAGGTTAAATTAACGTTGCGTCGGTGATTCAAACCAATCCAAGACAGTAATTGAAAATAATAAACGAACGATAGATCTTTCCCAAGCATAATAAGCCAGAGGGAATTATCATCCGAATTTTCTTCCATGCAATTCGTTCTCAAACGCATCCGAACAGACTAGCAGGAGAAAATTTTAGGTTACGCATGGAGAAAACAGGAACTAATTGAGCATATGAATAGAAAATTTGAAACAAACAATACGGAAACGATGATTAGTGTCCTCACAATTTACTAGCAGAAGCGTCGTCGTTTGTGGCCATAACCGCCACTCTGTTGCTGTGCGAATCTGCTGCCATCCTCTCCTGTTTTTTTTCCCTCGAGACAGAAGACGAAGTGGAGGAGATTTTTAGAAAATGCGATGAGAGCTCAGACGATTGTGGTGTGTTTCAGACTTTCAGGGTTTGTTTAAACCGTTCTCAAGAAACGCTTCAAAAAAACGCGTTTTCTATATTGGCTGAATGTCAACTTACTACTTGATTTTTGGATGAATAAAAAAATCAAACTCAATCAGATTGAGTTACGCACTAAGAGCGAATTGAGATATAAGATATTTATGATATTTTATTGAGAAATACACTTACTTAAGCATGGAAGTATTGTCGGACAATGAATAATATCGCACTAGAAGCTAATTGAGATATAAGATATTTATGATATTTTATTGAGAAATACACTAATCTGAGCATAGGAGTGTTCTCGGCCAACAAATAATATCCCGCTTTATTGTTCCTATGAGATTCAAGATATCGGCGTCACAACTTCATTACTACTAACATGTAGTGTTGGGGATTTTTCCATCACAAAATATAACATAAATATGTCAATTTTATTTTCCAAAAATATGTTTGGGATTTTTAAGAAAAAAATTAGTTGGAAAAATAATGAAAATTTTGTAGTAATTAATTAAAGACTAATACAAAATTAATTAATCACTATTTATTTGCTAAACTCCCAGGAAAAAGAGTTTCATTGTTGTTGCGGAACCAGAAACAAGGCGTCTCTCTGGCTCTCCGTACCCCGAAGTGACAGTCCTTGGCCACTTACAAAATCACTCTCCCATTCTCTCACTCTCGCTTCACAATCCCCAAAACCCTAGAAACCCACCTCTGTCGCTCACACAGACTTCCGGGAACCCTAATTTTTTTTCATTGCTCCTTACGGCGTTACATCCTTAATATTTATACTATTTATTTGAATTCTGGTGTTGCGGCTTTCTTAAAAAGATGGACATCGAGCAAAAGCAAGCGGAGTTAATCGACCTCTTTGTGAAGAAAGCATCGGCTAACAAGGGCTCCGCTCTCGCGCCTGTGATTGTGGAAGCCACCTCGCACCCTTCCCTCTTCGCCTTCTCGGAGATTCTCGCCGTGCCTACAGTTTCCGAGGCAAGACAAACGCCTTTGTTTAGTTTGCACTCTTTATTTTGCTGTATTTATTTTAGGGTTTTATACTTGTTTTTGTTGAGTATTGTTTTTGTCAAAGTTTGTGTGTGTGGTTTGTTAATTCGGAATCACGTAGAAGCGAGATAAATCTGATTCTACTAGTTTGTTTGCAGCTTCTTTAGATGGATCCATGCTGTTTTGATGGATTATTTTTTGGTCTTGTTATTGTTAATGGATTTGATTACAAGAAAGTAAGGAAATATAAATAGTTGGGATTTTGGGGACTATTTTCTTGATATGGATGCTTATGTGTTAAGTCCATAGATTGCTGAGAAATACTGTATTCCGCACTGAATTTTCCATGTTCTCTTCAGTTGATGATGGATTAATGATGTTTTAAGAATTGGCATTTTAGCGTAGTTAATGTATTTCCTGAGATGGAAGTTTGGATATCGAGATGTGTTTGTGCAATAATATATATATCTATTACGTGTTTCTCCAATCTCAAAGCATTTGGACGAATATTTTACACTAGTAAATCCAATCCACGATTGATTGAATAATATATGTATATATATATATGGATCCTCATATGTCAAGTCCATAAATGACTGAAAAAGAATCTACATAGTGCATGTTCTCCATGGATAAGGGAAGCATGAAAGGGGAAGGCTAGGGTTCAGCCATAAACTTGGATGGCTTAGTTTGAATCTTTTGCATATGGGAATTAATGCCACAGTTGTGGTTTTCCAGTGACTGCTAGTGTCCTATTTATTTTGCAGTGGTGCAAGGGTGGGTCCAAAGTGGCTTGACCTTGGCAAGGTTCCATGTTCATTGTATAATCTCTTGAATGGTGGTTTGATTATTTTTTTTTTGTAATGTCAGTGCTTTTCCACCTTCATGGGACAGCACTAGCTACATTTGCGTGGCCTCTTGGTTATATATCGGTTTATGATATAGGTTCATGATCAAATATTGCTTTCTAGACATTGTAACATTATTATGTAGCCTTGTTCTCCTTTCTGTTGTTTTTTTTCCTTCTCTGTTATTTTTCTTTTTTTCGGTGTATATTTTCTGTGAGTGCTCTCTCTCTCTCTCTCTCTGTGCCCCTAGAATAAAGTTTTCTTTTGTACAAAAAAATGGTCTTTGGAAATTGAAGCCTAGGGTCTTTGTCTAAATTTTTTTTAACCTTCTTATTTTATGTGAAGAGAAGTGAATTTGGTAAATTTGTCCTCAGCTGATCTTCTTTGATCTATTTTGGTTCCTGAAAGAATGTGCCCATGAGTTTTGACCAAGTAAAACATTTGCAGTAGAGTAATTGTGCATAAGATCTTATCTCGACCATTTGTTGTAGACTAGGCATGTAAATGCTGTTTTACATTTTTGTTGTGTATGTGTGTTTTTTTTTCCCTTCCTCTTACATACATCAGTTGTTTCACGTATTTTTAGCCTTTTTCGTCATTTATTTTCCCTTTATTTATATTATCAGTATCACTGACCTGTCAGTTTTTTCTTGCCATCATTTTCTTTATACGATTATTGGACTTTAAATGGTGTGTTCAAGTTATGTTGTGATTTGGTTTTAGTTTTTTCAATATCCCTCATAATCGGATTATGCGCTCTTTTTATTGTGCAGCTTGAAGGAACTGAAAATTCTGTATTACTAGATGTGCTGCGTTTGTTTGCACATGGCACATGGAGTGATTACAAGAGTAAGCTCAGTAACTCCTGCTTATTTTAGAAAGAAATATGCCATCTCTCTCTTTATCTAATATTTTAAGCGAATAATAGTTGGTTCTTAGTATTTGTTGGTCTAATATGTTCCATTTTCATAAAAAAAAAAACGTGATTCTTGTTTCTGGCCCGTCTTGAAGACTTTTGTGTTTGATACTGATTTGCACTTGGCTACATGGTGTTAAGATCAACAAGTTTTAAGTCAGAGGGGGCTAATGATTATAGAGTTGACTATATTATGTAGCTTGGAAAGGGTATCATGTTCTCCTGATTTGATTTTGACATGTAAAATATTTTCATTTAGCATCTACCTTTGAGGTCGAATTTACTGATACATTAGGAATTGAAATCTTGTGTCTGGTTTCTGAGCATTTGAGTGGTATTAGCCATTTCAGAAATTTCTTCTATTATTTATAAGTATGAGCTGACAGGATTTACCGAAAGCTAGATATTTGATTGTGGTTGGAGTATTTGATTGGTTAGTTGGGGTGATCTAGAAGGCGGTATGCTTCTATAAGGGCGTTCAAGTGACCTGACCGCCATGTGTGGGTGTTTAAGAGTGTTATGTTACAACATGAGAGAAAAAGCTACAGGTTTGATTGCAGTCAATTGGGTTAGTAGCAGTGAATTGCCGGGGGATGGCTTGAAAACAGGTGACAGGGAAAGATCTTGTTAAACACTTTTATTATGACCTGCTGGTTGGTGTGGCTGTGGAGAAATCATAGACCGTTTGCTGATAAAGAAGCTGCAATTGGATTATGTATAGTCAACTCTACTACTGTCTAGTTTTTGCTTACTAGGCATTTTCACAATTTTCTTGGAGTTGAGACAGTTTGAATTTTATTTGCGTTTCTCTTGCTGGTTTCGGTATATTCTGCTTTGTTTATAGGTCACAAATATCTATCAGTATAACTCATACATGCATCATAGTTAAGAGGGAAGCTTGGTGCAGGATTCTCCAATTGGTGAAGTGTCTGTGGAGGGTCACTTGTATGCCCCTTGTTGCTGCCCGCAATACATTCTCTTGTCCATAGACTGACATTTGGGCTTTGACTGAGAAGGCTGCGAAATTCTTACTGACATGGATACAGTTGGGACTTGGGAGTATCTTTCACTTCATGAGAGTAGTTGTAATTTTTTACTGGAATGATTCTTTTGGCACTTTCTTTTATCTTTTTCTTCCTTCAAATGACAAAAGAGAAGTTTTCAGGCTTATGCCAGAGAATACAAGATACATATTGGGGAGCACTGAAGTAAAAATTAAGCATCATTCAAAAATCCATAGACCACATACTCCCTGAAGCAATGTGCCTGTCCATGTTTTTGGCTGTTACTTTAGTCTTTTTCTTATTGTGCTAGATTTTGAGGAGCTACATTAGGGGATGCTGTTTCAGTTAATAGGGCTGCTATGCCCTTGTAGTTGTCATGGAAGTATAAGCTTGATGATTGGGAACTTTGGAACTGGTTCCCTTTTCCCCTTCCCTCGTGTGTATATCAATTGTTCTATGAACTGCATCTATAAGCTTGTTTTGCTTCGGATTTTCAAGTCTTAGTGTAATGCAATTTTGTAACCAGATGTTCTTGTGACAGATAATATTAACTGTCTTCCACCATTAGTTCCTGATCAAGTTCTCAAGATGAAGCAACTTACTGTGCTAACACTGGCAGAAACAAACAAGGTATCCGTTGCTTGAAATGTTAACCATTGTCAATTGTCATTGAGATATGCATGCATATTTCATTAGCTCATTCATTTTCATGGTACTTGATGGCAAAAAAATCCTCGCACATGTATTATAGCCAGGGTTGCATGCTGCAGGAAGGCAACATTTTGCATACTGTAAGCTGTTGTTTGTTTTGTATCTTTTGTCCAACATGACTTATGCTTACATAGTTACGCTTGGACTGTTTTAACAGTGATCATTAAAATTTTGTGGTGTTGATTTGATTTTGTCAGAAATTCTCTTACTAACTTTCATGTTAGGGTGGTCAATTGCTATAATTCAACTGGAAGTTTTCCACTGTTTTTTTGGTTTATTGTTATTCTAAACGTTTGAATTTTCATTTGACCGATATTGGGCACTTTTTATGGGTTTATATCCCCCCCCCCCCAAGTTTTCATGCATGTTGCTGGGACCAGGTGGTGGTGGTGGTGGTGGGGCTATAATTATTTCATTTATCTTTTTGGTCATTTGAAATAGCCTAATATTCTTGAATTCTAACCATTTTGTCCTTCTCCAGGTACTGCCTTATGATCAACTAATGCAGGAGCTTGATGTTAGAAATGTGCGTGAACTTGAAGATTTTCTTATCAATGAGTGCATGTATGCGGTAGGTTTTTCGCCATCTACATTGCAATCTTCTGACCCTGAACATAATCATACTTTTTCTTGCAATTGTGCTGATTGTTGCGACCTGTTCTTTTTCTGGGTTTTTGTTAGGGGGTGGTTAGAGGAAAGCTGGATCAGTTTCGAAGGTGCTTTGAGGTCTGAGAATGCTGTCCTTCCTCATATTATTATTTTTTTTTACCACTTCTACTACCTTTCTCCTTTAAGTTTTTTATTGCTTTTTCGAATATTTATTTTTTTTATACTTCAGGTCCAATTTGCTGCTGGGAGGGATTTGAGGCCTGGACAACTTGGAAATATGATAGAAACACTATCGAATTGGTAAAGATTTCCAATTCATTTAGCATTCTGAATGTGTTGTACTTGTACTCTGATTTCTGGTCCTGCTGTAAGTGTAGAATTGGCACAGGTATCTGGAAATTCAAATAGTTCTGATATACTCACTGTAATATATCCCAGTCCAATACTTGAGTTCTGATATACTCACTGAGTCACTGTAATATATCTCTGTCCGACACTTTTGACCTTGTAAAATTCTCATGTCAAAGGAAATTGTGTATTTGTGTTTATGTGTCCTCATATCCGTGAACTTGGGTCCTGTTTGTGGATGATGTTTATTTAGATGTTAGCTTTTATTTTATTTGGCTTGCTAGTTTAAGGTGTTCACTCTTGATCTCCCTTGGTTCCATTATTACCATAATTTTTGCCACAAGCTTTTGGATAAAAATATTTTCCTGTCTGCTTCTATCTTTACCTTTATGCCGGAGTATCTTCAAGTTCTTATATCAGATTTTACCAGCATAATTTCTAATGTTAATCTATGAATTGAAATCTAGGTTGACTACATCTGATAATCTACTTGTCTCAATTAAAGAGAAGATAAAATGGGCTGATAATATGAGTGAGTTAGACAAGAAGCACCGGAAGGATGTAGAGGACAAGGTGGAAGATGTGAAGAAGTCCCTTGCCATCAAGGTCAGTTATATCCTGCTTTGTTTGATTGAATGCTTGTTTTTTTGTTGTTTTATCATCATGATAAATTGGACAAGGTGAATAAATAACTGGGCATCCCTTGAGGACAGCTTTGTTAGTTGTTTTAGAAAGTTACCTGTTTAACTTGATCCCGTATTTATATATAGAAATATTGACGAGGAAGTGATGAGTTATACCATCTTAACTTGAGGACTTTTTTTCCCTGTCATGACATGTATAGTTATATATTTTTTTTCTTTTTTTAGAAGAACCAATGTATATGAGTGTATGCCTTTAATCTTATATGAGCCTGAATAATAATGTCAACGTTTGTTGCTGTTGAAAAAAAGTTGATGGCAATTTTTGTTAAAAGATTGTTTATTTTTGTTATTTGTTATTTTTGTCATTTTTATTTTTTGAAAAGTAAAAAGTCAAGGGGATGGGTAAATGATTAAGTTATATTCAATTACGGGGATATGTTGGTCGATGTGTGTTACTTACGTTGTGGCAGAAGTTACAAACTGTAAGCAGGCCGACATGGACTTCCGAGGGCATGAAGAGATCTTCTCAGAATCTGGTGGGGTGATGGACTATGAGGAAGACCGGAGCCGACCTAAGAGGTGATGTATTAGATTACTCACTCTACTGGATGCAACCCACATTCTAATTGACAGTACACTATTGCATGTTAAGACACCTAATTTAGATGAGCAAATCATTGTTAGCCTACAGAGTAGGACATTCTACGCAAGATCTATATTATTGGCCCTGATATCTATCTTCACAGAGTTGGATAGTTTATTCCACTGTTTGACAAACGGCCTGAAAAAATGCAGGAGGCGACATCCATTTTCGTAAAAAATAGAGCAATGGAACTCATTGGATTGGAGTTAGACGTGCGGCCAGATTTTTGTTCGGGGCATTCCAACACAGATTTATGCTTTTTTTAGGAATGATGATGGTAGAACCGTAGAATATTGAAATTGCCATTGCCACATCCGGAGTAATATTTGGGAAGTGTTTTTTTTTTTTTTTTCGTCTTGAACAAGTGTTATTCCACTTTTGAGTTGGTGAGAACAGAACCAGATACCAGATTTGGTGGTGCGGCTGAAGTTTTAATTGTTTGATACTTGAATCATTATTTTGCAACAAAATTTGGTTATGATATATTATACTACATCCTGCATCAAATGACCTTGTGGTTGAATTTCTTGTGCATATTCCTTAGCTGCTTTTAAGGCCTTAGATGGGTTGTTTCAGATGAGCTGAACCCAATTTTGCATGGTTCCTGATGTAAAGATGAAGAGTATGAAGAGGGTATTTCTCCAGCACACCCGGCTTATTAGTTATCCAAAAAATAAATGGATGGTCGTTTTCTTTCTCTGAGTTTTACAAAAGGGACAAAGGAGATCATCTGAGAACATCATGAAGCTTGGCACTGGTTGACAGTGTGTGTTCATTGGCCGTTAAAGTCGTTGGAATGGTTAGAAATACAAAATGACTCACATTGATTGAGTGAGAGTCAACCATGTGGTTTATGAGTTCGAGTCCAACTCCTTTCAATTGTAAAATGCCCTAGTAAGGACAAAATCTTGTGGATTTTAAAGCTCGAAGCAGACAATGTATCTGCGGGTCAAACCTCTCTCACATCTCCCCATTTCATTTTACCCCTCTCAAATTCTTCAATTTATAACATGAATTTCAAAAAATTACTACTTAGAAGTTGATGGCCAACGGACTCCAAAAGAGCAACTCAGGACATATGGAATGCATAAGATTTGGTTGTAGAAAATTTCAACATTATCACTGAAGTGGTTGGCGCTGTCTCTCTCCTTTTTCTTTTTCTTTTTTTTTAAATTTTTGATAATTGGTTTTGTTTCTTGATTTGAACTTTGAAATGTGGGCAACGTATGTAATAGAAGCTCTTTTACGTTTTGTTGTATACTTGTATTCTACCGCCATAATATATATACATACAGTTCTATGTATACGAATGTATATATACGCATATAAATATATTATTCCTATTCTATTGTATTCAAGTATAGGAGACCTGTAGCTGCAAGGCACCTTTAATTATTACAAGTTACCATAATTTAAGTTGAATTATTATATACTTTTCGTGGTTTTATTATATTTTATATGAAACAATTGACGTGGTATTCAAGTTTTTATCATTTCATTTATATAGTTATCTACAACATATAATAATAATAAAATGAAATTACCAACGAGAGAGGTGGTTCGATTGATAATCTATTGAATTAGAAATATGTGTGTCCAAGGTTGAATTTCAACAGTAAATATATTTCGCTCCGGAATTTTAAAAAAATGAAATGAAATCTGCTGCATAATTTTCTGGTTTTTATATATATTGACCTAATTTGCATATAATTTTATTACCAACTCCGTCACCCATGTATGGTTACTGACGACCGAGTAGCATATATACTAGTCCAAATGGTTTGTAAAACCAGCATTTTAGTAGCATTTGGTACAACGTTTTCAAATTGTTCATTTAAATAGCATTTGAGTATTTTTGATTACTAAGTACCTGAAATACCCCCATTTGTTTAGCATTTGGGTACATCATTTTCTTATTTTTCTTATTTATAAAAATATATTAATAATATTTAAAAATTTACTTTTTAATTTTTTTAATGTTGCATATGTCTTTTGATTGAATATATGGTTAATTCGCATGAAATGTGGAACAATTTGGTAATTAATTGTTTATATTTTATAAAATAAATGTTATAATACTCATGTATGTAATTTGCAATGACATTTGAAACAATATTTATGTTACCAATAAAACTTGAAACAAACCGTCACAACATTTGAAACATCATACATACAGGAATTCTCCTATGTGAATCAAAAGGTATAGACCAACTTTGTGAACCAAAATCCAATGATTGTCATAAAGCACAATATAAATGGGGACCACACATTTACTATGGGATCCACCAAATCTATTATTGAAAAACATGTCCATAAAATTGATCCAAACTTTTGATCTACATAAGAAAATTTCTATCATACATATGTTAACATTCGAAACAATATTTTAAAACTAACATATATACGCGATCTCAAATTATTTCCCAAAAGCTCCCATATCCATAAGATGAACACCATATGCTCCTCACCCCTCTTATTTCAGGCGCATACGTCCCCACGGCCTTCTCCTCCTCCTCACTCCCCTTGTATTTCCCTTTCCCCCAGCGAAGCGTAAAACCCACGCGCCTCCGTTTATTTGGTTTTGTCCATTGTGGTTCAGCTGGTGCCATTGATAGAGTCCCATTCGAAATCATTGCTAATAAAGGACATGAAGTCGTCCAAAATCAGTAATAACGTCGTTGTCATGTACCACAGAAGATGCTGACGTATGGACCCCAAAAGAGCGGGCATCAGAGTCTTTGGAAGCTTCAGAAGAGAAGGCGACACCTGTTATGCTGACTCGATACTTTTATTTATTTAAATTATTTAATGTTTTTGAGCACGAGCTAATTAAGTTGTTGACGATTCCATGAAGGATATATGCTTTTTAAAAATTTTAAAAAAATATATTTGTATTTTGATCGATCTTACGAACTTAACGATATTGTTTTGTTCTAAAAGAAAAATCAAATTCAACATGAAAAGTGAATGATAATTCTGAATTATTATATATGAAACAAAAGACATTTCATATACTTTTTAGATTGTATTTATTTTTCTTTCGAACAAAAATATATCTTTGGGTTCATAAGATTGATTAAAATACAAATATATATTTTTTCAAATTTAAAAAATATATTTTGAACCCTAAAATGAATCCTAACATTTAGAACTTCATTTTTAAAAACCTTATTTTAAGATCTCATAGGAGGAGAATGAAGTGCTTTGTTGTGATAAAAATATTATGTAATTATATAGGGACAATTATATTAATGAAATATAAGAGCTTCACATACTAATGACGTAAGAAATAGCTGGAATTGTTAGTGATTGCCATATTAAAAAAAAATTTAATTGGGATGATCAATTATTGAAGTCGATAACAAAAGAATTTCTCCTTCCTTCGTTGCATATATATATATATGGTTCAAAGCTTCAAGTATGGGCAGGGTAATTATATATGTATATATTAATTACATTATCTGGAATGTCAGTACTCCCCATTCTTGTCTAGATTTCACGTATGGGCAACCGTGTGGTCACGTTCCTTAAAAACATGATTCAGAATTCAATTTACTAGGATTTTTTTTACTATACAAACATTTATATAAAGTAAATTCCATATTGATAAGTCAGAAGAGGAATAATTATTTACTTTTAGAGTTAGACAAATATAATTTTGTTTATTGAAAGATAAAGTCAAGGTTTCAATTACATCACTAAACCCTCCTGGTCTCTAAAAAAACCTCTTAACTCTCATCTCATCTTCAAAATTTGATTAAGGAGGATGATAGATCCGACTCTTCTCCATTACGCACATCTTCCTCCTCCTCCCATAGATTTGATATGTCATTTCTCAATTTAGATCTTTTTTTTTTTTAATGTTTTTGTGTTGAATAAGGATTTTGTAAGGTTTCTCTTATTCAGATATAGATCTCCTCCATCCGTCGCGGATTTTCGATTATCGATATTTATGGTATGCTCCAACAATATATATTCGGTTTTCTAGTGATGAGATTTTCAGATTTGAGATAGATTGACCTCTCTTGTTAAAGGGGAAGCCAAGTCCCTTGTTGTAGATCCAAGTTATAATATGTGTGTTGGTTTTTCTATTTAGTCTTTGTTACCCAGCATATACCAGTGGAGTAAGGAATCATTCGGCGGTTGTCCAGCGATGTTCAATGTAATACGGGTTTTGTCCAGGAGTGTCTGGTGAGTAACGTCTTTGTGTTTGTGTTTTTATTTTTTTAAGTCCTCTTAGTTGTATTCTATTTTTATGGTGGCACGAGTGCATGCCTACGGGCCTCAATTATTTGATTTATTGGGTACCTTAATACAATTATATATATATGACTTTTTTCAAAAACAAAAATCACTGAAATATTAATTTCAAAATGATTTCTAATTAATTTGTCAAAAATTATACGATATCAGGCCATCAACATAGTAACATTAAATTCCATTCATACGTTTTAATCCCAATTGATAATGACATGAATTACTCTCATTATTTGATTAAAAAGATTTACTATCTATATAATATAAGGTATTATATGTTGCATTTGTATGTGGAATTATACATCTGAATACGTTATTTGTAGAGAAGACAACTAGCTTATTGGTTGTAAAATTTCGAGCTTTATATACTATGAACAAAAAAAAAATTAATATGAAAAAAGATTATTTTTTCTTCCTTTTAAATGAGAGGGTGTACAAAATATATGAATAATATGAAACAAGCATAAAAAAACTATTTTTGGCCACTTCAAAGAGAGAATTTAAAGGAAATTAAAAAAAAAAGGTTAGTTGGAATTAATATTATTATTGCAAATAAACAAATATGAGGACAATTTGTCACGTCCGGCTCATTCTCCGCTTAGGCGGATTAGGGGAGGAATCGGAATCGGAAGGGGAAGAAGACGTGGAAGGGGATCGGCGCTTGTGAGTCAATCTAACCGGCTCGTAATCGTTAGAGCCAATTAGATGGGGAAAGTTGAGCTTCGCTTTCGAGCCGCGCATTTTGAAAGCGGCTTGGTCATAAGCCAGAGCAGCGTCCTCGGGAGTTTCATAGGTCCCGAGCCAAACTCTGGCGCCGTTCCGTTTAGAGTCCTTGATTTCTGCCGCAAACGTCCCCCACGGCCTTCTCCTCACCCCCTTATATTTCCTCGCCTCCGGTGGCACGTGATCTTCACGCGCTTCCATCTTTGGTGCCTTCGAGACACCGTAGGATGCATCGTCGTTGACAGCTCCGCCGAACTCTAACGACAACAAATCATCCAAAGTAATGTCCGTTTCAAAAACATTAACTGGATTCTCGAAGTTGGTCGGAGATTCAGCTTCGAACAAATCGTCTTCTAGAAGATGCCGACGAATGGAGTCTAGAAGAGTGAAATCAAAGTGATCGCTAGTATTCATTTCTCAGATGTTTGGATATTGCACTGCGTAGTACCGTGTTTGGAACTTCGAAGGTGAAGAGCTATATATATATATATATATATATATATATGTGGAGATAAAGAAGCTTGAAGGGAAGGTGGGGAGTTGTTCTCTGTTGGTTCTTGTTTATTTTATTTGTTTTGGGCTCGTGTTAGTTTAATGAAGATTGTATGAAGGTTCTGCAAATGGTCATGTGTTTAAAGTGTTTGTGGATCCAGAATATATATATATATATATAGACTATTCAATCATTCGTGGATTTATTAGTGTAAAATATTCGTCCAAATGCTTTGAGATTGGAGAAACACGTAATGTTGTCCCCTCGTAATTGAAGTGTAACTTGTAATTACAGCTAGTTCAAATGCTCAACCAAAGTATTATATATTTTTCTGTCTCATGTTCTTTAAATCAATGCAATATTATAGTAATAGGATTTGTGTGTGTATATATTTATTTATTTATTTTTTTAATTTTGGTCAATTTGCGATGAATGCGACATACTTTCGTCTAACACGTTCTATATATATATATATATATATATATATAATTGTAACAGGAAAAAGTTGAGCATTTTGAAACCGGTAGGAATTTGGACCGGAACTTGGGTAGCTTGTGATGGGTTTGATTTTGCCAGGGGTGGAACCAGGATTTGGACAAAGAGGCGGGAGATGGCAAATAAATCTTGCAAGGGTTCGAGAATCGTGCCCACGAATTTTTTAATGATTATTTACAAAAGAAAATTTTGTTGCGAAGTTTTATTTTAACGTGATCTATTGCTGAAAATGTATATGGTGATTAGAGCTCCCAACAAGAAGAAGACTAAGAAAATAAATCGATTAGAAAATTCACACATACATATATATTCGTTATAATATGAATTTTGCATGAACGAGTGAACAATATTTTGTAAGTACTGTTGATTTAATTAATTTTAATTCATTATTTTGTAGTCGTCGTGAAAACAAGAAGAATTAATACTAGATGAATCAATCACTCATTCAAACAATACTCCTTTGACTTTTATGACATAATAATTTCCGACATAATTCAAAAAGTGTGATATAATTTCGTTTGTTTTTGGATTCGGATTAATTAAAAGTGTAGACCAAGTCATAAAATTAATGAGCCCTAGCTTGTAACATATTTATATGCATGATCGTATGGCCTCCAACGTGAACAAACTGAAAAGAAAAAAGATTAGAGTGCGTTTGGTTTAGAAAATATTTTCTATTTTCTATTTTCATTTTTTGTTTTCTATTTTCATTTTTTGTTTCTATTTTCTAAGAATAGAAAACATGTTTGGTTTAAAATATTGAAAAACTGTTTTCTATTTTCAATTAAACATATTATGTATTTACCAATAATATTATCATGAATCAACATTTTTTACTTAAGAAAATATCTCTAAGTGAATTACCCATAATTGATAATTGAGATGGGTAATTAACTTCATTATAGTGAAATAAGACTAATTGAGACTTGAGAGGGATGATTCAATCCTCGCTATGAAACCATGAAAACTGGATCAACCACCCAACTAATATAAATGTCAACTGCCACAACAAAATAAGCAGACAACCCAATTGGGAGCATTGTGCGCAGCAATGTAGGAGTAGAAAAGAGAATGAAGATAAGAGCAGCACAGTAGCAGAAATCGACTTCCGTCGTTTTAAGATCATTCAAAATATGATGTTGTATTACACTTACACTATCAGTTCACAAAATGTTCCAGTTATTGTACTAAATGCTCCACAAGGTTCTCTTTCATATTGTATATGCTTGTTGAATTGTGTCGATGTCGAGCCCATTCAACCTCACCACTAATTCTACATGACCCTTTAGTGTATGAAGTTCTCTCAACCTGCAATAACAAGACATCAAAGACTTGAATCAGGAGAAGGTGGAAGCATAGTAGAAATGTCAAAAGTCCATGGCAACATAAGCTCAAAGTAAAGATAACAAACAAGTCACCGTCCCGTTCATAGACCAAAGTTCTATATTTTTCTTTTCAATAGGTGGCATAACTTCTATATTTCAAGCGAACATATTCCTCGTTAACTGCAGCCAAATTTCTCATTTAAACAGAGATCATATTGTTGCATCTAGCCAAAACAAGGTTGACTTACAAAACAACATTATGATCAACTCACTAACTAAAACAAACAGAATTACATAGTGCTTACCACGTCGAAATAAATTATGGGTACAAAATGAGATCTTTTTCTACTCTATAAGTTCTTGAAAATATGGTATGTAATTATTTTCAAGCAGTAATATCATTTAGCGTGTTATCTTCTCCAGCACACGAAGCAAAAAAATGACTGAAATGAGACTAAATTAACAAAAGCTAAAAGCCTGCTTATCCAAAAAATAAATAAAAAGCAAATAGCTTTGCCATATCTAGATAAGTCTACAAAGGAAAACGAACGATAGTAAAGTTAGACATATCCTGATAGATTAAAGAAGGAAACCCCAAGGACTTGAAGAACTGAAAAAACCCCATAAATTAAAGGGGAAAAAAACATCCAGGAACAGAAACAATTTGGGAAAAATTGAACACAAAAATTTATAGAAAAAAAAGCCACGATTTGCATCTACAGCTAAGAAAACAAAAGGGTTTAGCATATTCAGCAACAAAAAGAACAGGCAGAGACATCTCTTAACCATTGTGATTAACATATGAAAATACATTGGATCATTGATGCATACAGATTAACAACTAAGAGAACAAATAATCTACAATCTACAAGAACAGGCAGTGTGGACAGCTCAAAATCAACTTTATCCTACACAAAATTCTAAGACATCAAAAGGCATGATCACAGACACCCAGCACAAACTCAATCAAGGAGTCCATGGCCATGGCAAGCCAAGCCACTCGATCTCTTCACCTCCAGTCCTCCACAACACTCACAACCCCAAACCATAACAACCCATCAATCCTCCCATGGAAACAACCATCAATTTCCACACCCTTTATCATGAAGCTGATAAAATAGAGAATACATTGATGATCAGTCGACAATATATTCTCAAACATTTGCATTTTTGTTTTCATAAAATAGGGATAGTCCAATTTTCTATCTCAGTTTATTGTATAATAAGGATTAAATACTTACACGGTAATTGTATAAAGTTCTATTCCTTTTGAGGTACTACACTCATGGTCTGCTGGTAATAAAGTGGTTAAAGAGAAATCTGAAAGTTGCAGTAATCGAAAAGCAAGATCCTATGTTGCAATAACCAAAAACAGTTGGAAGGATGATTACCTGCAAATAATCCTAGGAAGAACGTGAATCAACCAAAGAAAACCATAACCATGACCACAAGCACCGAACCCGAGACCGGGAGGAAAGGCACCGCCGATGGGAACGAGATTCGAAGCAGGAGAAGTCTCATGAAAAATCCTCCAGATGCGAGGTTCGAGAAAGTTCTTGAGATGGAGAGTACAAGCGCTGGAAATCGTATGAGCCGAGGGATGACAGAGAGAATAAGAGCAGAGATAAGGGCACGATCGTGAAACTAGGAGGGAGCGGCCTGATGAGCCTCGTGATCACAAATCATCTTGTAGATCCATGAAAATCTATGAGACCAACATCTCAGAATGGTCTCGGAAGATAGGGAGGGAACAGAGGATCTCAAGAGCGACGCCCAAAGAGAAATACGAAAGACAGATACGAAGACGGAAGACTCCGTGTTTTCCATTTTAGAAAACGTATTTTTATTGTTTTCTATTTTCTAATCATTTTCATTTTCTGTGTTTTCTAAATCCTTCAACCAAACGCGTTTTCCATAACGTTTTCTATTTTCCAGAAATTGAAAACAGAAAACAATTAGAAAACATGTATACCAAACACACTATTACCTTCTCAATCTCTCTCTCTCGCTCATGTTGCAAAGATATATAAAAATGAGTTATTTTTGTTGCAGTAAAACGAACATCCCATTCTTGTAACCGGATCGTGACCGTTTGAATGGGATGACAAAAACCTAAAGTCAAATCCAAAATCAAAATTTTTATTATAAGATTTTATTTAGGGTTTTAAGTTTGGGATTTAACTTAGCGCATGAAGTCGAAAAGTTCAAAAGTGGAAATCGGCTTCAATCGACCGAGTAGCATAGAGATAAAACATAGATAATTATATATATTGTCAAGTCCTTGAAGCTTTCCACTCACCAAATCTATTACTTCAAATATATATATATATTTTCCCTATTACTTCAAATATATATGGTGACACTAGAGCAAGGTAGTTAAATAGTAAAATCGAATTGGAATATGAGAAGTAGTGTAAAATCGAAATCGTAAAATCGTAAGATTTTACATACCATGTAAATTTAAGAATAATTCTCAATAATGTTCCAAAAATAACATAAAATTTATTGGATATATTTCTGAATCATATTTTTGTTTTATTTTGGTCCGACAGGGTCACTTTACACTCAAATACTTGTCTAAAACTACATTAAAATTAAAAAAAGAAAAAAAGAAATACAAACAATTACAACAGATTTTAACGATTTTACTCGCGATTTTAATGATTTTACTCACGATTTTATGTGATTTTGTGCGATTTTACAACCCTTACGATTCCACATTTCCATTGCTATTTAACTAGGTTTTTATAGGTATGATCGTAAAATCATACAATTTTACGATCAAAATCGCGATTTCAATTACCTTGCACTAGAGAGATACATTGTTCTTATTTATGTTATTATATATATATATATATATATATATATATATATATATTCTCATAGATATATTTAAAACAAAACTGATTGGATAGATAAACCTAATTCGAAATTATTTATTTATAAACTGACTTTAATTGATTTATATTTAAAACCAATTATCTCTATTGAAAGATATGTGCACGTTTATTGATCTCTCTTGTGACTCAAAAATTAACAAAAATTAACAAAAGAAGTGACACATTCAAGCATAGAAGGAACCAAAAGAACCATCTCTTCCACGACCCACCACTTCAGAAGTTATTGATACACATAATTAAAAACATGCCATTGAAGCCTCTCCAAGTCTCAGAAGATTAGATTCCTCTCAAATGTGTGGTTTCTTGTGAGGGATTATCTCAAAAATTAACAAGAACTTACAAAAAAAAAAGGTGGCACATTCAAGCATATAGACAAGGAACCAAAAGAACTTTCATGACCCACCATTTCAGAAGTTGTTGATACACATGCCATTGAAGCCTCTCCAAGTCTCAGAAGATTATCAACGAGAGGTGGCGCGATTGACAATTGGTTAGGTTAGACATATGTATGTCCAATGTTCGATTCCAATGAGAAACAAATTTCTCAGTATTATTTCAAAAAAAAAAATCTTAGAAGATTAGATTCCTCACAAGTGTGTGGTTCTGCGATGGATTATCTCAAAAATTAACAAAAACTAACAAAAAAAAATGGCACATTGAAGCATAGAAGGAACCAAAAGAACTTCCATGACCCATCACTTCAGAAATTGTTGAAGCCTCTCCCATGTCTCAGAAGATTAGATTCCTCACAAATGTGTTGTTTTGTGCTGGATTGACCCATCTCTTTGACAGTGCCATGTGAGCTTCTATGGTTTTGAGATTGAATCCAAAATGGCTCTTGCAAAATTTAAGATAAAAAATTTGATAGAGAGAACGATTTCAGTTTGTGGCATATCAAGATACACACACTTTTTACGACAACGAGGAGAAGATTTTGGTTTTAGAAGAGTCAGCCAAATTACCCAAAGAGATGGCAGCAATGATGGACGAGAAGGCCTATAGTGCAATTCAATTATCTATTGCGGAGATCGTAGACGAAGAAACATCCAAGGGGCTATGGGACAAGCTAGATAGCTTGTATATGACAAAATTTCTCACGAACTGGTTGTATCTGAAGCAACAGTTGTATAACCTCGAGCTGGATGCATATATGTCAATACAACAACACCTTGATAATTTTAAATGTATTATCATGGATTTGAAGAATGTTAACGTCAAGGTTGACAAAGAGGACCAAGCTCTTATTCTTCGCTGTTCGCTACCGATCTCATATGATTCTTTTGTTAATTCCATTTTATATGTACATAATTCAATCTCCTTGATCGATGTCAAGGCATCTTTGAACTCGAAGTGTTAAGGACCAAGGACGGTTCTAGGAAAGGCCGCAATAAATCAAATAAGAGTGAAAGTGATACTATTATCATCAATTTTGGTATTCCAAGTTAGACTGTCCAAAGCTCAAAGATCATGGGAAGACAAATGCATAGGCAAATATTGGTTGTGCGAATGTTGGCTTAGATGAAGATTCAACTTTTGTTTTTTCAGTTACAATTCCACAATTTTGCTCCAAGAGGAGTGGATTTTAGATTCGGGTTTTTCCTATCATGTGTCTCCGTATAGGGATGCATTTATTACCTATTATTCAAACAAAGGTGGCACAGTGGGGGGTTTGGGGGTAGCTCCCCCGAAACTGTTTTGAGCTATTTATATGTGATTTGTTAACATCCGATCTAGTAAATATAACTTGGAGTCATTTTAATTGAATTATATACATATATTATTAAAAAATGAGTGACCATGAAATAGTAGGGAAAAAAAACACTGTAAAAGAGGAGACAAAATAGGCCAAATAAAGAGACAAATAGGGGGAAAAACAAAGGGGGAGCGCAACCCTTGAGAGACGAAAACGGGTCTTATAGCGAACTTACATGCATATAAGCATCAGACCAGCATGTGTTTATAATTAATATTTATAAACTTATATGTATATATAGTATTTTCTTTGTCAAAATCTAGGGGAAACGTGCCCCCAATGCCCTCTGTAGCTCTATCTTTGGAATCGACATGCAAGTTTAAACTTTAAAGAGTGTTTGGACTTGGAATTAATGTGTAAAGTTTTAGATTTTGTAATTACTAATATTAAAGAAAACTTACTATTGACATGCTGACGAGAGCCCATGCATGCAAATCAATAGATACCTTCCTAGAAAAGTGTCCAAATCTTACTAGTTATATATGTACCTTTATATATATATATACACCTTGTTGTTTCTAAATTCAATAAATAATGGTAAATGAAATGAAACCCTAATCAAACCCTATACACTTTTAATGAAAAACAAATACTTAAAAGTGAATAAATAAAATTACTCCTAATAAAAAATATATTTGACTCTTAAAAAATACTACTAATTATTTCACAAACAATAAACTTCCTTAGATACCAAAATAAAAAATTTAAAATAAATATTTCGATCTGCATCAGTAATTAATGTATTGATTTTGTCTTGTCATCCTCTTGAAGCACTACCATAAAAAACTGATTAAATATTACCTCAAAATTTTGCAAATTAGAAAAATTGAACCAAGTTTGAAATGATGGCTGAGTCACAAATTAGGTCGTTCTCTTTAAGATGATTTCATGGCTTTGTCTCTGAATTTTGTGCTAGCAGTATAGAGCAACGTCGTCTCCAGGATAAAACAATTTAGAATCTCTGTCAGTGATCTCTACCCACAAAAACACCAAGAATTCCAATACTCATTTCTGTCTTTCTCAAAATTGTCTATCTCATAGCGAATCGTCCTTCCTTCTATTTATAATACTTGAAAAAATAAGTCTCTTTATCGAAAAAAAATCAGAACGACGTGACTCCTCAAATCGACGTAATGTTCTGTTTTAATAAATACAAGAAAATATGTTTTACAATTATAACAAAATAAAAACTGTTATTTAGAAGGTGGGAAAAAAATTTAATAAGCAGTTTAGAAATCAAAAGTTCCAAGGCTCCAAGACCCATCTTTTGATATATATAATAGAGTAGGATTGAAACTTGAGTCTAGGATACAATTCCCAAAACATTAACCACTGTCCTACCCTTCATCTTATGTTCAAAACACACATAAAATTCTTTTAAATATATTCAAACATCAACGCATCCCATTTATGCATCATGCATGGATAATTTGTTTTAGCTTCTCCAACATGGCTGGAGCCGCCGAGGCTATTTGATTCAACCTCTGCTTTGGCTTCGATTGATCAGAATCAGCATTAATATTCTCAGTCTGTACCGTTGAAGAAGATGACCTCACGAAAGGCTTCGTCGAACGGCGCTTATTCGTCACTCTTGTTGGCTCATATCCTTCTACGCCAAGCAAACGTGGGAAATTGAGCTTAGCTTTCGAGCCGCGCATTTCGAAAGCGGCTTTGTCATAAGCCAGAGCCGCATCCTCGGGAGTCTCGTAGGTCCCGATCCAAGTTCTACCGCCGTTCTTCTTCGGGTCCCTAATCTCCGCCGCGTAGGTCCCCCATGGCCTTCTTCGCACGCCTTTATATCTTTCATGCTTCGATGCTGCTGCGCGAGCCTTCTTCACTTTTGGAGCATAATCAGGCTCGGCTACAACATTCTCAGGCATCTCCGTCGACCTTGATTGATTCTGCTCCGCCGCACATGCATCTAATGGCACTATATTATCTTCGTAAGTAACGACGGCGCTGGTATCATTGCACATGGCATTGATTTCTGAACATTCAAACTGTAATGGCACAAAATCGTCGTATAAAAGATCGTCCACTGTGGCGGTGGCGGTGGTGACATTGTAATTGTTAGCCTCCTCGAAGGTGGTTGGAGGAGTTTGGAAGAAATTGTCTGAGAGAAAGAATTCCAAGGCACCCACATCAAAGTCTAGCTCTGGACTATAACTCATGTTATCCATGTCTAGCGGCCAGCCACCTAATTCTCTCTCTCTCTCTCTCTCTCTCTCTCTCTCAATGTGTTGATGTGAGCTGGTTTAGTGAATAGGTGACAGGATTTATATAATAAAGGCTTGATGTGGGTCATTGTCATTTAATTGATTTCCATATATGTATGCTTCTAAAATTGGAGAATTTCTAAAAATAGAATTTAAAAAATTACTTATTCAAGTCTTCACGTACAGCAATAGTAAATCATGTTATACAATTATTACATAAAAAAAATCATGTTGTGATGTGTATTCATGCCTAGCTGGCGAAAATATATCAAGTGGTCTTGAAACACTATACATTGAGCAAGAGACAAGTGTGCGTGTTAAAATCAAGAATTTTTTTTGAAAAAATATATATCTAGAAGGGAGAAGAATCGAAATGACCCCTAAACTTTGATGACTCAGTCGAGTCAGCCCCTGAATTTTATTTTGGGTCAAATAAACTCCTGAGTATGTTGGGGTGGAGGGTGCCATAAACACATAATGAAGGGTATTCATCAAAGTTCAAAGGTTTGTTTGATCCGAAATAAAGTTCAGAGGCTGACTCGACTGAGTCATCAAAGTTTAGGGGTCATTTCGATTCTTCCCCCATATCTAGAACTACAAGACTATTAAGCTACCATGAATGAATTGTATTTTCATAGACAACCTTATGCGTGACTAGTGTTCTTTTATATGTGCCATTGGTATACATATATATCAAGATTTTTACAAAAAATAAAAACTACAAATCGATTTTGCTTCATTAATAAATTTGAGAGAGAGTATTTTTTGTGTGTTTTGGAAGTCATCCACCAATGGAATATTTATAGTAGAGGGAAAATCCAAAATCAGAAAAGAACTAAAACTTTTTTATGAGCGCAATTTCGAAACGAAATTAAATTTCATTTCTCACAAGAGATAAGAGATTAGAATTTAATCTGTGGATAAATTCTAAAAAATAAAAATAAAATGCTTCGCGAAAATTACAGAATACGAGATGCACTTAAAGAAGGATACCAATACCTCCAACCAAATGGCATACCCAAGGAATCAGTGGTGACCACGGACCACCAAGCGTACGAGATATAACAAGGACACCACCCCAACCAAAGGACAAGCCAAAACAAAAAAAAAAGAACAACACTCTAGCTAGCTGGATGACTTGAGCAGAGACAAAAACCAAAATTGACAAGAGATGATCAATAGCTAATGTGAAAGCTTCATTCATTCACAGACAGCCATAGGGAAAATGGAGAACCCCCCCCCCCCCCCAAAACACAAACACAACACTACTCTCCTACATTATAGGATACCACTAATAATAGTAAGGGATAAGTATGGATTTGACCCCTTTATTTTGCTCTTTGGATCAAAAAGGCCCTTCAACTTTGTTTTTGATCAAAAAGACTCTTGTACTTATAGAATGGTACATGTTAGCCCTTCGGTTAAACACCCGTTAAAAAATGCTGATTTGGCACAAATTATCTGACGTGACATTTATTTGTAAAAAATTAAAATTAGGTGTAAAAGATTACATGGCTATCATTAAAAAACAATATCTTCTCATTCTGCTCTTTCTTTTGTTCTTCTTGTTTATGTTGCTCCCAAAACAGACGCAAATTTCTGTTGCGCCAAACGATTCTTGAAATGAAGCGACTTTCGGATCCATATGCAATGGCTGTGTTGAGGGTTTAAGATCTAGGTTTCGATTTTGGTTAAGATATGTGTGGAGGGTTTAAGATATGGGTTTCGATTTCGGTTATGGGTTTCGATTTTGGTTAAGATCTGTGTGGAGGATTTAAGATCTGGGTTTCCATTTTGGTTTAAGATCCGGATCCACATCCAAGATCTGAAATGGAATTAATTGTGTAGGGCATCATATCTCTGTAGAAAACAAAAAAAATGAAACCCAGATACAAAAGTTGATACCTTTGTTGGATTTGATTGGTTTTGGGTAACATGAAAGCTTTTAAACTGGGTTGATTGTTCTTTGTTGTCATTGGAATCTAAAACAAAATGGCATGGTTTGACTTTGTAAACCCTCTTGCCGGAGATCAAACTTTTATGCCGGAGAAGATGAAGTTATTTTCAGATTTTTTAATTAGTAATTCTTTGTACGCCACGTAGGAAATAAAAAATAAATCATAAGTTAAAAAATTAACCACGTGTCATCATCTTATAGGTTACGTTCGTATGTACGCCACGTAGGAAATAAAAAATAAAAAAGAATTACACTTAACTGCCACATCTTGATGTGTTTTAACGGGAGATTGACGGAAGAGTTTATTTATACCATTCTTCAAAGTGTAAGGGTCTTTTTGATCCAAAACAAAGTTTAAGGGTCTTTTTGATCCAAAGAACAAAGTAGAGGGGTCAAATCCATACTTATCCCTAATAGTAATAATAATGATAATAATACTGCAATATTATTTGGTTCTGATTTGTTTCTAGAAGTTGATGTTGTAAGAGGCTGCTTCAGTGGATCCCTTGTAAAATTTTTGTGATTTTGTATAAATTCTGATTTATGAAGAAAAAAAAATCTGAAGGTTTATATGATTGATTGAATGTGGAGTCAAAACTTGAATATTAATCTGAAGGTTTATATTAAAGTAGACTGTTTTACTTTGTTTATTGTTATTAGATATCTAATTTTCTAATTTAGGCTCCGTAGTACTTTTTATACGAAAAATAATTCTGAAAGACCGAGTTTTGTACGTTCAAAATTAGATAAAAACGTGAAAAATTCATTCATGAAGAGAGTTGAGCAATTTCAAACAATCAAAATGAATGATTGTACTCTATTTATTGTTCTTAGATGTCTAACTAACTACTTCAGGCTCAACAGTACATTTCATGCAAAAATGATTCAAAAGAGAAAGTTTTGTTTGAACTTGGACAAAAATATGAAAAGTTCGTCCACGGATAGAGTTAAACAATTCTAAACCATCAAGAGCGAACGCTATACTCTATTTATTGCTTTAGATGTCTAACTTAATATCAAATATCAAAAAGATTGACAAAAAATTGATTAATTTAAAATAAAAAATATAAAAGAAAAACATATAATAGTATGATAAATATTTCATCTCAAATGAAACTAATTAAAAAAATGTTTATAAGAATTTAAAAGAAAAAATAAAAATGAATACTTTGAAGATTTAATTAATTAAAATATCAAAAAAAAAAATACGACAACCACATAATCACAAACCAAAAAAATGGGTTTTTATTTTTTGGAATTCATGCCTCGACCAAAACCAATAAAATGGAGTGCAAATAATAAAAGTCGGGGTGTCAATACCCCGCTCCATTCCTCAACTAAATAAATTTAGCTCTAATAATAATCTCGACCAAAAACAAGAGATTTTATTATATATCCGTACTTGATACCAAAATAACTATTGGCTTCGTTGCACCCTACTCCTTAGGAGCCCGATCTAGAACAATTATGAATAATGATTAGGGGTCCGTTTGATAGGACGTTATCCAACATTTTCTGTTAGCGAAAAACACCAAACGGGCGGGAAACAGTGACGGATACGTCGTCGTTTACGCCAAAAAAATATACGCTCCCATAACGAGAGTATTTTGTAGACGTCATGCCGTATTCTCTCTCTAACCCTTGCCATTCACGATCCCGCCAGCACTGGCCCGTAAACTCTCAAGACTTCGTAAGTAGATCCCGACGGCACTGGCACCCCAAGTTAGAGCCACCCATACCCGGCTTTGATCTGGCCGATTCAATCTGGCACACTCCCATGAAGATTCGAGAGAGAAAATAGTGAGACAAACTATGGGAGAAGATGAAGATCCAGAGAGAGAATAGTGAGAGAGGCGACAACCATGGGAGAAGAAGAATCGAGAGAAATCTGGGGAAGGAAACAAAATAGTAAAATAATGTGTTAAACATATAAAATAATTTCTTGTACATTATATTTTAAACACATCTGGGGAAGGAAACATAATAAATATATTAAACATATAAAATAATTTATTTTTCATTATATTTTTAATCTATATGTATGCATTACCTACATGGAATTGAACAAAATTTTTTATCATAAGCCTTTTTTTAAAAGAAAAAATTATAATATTATGCATAATATCTACATGAATATGACTTTTTTTCTACTACTCTAATACCCTTATTGATAAATTCACAGTTTATACTCTTTCTCTAAATTAGTTTCACCAAACACATGCATAATTTATTTTATAACATATACTCTAGCATAAATTAGTAGAGTATACTCTAGCATATACATACTTTGTACCAAACGGATCTTAAGTACGAACGTGGGGTCAAATCAGTGGTCCCCAAAGAGGTGAATATTATGACCGTTTTGAAAAGTATCCCATAAATGGCATTATTGGGGTTAGGACCAATCTAACAGTTTTAACGTTTCCTTCATGTCTTGTCATGATCAATTTATGAAATTCCAAACCAAATTGATCGTTAAAAGTGGGGGGTGTATATATATCTACAGAACAGTTCTAGATTGATTGATGACAGATTGAGACATTACACATGGGCAATGCCATATTGCAATATAGCAACAGCCAACAGTACACAAAGAGTATTATTGACAAATATCTATGTTGGGCCAATATTTGAAGATTCCATATACTTCTCAATCATTGAAGATAAGTAATGCTTTTACCTTAATTTTTTTCTTAAATTAGATAACTGGGTAAGATGCCAATGTGATAACTTCAACGGTTTGGATTATATTAGGTGAAATCATGGTTATGTAATTTTGAGATTAAGAGCATCTACAAACATTACATCAAGTGCTTCAAAGTACACTTTATGGTGAAATCTAGTGCTAGTTGTCCACAATAAACAATATTTGACACTCCAAAACATGTAGAAATTTAACCAACACTGCATATTTAGAGTGTATCTAAATGGATGAATTGTGATAAATACAACCAATATGAGGATACCACATGTTTGAGACATTACACATATGCAATGCCAAACCAAATTGGTCCTTAAAATGGGGTATATATATATATATATAGAGAGAGAGAGAGAACAGTCCTAGATTGATTGATGACATGATTGAGACATTACACACATGCAATGCCATATGTAACAACATCCAACAGCACATTTTTTACTAAATTAAAACTACACAAAGAGTATTATTGACAAATATCTATGTTGGGCCAGTAATTAAAGATTCCCTATACTCTTCCTTTGGTTACACATGATTGTACCTTGTAATTTCTTTTATGCAAAATTCAAAAAAAAGAGGAAGTTATAAAATATGGATGACAAGGGGGGCTGTTGTAAATTTTTTACAGGAGCCCCCTCTGTAATTTGTTTATGGGACTCACAAATTTTTTTAAATATTTTGAAAATAAATTTTATATTTTGATTGGTGTTACGGATCCAACGATATAAATTTTGTTCGAAACAAAAATCAAATTCAATATAAAAAAGTGTAAGACAATTCTAGACCATTGAATATAAATAAAAAAAAATATTACACACAATTTTCATGTTGAATTTGATTTTTGTTTCGAACAAAAAATATATATCTTTGGATTCGTAAAATCGATCAAAATATAAATATAATTTAAAAAATTATTTGAGCCCAGTAGAGCCCCGACACCCTGAACTATGTGCGACTTGATGAGTAATGCATTTACTTTACTTTTTTTTCCTTAAATTAGATAATTGGTAAGATTAATAATATAAAAATCATGTCGAACATCAACCCAGGCAAGGGACTAGGTTAATGGTACAATCAGCGGATTATCAATCAAATCCCAGGTTTAATTTAAAAAATAAAATTCAAAATTCAAAAAATTTTAAAAATTTTAAAAAACTAACTGGTTTTACCAGCACGGTTCAACAATTGGTATTTTAACTAAATCATGCCGGCGTGGTAACCCGTTCACCGATTTTATGATTCAACATTTCAACTGGCCGGCACAGTCTGGTAAAAATAACACTAGTTAATATGCCAATGTGAAAACTTCAACAGTTTTGATTAAATTAGTTGAAATCATGTTATGTAACTTTTAGATTAATTAAGGCCCAAAGAAAACAAGTGTCCACTGCCCAATCCACTTGTTACTTAAAAGGCCGAAATTCCAAAATCCAACGACCCATGCAATACTCCTAAACATTAAGCCCAAGTCCACACTCCAAGAGTGTGTTTGGATTCAAAGATTTGGGGAAGGAATGGAAGAGATCAAAAATGAGGTTTTCTTCTAATTCCTTTATTTGGATAGTTTTTTTTTAAAAAAATAAAACAAGATATTTGAGGAATTAGACGATGTCACAGAAGGCTTCATCCTACGACGCTTATTCGTCACTCTTGTTGGCTCATATCCTTCTGAGCCAAGCAAATGTGGGAAATTGAGCATATATAGCTTTCGAGCCGCACATTTTGAACGCTGCTTTGGCATAAGTCAGAGCTGCATCTGTTGAAAATCCCGAGGCCACACACATAATAGATGTTGTCTGCTTTCTGTTGTCCGATTTTAGTGGATACATCGGATCTACACGGCTTTGTTTTTTATCTGTACGACTTTGTTTCTCCCTAGTTAGCAAGTGGGTCAAAGACCCAACTCACTTAACGAGGGAAAAGACCTCTTGTGTGTGGTAGGGACTTGGGCAAGCTTATATACCACATAGTTGGACATCACCCAACCGATGTGGTATTCTTACACTCCCCTGCACTTGTGGGCGGGGTTATGCTAGACCCAACAAGTGGATAGGTAGAGGTTAGGCCAGTTTCTTAACTGGACCGAGACATGCTCCGATATCATGTTGAAAATCCCGAGCCCCCACACACATCACAGATATTGTCCGCTTTGACTTGGGCAAGCTTATATATCACATGGTTAGACATCACCCAACCGATGTGGTATTTTTACAGCATCCTCAGGCATCTCATATGTGTCGATCCAAGTTCTCATGCACTTCTTATTCACGACCCTAATCTCCGCTGCTAGTGTCTCACATGTTTCAAATCGACGGTAAAATCAATATCTCGCTCAATCGCTCTCCTTTGCCCATCTCACGCTCGTAGTCGTTGATTTTCTTGTATCGTTTTCTCTTCGGGTATGCTACTTTTTCTCTCCGTGTTTCCATGATTTTGCTCTGAAACTGGAAATATCACGCTCATAGCGAACTTACATGCATGTAACCTACAGTATTTTCTTTGTCAAAATCAAGGGGCACGTGCCCCCAAGGTCCTTTGTAACTTTATTCTTGGAACCGGCAGACAAGTTTAACGAATGTTTGTACTTGATTAGAGTTGATGTCTAAGGGTATCCACATCAAATTATCTAAACATGGTTCTTTCCCTAAAATAGAGAACAAATATAGAGAACTAGTCAAAAACAAGCTTGCATCAGATTACCTAGTGGTTATCTAAACTAGGTAACTTGAACAGTGGTTCCCTAGATGTAGGGAACCACTGTTTAGTTATCTAAGAATAAAATACTGTTTTTTCCTTTGACTTTTCTCTTTCATGCCCTGCGACACGGTTCTTCTCTCTCTCATATTCTGTGACGGTTCACTTCCTCTACGAGTTTTTGTTGATTTTCTTCTCTAACGTCGCCGACTAACTCTGGTGATAATCGATTGTTGCCGATTAGGTATTCTTCTCCCCTCTTCCCGCTTGTATCATAGAGTTCCATTTTGCTTGTTTTTCAATTTTGCTTTCCCTGTTCCTTGTCATGTGGAATTTGTGGAATTTAGGTGATTGTTCATGAAGAAGGGAGTGATGTCGGGATTGATTTGTTTTTGGTTGGTGGGTATTCCTGGGTTTTGAGTTTTGCAATGGGTCTGACTTCATATGGGTATTTTCATGATATGCTATGTGATATTTTTTTTGCCCTTTATGTGGTTTATTTTTGGTTTTCATGATATTGGTTTTTCGTGATCCTACTTGAACTCAATTACTGATGTGGATATGCTTTTATTTTTTCCTTTGTGATACATAATGTGTTGGACATTGATGAATACCATATGATGAAGAATTGCTGAAGTATTTGCCAAACTTTGTTTGAGGGGAGAGACATTGATAAGTGTGTGGAAATTACATCAATGCATTGTGATTGCTATATAATCAATTGTATCTGTATATATCGAAGGAAGTTGCATATTTGGATTCTTAATTGACCTTTTTTAAGCCTAGAATGCTCTAGATTGATAGGAAATATCTTGTGCTATTGAGTTTGATTTGTTTGACAGGAATGAATTCAAATAGCAGTGCCAATTGTTTTTTTGATACTATTCTTGATGAGATGTCATTGGGAGGTTCACAATTGGAGCACACCACTGAAGAACAAACACCCATACAAGTCGAGCAAAGTGGGAAGCCAAAAAAAAATCCACGGCTTGGGAACTTTTCCACCCAAGAAGATCTAGCTCTAGTCTCAGCATGGCTAAACACATCCTTGGATGCAATTCAAGGGACGGACCAAAAAGTTACGACATGCTGGAAAAGAGTTTCTTCAACATACCATGGTAGGTGAAAATTATGGTGTAGCCATGTGAATTTTATGGGGGGAGTGGTAGGTAAAAACTGTAGCAACGTGAATTTTGTGGGGAGTGGTAGGTGAGGACTGTAGCAACGTGAATTTTGTGGGGAGTGGTATATGAAGACTGTAGCCATGTGAATTTTGTTGGGAGACAAAAATATGTCATCAATAATTATTTTTTATTTTTCAATAAATTAATTCATATTAATTTTTTTTATTATCGGGTCATCAATATGTATTTGATTATTGATAAAAACAATTATTTGGTTTCTTATTTATAAAAGTTAATGGAATAAATAAAGGAAAGAGAAAGAAATATTATTTTAAGGAAGTAAAAAATATGATAGGTAATCTGATGCATGGTTTGTTGGATAGAGAATCTATAAAATAGGGAACAGTGACATTTTGTCTGTATTTTAGGGAATCTGTTAAGATAAACTGATACAGATGCCCTAAGGTTTAAGATTTTGTAACTAAGATAAGAAAACTTAATGTTTGCAAATCAAAAGTGTCTTGTCCAACTTATTATTCACATGCTGAGAGCCCATGCATGCAAATCAATATATATACCTTCCTCGTAAAGTCTCCAAACTTATTATTTATATATGTAATTATATATATACACCTTGTTGTTTCTAAATCAGTAAATCCAGTAAATAAGTTGGTAATTAATGTATTGATTTTGTCTTGTCATGCCATTTGTGCATCATGCATGGATAATTTGTTTTAGCTTCTCCAACGTGGCTGGAGCCGCTGAGGCTATTTGGTTCAACATCCGCTTCGGCTTCAATTGAGATTCAGCATCATTCTCGGTCTGCGCTGCTGAAGAAGATGAATGAGACGACGTCACGGAAGGCTTCATCGAACGGCGCTTATTCGTCATTCTTGTTGGCTCATATCCTTCTGAGCCAAGCAAATGTGGGAAATTGAGCTTAGCTTTCGAGCCAGGCATTTCGAAAGCGGCTTTGTCATAAGCCAGAGCCGCATCGTCAGGAGTCTCGTAGGTCCCGATCCAAGTTCTACTGCCGTTCTCCTTCGGGTTCCAAATCTCCGCCGCGTAGGTCCCCCATGGCCTTCTTCGCACGCCTTTATATCTTCCACGCTTCAATGCTGTGCGAGCCTTCTTCATTTTTGGAACATAATCAGTCTCGGCTACTACATTCTCCGCCATCTCCGTCGACGTTATTGAATCTGCTCTGCCGCACATGCATCTAATGGCACACTTTGCATCCAACAGTTTAAAACCACTAAGATTTCTCACACATTTTCTTTAATTAGTTTGATTTTTTTATTCAACAAAAAACACAGCATTAGATTCAAAATCTTACATACTTTCTTTTTATTATTTTAATTTTTTTTAAAAATCATTAATATCAAAAAATAAGGTAGAGAAAGGCTACTATGCTACATCTTCATCTTCATGCACTACAAGAAAACATATTTTTCCATAAGTTACATATGCCATGTGATAAATTGTAGTTATTTTTTGGGGTCAATTTATCCCCTGTAATTATGAAAACTCATTAATTCAAGCCCCTGCAAATTGTTATAACATATCAAATTATGTACCCCATGTATTTTTTACACGTCATTTGTGAATATATTAATTTAGGTGTCATGTGAGAAAAAAAATTGTCACATCAGTTAAAATAGACATAAATTTGGCACAGGGGTTAAAATGATTCTAAATGAAGTTTAGGGAATAAATTGATCATTTCACAAAAGTTTAAAGGTCACATCAAAACTCCTCCCATTAATGAAAATGACAAAGAAAACAACCATGACAACTAAAGGTGATCATTATACTTGATTTGATTATATTACATCTCTAGTGGCCGACTGTGTATTTCACTTGTCAAGTGTGTCAAATTGGTATTACTTGCATCACATTCAACTTTTATATATATATATATATATATATATATATCACATCTATCAATTGGAGTGAAATTGATTAGGCAAAGAAATTAGTGACCAATTGTGTTTGCGTTCTGTTACTTGTTTTTAATTGGTGTAAAAGTTTATTAGAGGATTCCTAATTGGGAATTTGTGACCCAATTCACCCTCCGTCATGTGTTCCCTCACGGAGGATATATCTTAAATAAACGGTTTTGGTATTCCCTAACTAATTAGAAGGCTACCGACCCTTGCCAATCCCTACCCAGTAAAGTGTTCAAATCTTACTATTTATGTAGTTATATATACATACCTTGTTGGATCGATTTTGTCTTGTAATCCAGTTTATGCATCATACATTGATAATTTGTTTTAGCTTCTCTAGCATGGCTGAAGCCGCCGAGGCTATTTGATTCAACCTCCGTGATTTAGATTCAGCATTCCTCCGCGATTGAGATTCAGTCTGTACTGCTGAAGAAGATGAGTGCGACGACGTCACGGAAGGCTTCATCCAACGACGCTTATACGTCACTCTTGTTGGCTCATATCCTTCTGAGCCAAGCAAATGTGGGAAATTGAGCTTCGCTTTCGAGCCGCGCATTTTGAAGGCGGCTTTGTCATAAGCCAGAGCCGCATCCTCGGGTGTCTCGTAGGTCCCGATCCAACTTCTACTGCCCTTCTTCTTCGCGACCCTAATCTCCGCTGCGAAGGTCCCCCACGGCCTTCTTCGCACTCCTCTATATCTTCCATGTTTCGATGGTGCGCGAGCCTTCTTCACGTTTAGAACATCATCATGCTCGGCTACTACATTTTCCGGCATCTCCGTCGACGTTGATTGAATCCGCTCCACCGCACATGCTTCTAATGGCACTATATTATCTTCCCAAGTAGCAACAGCGCTGGTATCACTGTACATGACGTTGATTTCTGAACATTCAAGTTGTAATGGCACAAAATCGTCGTATAAAAAATCATCCGCGGTGGTGGTGACGTTGTAATTGTTAAGCTCCTCGAAGGTGGTCGGAGGAGTTGGGAAGAAATTGTCTGAGAGGAAGAATTCCGAGGCACCCACACCGAAGTCTAGCTCTGGACTATCACTCATATTATTCATATCTAGCCAGCCACTTAATTCTCTGTCTATCTCTCTCAATGAGTTTATCTGAATTGGGTAATTAGGTGAAAGGATTTATATAGGAAGACTTGATGTGGGTTTGCTTTTTTTTCTATTTTTAGTAAAGTGGGGATTTCATTGTCATTGGATTGATTTTTATAAAAATCAGAATTTCTAAAAAAAATAGAATTTAAAAACAAGTGGTCTTGAATCACTACATCATCTGCAGCAGCAGCAACAGGGGACCCAAGAATTTGGGTGAGTGGAAACAAAATAATAGACTTCAAGTTTATATATATATATATATTCACACTTAACATTTAACAATATTAACAGTAATACTATTCAATTCATTATTGTTAATATTAAATAGCAATACATAACGTCTTGAAAACAATATTAGATAATAATATTTTTTTGTTTTAAAAAATTATATTGAAACTGAAATATGACTTATAGTTATACGTTTATATATTATTTCATATTGCATATGGTATTTAATTATTTTTATCAATTTTAATATGTATTTAATTTAAGTTAACCTTTTTGGTTATTTTATGAGACCAAACAGCAAAATGAATATTCATCTATAATAATTCTGAAAAAAAAAATTATATATATATAGTGTCAAGAATCTTGCTAGACATTCAGCAAAAAAAAAAAAGAATCATGCTAGACAGATTCTCCTACATTTTTTTGATAAGTAGAAATCTTATTGAAAATAAAAATTACAGAGAATACGAGGGACATATCAAAGAATCGGACGTGACCACGGAACACCATCACTTATTCCAGCTACTGAATTGTAATCAAGTACAGGATTTCAAGTGTATCATGTAAGACATATGAAACCCACAAATTTACTTTCATCATCTACATCCAATTCAACAATTTGAATAACTGAGATTTTAATCATTTTCCTTTTTAAATGGACGACTATCACAAAATGGACCGTGCAATAATAACAATAATAGTTAAGTAATGATTGTTCCAAATTGATGAACCCCACTTATTATTTCACTTCTATTAGAGCTCAAAAAGCATTATGAAGGCTGTTCAAAAGCACTCCATAAATGGGTTCGAGTTCAACCACTTACTACACTAGGGTTGTTTTTTAAAACAAAAACAAAATTGCATTATTAGGGTTAGGTCCACCAAACATTTTTATGTTTTCCTTCATGTCTTGTCATGATCAATTTATGAAATTTCCAAACAAAATTGGTCGTTAAAAGTGGGGGGTGTGTGTATATATATATATCTATTTTTTTTTATACACACACAAAACAGTCCTGGATTGATGGATGACATGATCGAGACATTACACATATCACATATGCAATGTCATATATAGCAACGGCCAACAGCACATTTTTTACTAAATTAAAATTACAGGACAATGAGTATTATTGACAAATATCTCTGTTGGGGTCAATAATTGAAGATTCCCTGTACTCTTCAATTATTGGAGATGGGTAATGCATTTACTTTTCTCTTTCTCCTTAAATTAGATAACTGTAAACATTAAGCCAAGTCCACACACATTAAAATGAAAAATAAAATAAAAATAAGACTCAATATTCGCACACCAACTTCAATTCACTGTGTGTATTAGGGTTACAAAATTTAATTTAATATAATTGTATTGACCAAAAAATATAGGTGCAATGTGTGAAGAGGTTTTAAGGTAATTTTATATAAAGATAATTTAGTAAACCTAAATATTTATTTAAAAAAATTTGTGTACAGTGACTCAAAATTCTTGTGCAAATAGCGACACTTAATAAAAATAGTATGAGAAACCAGAGTTGAGGTACGGATATGGGCCATGAAATAAATTGGGCCAGGTAATATGCCGAAGTTGGATAGAGAAACTACAAACAATGGATCAAATATGATGGGCCTATAAGTTTGGCCCCTTTTGACTTTTTCTAATGACAAATCTCACGATTTTGCTATACTAATTAACCACATCATGGACTACATAGAGATCAACTTTAGCTGATCTTATAAATAAGTAAAACAGTATGTAAGTAAATAATGTAAAATTACAAACGAATGGTGGCTCAATTGACAATCGACTAAGTTAAATATATGTGTATCTAAGGTTCGATTTCAATAAAAAATATATTTTTCAAAGATAATTATTGTTGCAATTAAAAAAAGTGGTACCAAATATCTCATGCTGTAGTACTATTAGCATCTCCTTGATTTATCTGAAATAAGGCCAGAAAGAGGAGATCAAATCGCTAAATCAAGATAATATATTTAACAAAAACCAAATTAAGAAGAAAAAGAAAAGCGGATTTAGGATTTAGGATTTAATACCCGTACTTAGTATTTTCTACCACTCGAATGGATCAGATTCACTAAATCTTAGCGCTGCATGCAGTATTGAGTATCCGAGAGCCCGATGATCATGTGCCAAATATGAAACTAAGCGGGAGAGAAACTTCACGTTTGGCATGTAATCGGGTTCCGGTATACTCTCCGGCCATCATCATCGTCATTGAACGAATCTGAATCTGATCAACCGGAGCATCTGCAGGAAGAGCACTGTTTAATTTTGTGAGCCTGGAGATGATGAAAATAACTGCAAACGATGTATTGAGAAGAACAAATGGCCACACTGCACATATATATACACTCACAGGCTATACATATACATATACATATATACACACACACACACACATATATATATATTCGATTCTGAAGCCATTTTATATTATTGACCATCTTGAGCAGCTAATTAAAACAATGCAAAGCCACCTATATTGACCAAATGATCCAATCTTTTTTGTTTCCTTATTCGTCTTGCAAACATTCTTGGCACCATGTTTCAACACATGGACAACGTTTTTTGATGAGTCAATTCATGAAGCCATCTATATTGACCAATGATCGAACCTTCAACTAATAAAATAAATATAAATATATATAGTTAATTCTCACATGTGGATGCCCACCAAATGATCCAATCTTTTTTGTTTCCTTATTCGTCTTGCAAACATTCTTGGCACCATGTTTCAACACATGGACAACGTTTTTTGATGAGTCAATTCATGAAGCCATCTATATTGACCAATGATCGAACCTTCAACTAATAAAATAAATATAAATATATATAGTTAATTCTCACATGTGATGCCCTAAGTTTCTCATTCGTTACATCTTACCGACGACTGAGATTAAAGATAAAAGTTTTTAAAATATATCCTTAAAATTCGCCGTCAAGTTCACTCCATCAAAAATCGTTGTCCACCAAAAATCGTTGTCCGGACATCGTTTTAAATGGCTGACTTACCGAAACAAAGCTCTTAACGTAGACAAACTTTTTTCCAACCATCCCCAGTCTGATATTGGTCAGAAATTAACGTAGAAGTCGTGGAACAACTTCTCTTCCCGTCGTTGATCCAGTCAATTTTGATGTCCCCCCTCCGACCACCTACAGTACCATTCGACTCGACTCGTCTCGCCGAGGTAAACCTTCTCCAACTAGTTTCGTCCGGAATCCAACATTCTATGTAGGACCTTCACGCAAGGGCGGATCCATGCTTAGCCAAGGGGGGCTGCCCCACCATAAAAAATTTTAATTGTAAATTTTAAATTGATAATTTATTATATATGCACAAAAATTAGATTAAGTAAAATGTTCCCTTTAACTAATGATGATACATGTCATCTTTAACATAATAAAATATTATTGACTAGTCATTTGTCCAGTTATATGCATTGGGAAATAAATGTTCGATCGAATTCACAATGAGATTATTATGAAATATTACCAAAACATAAGAACACGGAAAAAGTAATTTTAATTGTTTTATCAAATTTATGGATATGGTTTTTACTTTTATCATAATGTTAACAAGTGATATATAGAACCCAAAAAATTTTCCAAGGGTGCTGCCCCCGGACCTCCACAAAGAGATTCATCCCCCCTAATATTCGATGCTGGTTCTGTCCATGCTATCCTGTCCACTTCACCTTCTTATAAGGAACAGTTTGCTAGCATAGAGAATTGGCTCTTCATGGTAAGTTGAAGTGTTTCTTTGTGCAATCAGGGTTATGTAATACAAAGTTTTGGTGATCGATGCTTATTTGTTTAATTGTATGCTTTGTATATGGTAGCAAGGTGAACTAGCTAGTGTCTGCCCCGGCTTTAGCATGTAACTGCAGAAAGGTGAACTAGTATCTGATTTTTGGTCAATTGCAAGCATTTAGTCCCTTTCCATTCTACTAAATTTTTATACGTCTCTCAAGTTGATATGAAGAAGTAGATAGCACCATGCATTTAACTGACATGCTTCCTTCTTGGAACATTGTCTCTTTGAATTCTGATGACTCACTTTCCTGATTTTCTTAGTCTAAACGTACTAAGGAAACATCGTACTGTTAAAATTCTCAGCCCAAAGTCTCAAACACACCAACAATATTGTCTGCTTTGATTTACCGGTTCACTTTAATTTGGATACATTAATTGGGCCCGTGAGTCACTTTCATGATTTCTTAGTCTAAACTAATTAGGAATGATCATATTGTTGAAATTTGCAGTCTAAACACATCCACAATATTGTCCGTTATGAGTTTACCGGTTCACTTTGGATACAAACTGTCTGCACGGCTTTGTTCTTCTGATCCGTCTCACTTAACGATTATGTCTGACTGCTGTGCGATTTAAGTCTTGACACATATTAATTACTTGACATACAATTATATTGTGCAGTTTTAATTGAACTAAGAGGAAAAATGCAGTTGCATAAACTAGATATTATGGAAATCACGGTACAATTTGGTATAGATATCACTAAATTAGCACATGATATCCTCCGATCACATCACAACACAACCTTTATTTGCCAAAAAAATGACAAGAAATGTCATGGAAACAGCTCAAAACTCGCTTGCCTTGAGCCTTTATTCATGTAATGTCCTCAAATCCAATCTCAGTTAACCCTGCACCAAAAAAAAAATCGTAAATTAACAAACATAATTAAAGAAGTTCTCAAATAAGAGGAAAAGAAACGAAAAGAAGAACTGACTTGGTGCAGTCGATGTTCTTGGAGATGGGAATGCTGGTGTCAACCCCACATTTCTGAGGAAGAGAGGAGGCTGCATCTGGGATTATGTTTGGGAATTTAGCTGCAGCTTGTTTGAGGCAGTTGCACGCCGTTTGTCGGTCCGCGGTGGTCGGAGTAATTGCCTTCAAATTCTTCACTCCTTCACAACAAGCCGGTGTAAGATTGTTGCCTGAAATGAGATACTGCATGCATGCACCCAATGATGACTCCACTTGTCCACAACTCACCACTGCCTCTCCTGGCTTCACCATGAAGTGAGCCATGGCTACCACAACAATCAATATAACTGCACCACCCTTCATTGTTTTTCTCTACTTTCTTTAGCTTCTGCTTGTGATGGGAGTTTGAGATGGCTTCAATGCAGGGCATATATATACATCTATATATATATATATATATATATAGTGTTTTTGTTCATTAACAACCTCTGAAGTTTTGCGTCATGGGAGTTAGAGAGTTTTGGCTTGTTCTATGCCTGAATGTGTCACTTTGTTTGTCTTAAACATTAAAGAAGATAAGCTTGGGGATCATCACCACCACCTCAATTTCTTACAGGTTCTTCATGAGAGTACTTCTATATATCAGCAGCAATTATGTCAAGCATTCGTCTTTCTGGATAGAAATGAATGTAGAAAACAAATACATGTAATGGATTTCCGATGATGTTCTCCTAGACTTCTATAATCAGCGGACCCCAAACTTTTGGTATAAATGCTCAGATGATGACGATAATTCGTCTTTCTTGCAAACTGACCATATATTCTTGAGAATCTTGTATTATTGGATTACTACTGATTTCTGTTTTAGCTGAGATGCAGATGTAATGTTAGTTCACTTATATTATATAAGGGACCCATTCAAACAAACTTCTTGTCCTGTTGATGGCAACTGCACATTATATTTCATTCATAGCTGTCTGGTAAGGTCCGGATATGGGCCACGAAATGAACTGGGCCAGCTAATAGGCCGAAGATGGATAGAGAAACTACAAAGTAAAAACAATGGAACAAAGATGATGGGCCAATGATTTGGGCCCTTTTTCTTACCCTTTCTAATGACAAATCTCACCATTTTTTAAAGGAAAAATTCCATACCGGTACCCAAAAAGTGACTTTTGAACATTTAGGTCTTTTAATTTATTTATTTTGGATATTTAAGTACTTATAAAATGATTAATTATATTTTTACCTTACCTATGACAGCTCCTTATTCTTCCCCACGAAACTTTCTTCTCTTTCTTCATATCTATGCGTATTGTAGAAAGGGTAAGGAAAATTTCGGGTTTATTTAATTATTAATTGTTTAATTAAGTTAAAAACGACACTTTTTTGGGAAAAAATAAATTCTTGTGGACCTATGTGATTTTAGAAAAAAAATCACTTTGCCCTGATTTGTGATTTTAGAAAAAAAATTATTTTTTTTAAAAAATAAATGATGTGAAATTTCAAAATAAATGTTTGTTTTTATGTTTAAGTCGCTCAGGCATTTCACCTGTCACATCTACAAATTTTGACAAACAACCAACAGAATAGTGAAATCAGGACAGATTTCGATTGGTTTATGTAATACTGAGGAAAGAAACAAGATTTAGGTTTATGCAATGTTGAGGAAAGAAACGAGAAGTTTTAAATTTAGAGGACATAAATTAGAAAACCAAGACACTTCAAGGACATCAAATATGATTTTAGCTTAAAGTTATAAACCAAACATATTTGTAGTCTAGTGCTCGAATAAAGATTAGAGTGAGCATAGACAGTTCCATTCATCAAAGTTAAATATTGGATAACTTTTTTTTTTAGTATAGGGGGAAGGGGAAGTGGAAGGGGAAAAGAATGGAGGAGACTCGAACTTGAAATCTTATGAGATATATATTGGACATTTTAATAATGTTACTACAATTATTAGAAATTTAGAAATAGAATATATTGGACTCCAGTCCCACTCAAAAGGCATGTCATGCAAAATAGGAAACATTAAACAAAACAATAGTGATTGAACAACAATTTTCGAAATTAGTATGATTTATAATGTTTATAAATTACAATATTATTGGTATACTTAGAATCATAGCGTTCATTATAAAATATAATTTTGTTGGTATGAATAATTTATATGATTAGAATCATACCAATTAATATAATTTATAATATTGTTGGTATTATTATTTATTAAACGGTTTGAGTATTCGAAATCTAGCATCAAAAATTAAAATCATGACGGGTTTGGACAAAATCAAAACTGTTTTCAAACCTATATGATCAATTTTCAATTCTTGAATGAATTGGATGTTCAACACGTAATTTTCGGGTCATTTTTTTAGTCATCGCTATATTGTTTATATAAAATATTTATTTTATTTTTAAAAAGGAAAGAGAAAGAGAAAAAGAAAAAGAAAAAGAAAAAAGCGAAAGGTAAGAAAGGTGATTTGTGGCGTCAATGTCCCCATCTGTCAAAACCAGTCTCTCTCCTTGTAGGCAAGTTGATCGATCGTTCATCGTGCGTACAAAACAATTGGAAGCCCAGAATCACAGTAACCATAAAAGTTACAACTGCTGTTGCTATTGAACTAGAAAACTAGTCTCCTTTTGATTCTATCTCCAACAAAAATGGCTTCTTTGCCAAGAACAACAGTATCCCTTATCACCACGTTCATCTTCGTTTACAGTTTCATCAGCCCTGTAGCCTTCTCCGTCCCTTTCGTAGTTCTGCACGGTATTCTCTCTTGTCTTTTACTCGAATTAGCCATGTAGTTAGTGATTAATGTCATTGTGATCTCTATCGTTTGTTTAATTTTCATTATAGTTTGATCAGATGAGAAGAGATTGTTGATGGGTTTCTGGTTGTGGAAGACTGAGGGTGTTTGTTATCTGATTCATTTCATTTACTATTCCTTTAATTTGGCTTATGTGTGAGCAAGTGGTGGTATAGAACCAAGTCTACTGCAATGCAAGTTTATTTTGTTCCATTTGTTAGACTGTTGGTTGGATTTCAAATAAAGTTCTATCAAAGAAATGGGTTCTCTATTTGCCTTTGCCAAATTAGACTACTGGGATTGTAAACATACATTCACCTTTCTTGATTATTTTGTAAGAATTGAAACCGAGCAACATTGATATGATAATTTCCTTGTGAATATCATTCAGAACTTTCTGGCAAGTAGTCAGGTAGCATTGTCGCATTAGTGTCCAACCTTGCTGCTTCTCTCTTCCATTGAGTATGCATATAGTTGACCCAGGAGTGAGATTAGATTTACGAACGTTATACACAATGGCTTGTGATCCATATATGGTAGAAAATAAGCAGATATTAAGTTAGCTTGTTGTCAATTGAAAGTTAGAAACTCCTAAATGTATGATAAAACCTTGACTTGTTTACATTCTTAGTTGTGGGATTGAGCAAGACTGTGAAGTTAAGATCTCGGCCTAATGGTGTGTCTGTAGTGCAGCAGATTAATTCCTGACCCAAAAAACAAAGTGAGTGAGCAGCGGATTTTGTTCTTGGTATTAACTACTAAATTCTAAAGGAGATCTTTGAAGGAAACATATTATCAAAGTTCTCTTTTTTTTTTGTTTTCTAAATTCTGTTTATATATAGGCTCGGATGATGATGTTATATCACTTCTATGAAACACATTTTGATTCATTCTAATCTTCCTTCCAGACAATATCATGCTTTTGCAAATCCTGTAGAAGGAAATATCGTTCTTCTATCTTCAACAAGCGGAATGACATGACTCATTACACTAACTTTTTGTCTGTGCTTTGGCTGCAGGCATTGGCGATAAATGCACTAATCGAGGACTCACACATTTCACTGAGTTTCTAAGCAATTTGTCTGGTTCTGAAGGATATTGCATGTATGCTATTATCTTAATTGTTATGACTGAAAAATGAGAATTACTTAGCTGGTGTATAAGCCTGGACCTTCTTCCAAATTTATGCTTCTTTGCACTTGCATTCCCTTGCCCATGCTGGTATTGAAAACAAAATTTAGGATAACCCTGTTGTGACTTTTACTTTGCAGAGAAATTGGAGATGGATCATGGGATTCTTGGACCATGCCCCTTCTCCAGCAGGTGAAACTTCAACTCGGTTTGAAGTGTATGTCATCCTTGTTATTGTTTACATCTAATAAGTTAGTTTTTTGTTTTGTTGTGCTTGCAGACTGAGATTGCGTGTAAGCAGGTGGTAACGCTGTTTGGTACCAGGACTTTACATTGCTTCTTTTTTTTTTTCGAGATTTGAATTTTTTTTTCAACAATATTTTCCTTCTGATGAACAGGTGAAGAAAATCAGTGAATTAAGTGACGGGTACAACATAGTTGGACTTTCACAGGTGATTAAAAGGGATTGAAAGTTTAGTTGTTTTCTGCTTCGCAATGTTCTTCTCCTTCATTATGGAAAATGTATTTGTTGTCCATTTTGAGTCCTGAGTGTATGTCTATGGTGGTGGTGGTGGTGGTGGGTATGGATGTGCATTTAGATGTCTGTGCGCGGATTATTAGAATCATCTCTCTTTCTCTGTATATTTTCTGCTTCTGAAAATGAAGAGAAAATATTAGGCCAAGATAAGTGTAACAAGGAAACTGAGAAGTGGAATTGCAAAACCATGTATGTGTTTGGTAGTTAAAGAGCTAAGTTGAATTAGTATTCGACTAAAAAGGAAAGTCACACTCAATGCGCAAGGTTCCAACAGGAACACGTAGACTGTACTATGGGACAAAGAATTCATTAGATCTCGGATGCTCAATGAGTACCTAACCTAACACATACCATGTTAACCCCTTTTAATATAAGTCAAAGCAATAGTACAACAAGAAGCATTACTTGAACTCATCAAAATATTACAAAATACAAACTTTGGATTTATAGGGTCCGTCTTTGCTTGAATTCCCAGCATCTGTTCATTAAAGAGTTTCACTTAGGGTGTAATCACTCCACTGCCTCAGTCCTGAGTGCTTTACAAATTGTTGTTTATTTTTATTTAGAGTTCATCTCCCACATAAGCTTTCATATTATATTACAAGGCTAGTCTTTAGTGGCCATAAAAAATTTCACCACCACCATGCCTCGGGGATTATTTATTGCCTAAAGTAGCTGGGTTGAACTTCTGTCATTTTTCAAGCAATATTAGTTTCAGTCCTTTTGGTTTTGTAATCCTGGTTTTCATTTTATTTCGGTCACATTTTAGGCATAACCTTTGTTCAATTAAGGTAATAGTCCATCTTTCTTGAAGTCTACTTATGCAGAAAAACTTGAGTTATTGCGATTATTTCTTTCATTTTTGTTTGACCATTTTACTACTACGAACTAGCTTGTTGAGAGAAAATGTTTGGTCTTTGCTTCATCAAACTAGAAATTATTTGCTCATCACATGTTCCTGGCCCGTCTCCAAGAAAATTTTTACAGTGCCATCCATTTTCAAGAGTTGCATTCATTTGAACTTTCAGTTAGAATTAGGGTCAAGCCTCTCAACATTGTTAAGAATCATTGCCACAATTATATGAATCAATTGTATTTTTCCCATCCCTTGATGAGTTTTTTGATCTTGGATATGTCCAAAGAAAGATATTCTGTCAATTCTAGTGAAGTTGTACTTATTAAATGTTTTACTCGATCAGCTTGTTTTTTTATCAGCTCAGATAGTCATTTCTAATTACTGCAAATGTCCTTGTCAGCTACTTTCCATTGTTTTTCTTTCATTTTGATGGTTTAAGTAATATGTTATGAAATAATCATGTTTCACAGGGTAACCTGATTGGTCGTGGGTTAATTGAATTGTGTGATGGAGGACCGCTGGTAAGAACTACCTTGTAGACACTGGTATTACATTTTCCACTGCCTTCTAAACATTCATAATAATCCTTCATTACCTTTTGTCTCATCTTTTGTTTGATTTTTTAATACCTGCACATAAAAGGTTGCATTAATCATTAATGACATCTATTCTAATTGAGACAGGCAAAAAATTAGAGACCAAAGGTGAAACTACAACATAGCATTTGGAGACCTCCCTATGTTTCTAAAGAGACTGTTTATATATACTTTTTCCATTCAAAACATAGATACAGAAATAAACTCGATGATCATAGGAAAGCAACATATTTTACCAACTATATTTCCCCCACCCCCAATAGATAAGATGGCATTTCACAAGTCCTAGCCTTTGGCCATACCATCACATAATCAAGAGTTTAACCTCCTAATTCTCATTACAAGCAAATATGGGAGAGTGATTTGAGTAGGAACTTGTAAGTACTGCAATCACCAAGGCGAAAGGAAGCATCAGAGGAGCTTCCTTGAGCTCTTTTGTTATCATATCCTGGATAATCATCTTTTTTAAAAGGCACAACTTCATGGAGAGCCAGCCCTATCTTCTCTGCTTTCTTAACTAAATCCCATTTGTTATGGGGATCACCCACCTTGTGAGATATATGAATCTCCTCTTTATTTTCCCTCAGCAGAACCTTTGCATCCTTCAAGAACCCTTTATTCTCCCATTTAAGAGACTGTCAATATATATATGCTCTTATGATAATTACTAATTAGTTCAAGAAGGGTCAGTAAGTTGACCTCCAAATCAATATAGGGCACTGCTCAAACCCCAATGTCCGCCACTCCCAACCTAAAACAAAATAATCAAATAATCAAAGTATTGTGTACTTTACAGCCAAAAAGTGCCTTTGAAAATGCAAAATGACTTTATTCCAAAATTTTCTATTTTCTGTCTAGCTTACTTTGATTTTCTCCATTATCAGCTATATTTCAAATAATGATGGAAAATGCTTCTGTTAGATCTTGAGAAAGCACATAAGTTTGGTTGTTGGCCATTGTTAGTAGTAATTTGTAGCACTATGGTAAATACGTTGCAGTCAAACATGTGACCCGATTGTTAAGTTGTAGAGGTGCAACTTAGATATCATAAGTTCAAACTTCAAACTTCAGAAATAGCCTCTCCGTCCACTGCGGGAGCCTTGTTCACTAAATTCGTTGTTGATATACAGGTTAAGAATTTCGTATCACTGGGAGGTCCTCATGCAGGCACTGCTTCAATTCCATTTTGTGGAGTAAGTGCTTTTTTTCAAATTTACCTAGTTTATTATAATTAATTTCTCTTATGGATTCATGTAGCTGACCCCAAATTGTTTGGGATTGAGGCTTTGATGATGATGATGATTGAGACTCTCATTTGCATTTTTGTTTGACATGTTCTGTTTATGCAGTCTGGGTTTATTTGCATACTCGTGGACACATTGATAAAGTTAGAGATCTATAGCAGCTATGTTCAGGTAAATATATTCTTGAGTTTGCGAGTCTGTAATCTTCCATTCTGTTACTGTGATAGCCATACACCTGCATCCTTCTTTTCTTTGTGGTAGTTTGTTTTGGTTGGCATTTATACCATTTAATCTACCTTCAATGGTTTTGTTCGCAGGAACACTTAGCTCCAAGTGGTTATCTTAAAATCCCAACAGTGAGTATAGTACTTTAATTGGCTCCTGTTGATTGAGTCATGCGTTCATACTGACGTAACTTGGAGTACTTAATCACGTCTGTTTAACCTCCCCCCCCCCCCCCTCATGTTGTTGACTTCTTCTTTTATACCATTAATGTGGAATCAATTACAGACATGTGGCCCCTAGAGGTCACAGGTTCGATTCCTGGAAACAACCTCTCCATATATTATGTGGGGGGTAAGGGCTATATACATTCTGCTTGTCCCGATCCTACCCATTGCGCTAATGTGCCAATGTGCATTTCCTGAACTACTTTTATCATCTTAAGCTATACTGGGTTCACTTTTATCATTATCTAGGATATTTCGAACTATATCGAAGGATGCAAGTTTCTACCAAAGCTTAATAATGAAGTCATTTCAGAGAGAAACTCCACTTATAAGGAACGGCTTGTTGGCATAGAGAATTTAGTGCTTATCATGGTGAGTTGGAGAGTTCCTCTCTTTTTCTTTGACATTTCTTACACAGTTGGGATTGTGTAAATGCAATAAAGATTCTCAAAAGTTTGATGCTGATTACTTGTTTCATTGCATACTTTATCAGTTTGAGCAGGATACAATTTTAATACCTAAGGAAACTGCCTGGTTTGGATACTATCCGGATGGAGCCTTTACTCCTGTTTTACCTGTAAAAGAGGTAATTTTAATTATTCCATAGATGAATATTGCCTCAAGTGTAAAAAAAAAATTGCTGTATATTTTTGTACAATTTTACATTTTAACGACTTACATTTAAAGAAAATACCAAAACAAATGATGCGTAGATTTAAGATAAAATTTTTGTCAGTCAGTGATGTCACAAATACACGAATAAATTCTATTGTTTAAATTTAATGGCATTTATCATTCATGAACTTAATCTTCCTTGTCGTAATAAACTCTCTGCAGACGAAACTCTACAAAGAGGATTGGATTGGTTTGAGAACCCTAGACGAAGCTGGGAAAGTTAAATTTGTAAACGTCACAGGGAATCATCTCGATATCTCTAATGACGATATGAAGAAGTATGTTGTACCTTACTTGGTAGATCAAGCACCAGCACCCTCAACCCAGTCGATGCCAACGACAAAATCTTCATCCTACGTATCACTTTCATCTATCTGGAGATTTCTCGCCAAGCTCACCGATCTCATTGGGGATCAACCTTGGTTGCATGATGTGTACTAACTTAAGTACCAATATTTCTGTGTGTTGAAAAAAAACATATTTTCGATTCGTTGTGCCATTATGCGTGATGGATTTCACAGGACGAATATACAATGTGCGAGAACAATTGGTTTCACAGCCATTGTGTTAATCTATGAGTGTGTTCTGTTGGCTTATCCTTTTAGTTGCTGAAAAATAATGGAGTCATATCACATACGCTTATCATTTTGGCTAAGCTCAGTCTTCTATCCTCAACCATTTGAATGAGCTAAACTTTTTGAAAGGGATTAAAACCCTAACTTGAGGTCGAGAGTTCGATTCTAAGATTACACTAGGTCTTGGCTCAACGCCTCAACCAACTGTTGGGCGGTTTTGCACGTGCCTAGTCCGGTCCGAACTTGCACTTAGTGGACTGGCAAAAAAAGTCACACTTGTTGAGTTATTCTCGGTTACTGAAAAAAGGATTAAAACCCTAGGAAACCACTTAGTTTGCATAACATCCATAAGTAGCCTTCAGTCCTTTTTGAAGGCACAACAGGTATCCAGATGCAGGTATTACCTGATATTTTCCTGGTCATTGACTCCAGTGTATCCGACAAATAGATTATTTCTGCTTGCTTGTATGTGGCATCTGAGGTGAAGCAATACTTCACAGAGGACCATCCTCTGCAACATTTCGCTTACTAGCCAGTTTTCCGAATGATCAACCTCTGTTACCATGATCAACCACCTTGTTGAATATTGCGCACAAGATTATGTACCCTGGAAAGAAAATGATGCAAGAACAGATGATAACGCCTTACAACCCTGTTAACATGAACCAGTAATTTATAGCAAAATCTGGCTCAAGCAATTAGCCTCTGTGTCTAAAATATTTGCATCAACATCACAAGAAACAACGATGTAACTTTCTGGAACATCAATCGTTGTCAGGCAAGATTAGAGTCTCAAGCATCCACTTATAATTATTATGAAGAAGTCCTCAACCACAAATTAATCCAATAAAAAAAAACACAACCTCTGTGGCTGTTAGAACTTAGAAAGACCCTTTAATACAGAGAGGGGATAAAACTACTCTGAAATCGTACTCGGCCACCCTTCCAAATGTCTAAAATGGAGAGGGTAAGAAGAAAATCATACTATGCAGCACTGCTCAGTCATGTAGTTTGATTCTTTTACAAAATATCACAGGAAAAAATGTCGCTTACGACTCATTATTCCACTGGTCCGGGCAAGGAAGCTCCACAGCTTCATATGTGATCCGCCTCCACTAGGGACTCCAGAATGAAATGGTTGTTTCAACAAGTATTTTCTATATTGAAGGTTCCTTTAGGTGGTGCTCAAGGTTTCGCAGCACAATGCGAGAAAAGGTTTTGACTTCGAATGGAGCAGTTGCTGATGCAGCAGCAGTACGAAGAGTACGAGGAGCTCCAATAGTTTGCATGAGGCCCGCATGGTGCATAGCATGTCGCCCACCAGGAATTGTGAACTGCAATCAAGAGATCATATTTCCACCAGTAAGAGTCTAAAACACATAAAAAGCACAATAGACGGAAACTTATGTTATGATTACCTGTAGAAGAGCAAATGCAGCACATGCCTTGAGTGTCGTACAAGGATTTTTTAGCATGTTAATAAATCTTCCAATTTCAGCTCCACTAGGAGAAAAAGAATAATAAATCAAGTGTAAGAGAAGAAGTAATTCGTAACTGAGCATTGAATTTAGGAGCACAAAAGGATCCATACAGGAAACTAAAACAAGTCCAGAATACTGATTAAGGGAGCATGCAGTAGTTTCTAGTAAGACACTATTGTTACTATCAAAACATAAATTAGAGCTACCTTGAACCGTGTTCTAGAATCAGGATATTATTAGCATCGCTTTTTCCGATTCCACCTTTGTTTGCAACAAAGTTTTCTAATATGTAGGATTTACAATAATGATAAATACAAGGAAAGAAGTACAGCTTTAGGAAATTGAAAATTTTGTCTAGTAGAGTTTAATAATAACTGATAACACCAAGGGAACAAGAAGTGAAAATTACACATGAAGATAGATCAAGCCACACATAGGGATAGAAGACCAGCCTCAGAAAATAAACAACAGCTGACTCCCTTGGAATTGGAAGAAAATATAAAAAGACACATGTTGGGCATGCTAACGTGAAAGCCAACCTATTGGTACTTCAACATTGAGGCGGGAGAGAGAGAGAGAGAGAGAAGGGATATAGGTTGCAAGGATGAGAACCTGCATCTTAAATGTCCTGCTTCTTGTATGCGAGCTCTTTCTGTCACTAGTGCCAATGCTGCTGGAGCCGATGATGCAGTAGTGGTAGAAAATGTATGTCGATCAGAAAACGTACGGACAAAATCATGAATTTTCTTTAATGCCGCACTTCGAGCATCATGTAAGTTCACACTCTTTGAATTGCCTTCTGACGAACTCCCTGTTAATGCAAATTCATCCATTCTGCATGAAATAAAATTCATAGACGAGAGGAACACATTATCTTTCGATAGCACTTTTTAATAATTATTACCCCAGCAGGAGATGAAATATAACATACATTATCTTAACCATTGGAAAATCCAAAAAACCATTCAAGAAACTTAAAATAATTAACTATTTTCCTGGAAGAAGCAATTAAGAAATGAAGATGAAATGAAGTCACAAGTAAAGGCAATGCCTTCACTGAAATGAACATGAACTTTGAAGCAGTTTTCCCTTGTTAGTGATGTGATCAAGAAGCTCTGGCAATCTGCATTTCAAAGTTTTAAGCCAAATTACTATGTCTTCCTTTCAATCAGATTCTCGCCATTGTGAAATCCGTCACCTTACAAGCCAGTCATCTTACCTAGCAAAGTTCCTACCAACCTCCAAATAAAAAAGGGATGCAATGAAAAGGATCCCGAACTAACCAGTTGCATAAAGCCACTTCTCAGTGAAAGGAGTATCACCAGCATAAAGTGGCCCACTTAGTATGACAGACCAAAAAAAATTACCAGAAGTATTGCTGAAGCACTAATTTACTTTCATTTGCAAAAGACAGGAAATTACAAATGTATGTAGAAGCAAGTCTTGTAGGTGTTTTAAGGAACTTAACATAGTACGTTTAAAAGGTAAAATAAGAAAAATATGAGCTAAAATCCACAATTAGCTGTAATCATGTACCTCCCATCAAACATGTATGCCAATGCCAAGGCAGCCATGAAGCGTGCCATCTTTGATACTGATGATGAACATAGATGAACAAGGGCAGAGACTCCCCCTTCCTCCACAATACGAAGTGCATTAGCCGGATTGAAAGCAAGATTCCACAGAGCTCCTGCTGCAGTTTCATGGACATCCTGGAAGTGAAGAAACCATTAAGCTTGAGTGAGGTTTTACTTCCAAGACAAAAGAGAAATTTTGTGTAAAACTAGGACGTAGTTATGAACTTATAAAGTATCCAGATCCAAGGCTGAATAAACAAGTTTCTTATTTGCATTTGCAGTCATAAGAAGATTTGAATGGGGAAAAAATGATGCCGCAAAAACAAAAGTCCAATACAGGAAATCAAGTGATTCACTAGATAAGGTTTCCATACACCTGTTTTCTGACATGCAATAACATAAAAGCCTTCGTAAATCATTGTGCTGCTCATGGTTAAAAATATAAACATAATGTTATTGCTAGCTCAATCCACGATTTTCAAAAATGACACTCAATCTTCCTCTTATTTATTACACCAGAAGCCGCTATCTTTATTGTTGCACCAAAGACACATTCCACCTATTTCGCTCATCCTTCTTTTTTTTGAGATTCCACCTTTTTTTGTGGATGACACTATTTTTGTGGTGCAGAAATACATCAAATTATTTATCTTATATGAGCAATACATTGTTTTGCAGTGGTATACTGATCCTAAATAAATAGTATAGTGAACCTATTTTGGATAACCTTCAAAGAGAGGGAGGCTCACGTTAATCGAGAGAACTCCGGTTAGTATACGGGTTTTTTCTGATTGTTCTATATGGATAGGGATCCAAACCCTTAGGGCAGGGTGGGGAAGAGATTGACCACTAGAACCAGCAGAGCTCCTCAGGACGGCAGTAGGATCTTGGATGGGATTTATAGAATTATATTTATTGAGAATGCAGCCGTTCTTCCCTAGTCGTCCATCATTTTAACTCTTTTTATGGGGATTATATTGATAGAAAACAATAGAAGATGTACAGTCTACACAAGGAAAGAAATACAGTAATACATCAAAAGAGATGCAAGATTTGTAATGATACTCAATCCCTTTGTGAAAATTCTTAACTAAAAAATGACAAAGGGAAATAATTCAAGCCCTGATATGGAAAACTTATACAACACGCAACCAAATACATTGTGAGAAAAATATGTTGACCAGATTAATATGAGAACACCCAATGAGGTTTACCAATGTCCCATTGATATAAGTTACATTATATTCACAACAATATTGAGTAGTGCCATGTTGAGAAGAAACTATCTTCTGAAGGAGAAGGTATAAGAAATTACTCACCTCAGCCTCAGAGCGTGCAAGAGCAATCAGAGGTGGAACACCTCCCTCTCGTCCAATAGCAATGCTAATAAGAACCCAATAAGCATTATAGCATTAATATTGACAACATAACTGACAAATAAAAAAGCCATAATCTCCTAGCACTAAAATAACAAGAATATAATTGCAATAATGGAGTGAAGATGAGCAAAAAATTAATTTAGGCTGACAGAATTGTCACCAAGAATAAATAAATCACAAGCGTGCAATGCAAAGCATCATGAGATGCTAGGTACCTTTATTTGCGATTTTTTTTATAAAAACAATATAAAAGGAGAAAAATCATGTTAGACGAATGGTCAGAAATTCATGGTGAGTTGAAGGGTTATATTCCAACATAGGTTTGGCAGCTTAATTCCCATGAACTCATGAATTTTATATCCATACCTATTGGCTTCTGAGACTGACAATCCCCAAAGAGCACCAGCAGCTCTCTCTTGAAGTCCCGGGGAGGCATTTGAACACGACTGCGCAAGAGCAACCTGAATAAACAGCATGAGATCAATGCCTTTGGCTTTCAGAAACATAAAACATCCATCATAAACTCATAGAGGTTATCATTTATCACAAAAAAAATGGCTTCAAGCCTTAAAATAGTGTACATTGTGCCAACTAAGTTGTTCACAAAGTCAGCATCTTTGAAGGGCCACCAAAACACTTTTTTGGTTATAGCAGAACTTTGAAACTGAAGCCCTTTTTTGACAGACAAGAGCATGAGCAACTGGTAATTTAGTAAACTCAAAAATGTGAATATATTACACCACTAACATATATCAAATATTGATTGCATCTTATGACATAATGCAAGATAATACAATAAGGAAATTCGACTGTATTGGGAAGAGCTATATGTTCATGAAGCTTCTAATAGCATCAAGTTATAAAAAAAGAGGCTTTAACTCAGCAAACTGAATATCGTACCAAAGCCTCAACACCTCCAGCTGATGCAATTGATTCTCGATTTCTGTCATCAAACGATAAATTCCAGAGTGCACCAGCAGCTTCTTGCCTGTTAGATAAGCAGTGCATGCATCAGACAAAACCCTTCAAGGAGATAGAACTTGCTGCTATAAACAAAAATTGTGATATCAGGAAGAAAAAAAAATAGAAAAAAGTTGTGGTTCATAAAATTCTGAACCTAAATAGTTTCTTGCTAGTATAAACAAAATTTCTGGCCTATATGATTCCAAACAAAAATAAAAACTATGAGAAGTTAACTACTGAATCCACCGAATAATATTTCTCTTTTGACACAAATTTTCCTACCATGGCGACTAAGGAAAAGGGTTATTAAATTTGATTTTCATTTCTATTGAACATGACTGATCAGAATGTAGCAGCAATACTGTCAATCTAAAGGAAAACTGTAAACAACTATGTAATGTCAGTTCCATTCCCACTATCTCCACCACTCCAGGCCCCTCCTTAAGTTCTAAAAACAACTATCTATTTTGTGGATAATATGTTGAACGATATAACTTTCTCTTGAAAATGTTTGCAACAATAGAACAACAAAATTTGATTTTAAATGACAAAGAAGCCCCAATATGGTTTTATCTGCTATACAGATTTACACAGTTGTGGAAGCAGCTTCTGCTCACCATCACTCGAGCAAGCCCTGATCCAAAGTTCATGGGGTTGGATATTTAAAGTAGAAATTAGGATTCATGATAGACTACCTGACACCTTCATGAGGAGAACGAGTAAGTTGAACAAGGGCTTCAAGAGCACCTGCTTCTAGTCCAACAGCGGCATTGTTATTGTTGCTATCTCCATGAGCAGCCAAATTAGCCAAGGCACGAGCAGCCTGGTATAATTCAAAGGTGACATATCAATATTTCACATTCAGGCAACAAAAGGTTGATCAAGGAGGAGGGGGTGGGGAGAAGGAGAGAGAGCGAGAAAGCATTCAACTTCACCATTATGAACAATTAGTGCTAAACTATTTTAAAAAGTGAAACCATGAAGCACGGACACCAATACGGACACGGGACATGACACAAAACGGACACTCCGACATGGGAATTTCAAAATTTTCAGGACACAGACACGCATACATAAATGTCATATATAAATGCCCTTAGTCTTCTTTAAAGTTTAAAATTAAATATAGAAATTAAAAAATGAAGGAAAAAAACACATACCAGTTCAAGGCTGAATGCTACGCTAGTTCAGGTTCGAAAAGACCTAGTTCTGAAAGATCTCTCCCTACCCATACTATATTGAATCTGTCCATCCTCCCAAGAAATTCTAACTTTGATTTTAGTAGAGAAATTACTTCCTCTTACGAGTAAGCCCCTATAACCCCCATATCTGATTAGGGTTCAAACTTTGGGTTTTGGAGGTAGAAAAGTGTCCTCCAAAAAGTGTCCATCCATGTCAATTTTTTTGTTTTTTAAAAATTAATAGTCCAAGGAGTGTCAGTGTCCGACACCGGGACGGCACCATGTTAGAAGTGTCCATGCTTCCTAGAGTGAAACGGATAAGTGTCACTGAAATTACTAAGTAAAAAAGACTATCGAAAGCAAAAAAAAAAAAAAAACTAAGTGGAAGTGGAAGTTAAAGGAAGCAATTATAGTTAAGGACTCATGGTATAATCCTTACTAAGATAACAAATTTTATTTTAAAAAAAAAAGGCGAAGTTGATGTGGAAGTTAAGGGAAGCAATTATAGTTTAAGGAGTCATGGTATAATCAATTCGGGCTTAGAGGTGAAAGATCTCTCAAGTCAGGAGTTTGAACCGGTGGGATTAATTCCTTGGGGTTGCCTGGGTTTCGTGGACCAATGACACGAGCCTGCTTCCTAGGAGAGGTTAAGAGCCCTATTCTGAGCCTCGGCCACGCTTACTTGCACACTAGGCTTCGGCTCAGGACTAAATTTGTGGCCCGCTGTGCGCATGAAGTGACTATCCCGGGCTTAAAACTGGCGCAAGGGTCACAAAGTGGCCATTGAGCTGGGCCCTTCTCGGTCACCCAAAAAAAAGACTCATGGTATAATCTCTAAAATATGAGGAAGCTGAAGAAGAAGGCATTCCAAAGCAGAAGATAGTCAAACTAATTGTACAACTCGTCCATACAACAAAAGCGTTAATGTAGTAGCACGCTCATTGAATACACTCAACTGTGCCCCTCAACATAGCTGGTGACTCCAAAATAGGTGTTCCAGTACAAAAGACACAAAAGAGGGATGCAAGTGAGACAAACCAAATCAAAATTTTAAACTTCCAGGCTTGGCTAGCGAAAGGAGTTCTCAGATCAAAGCAAGCTTGAGCTCAATTTGAAGCTTAAGAGCCCTTGGCTAAACCATGAGCTTGATTTAGAGCGGAACATAGAATAATTAATAAAAGCATCAAATTTGATCTTGCCATCTTTTTAAATTATCATAACCCTACATACGCTCCATACCCAATCCTTTTCTAGGCTTGATTACCTCTAAGTGCTTGGCTTAACAATTTTGTTCAAAAAAAGTGCTTGCCACAACAATAGAGGCCTCCCTCTGAACTTGCACTGAGCCACTGACCAGCAGGGTGGTATGTTACACATTTATCTGATGAGGAAGCAAGCAAATGGTGGGCCTCATTGTGGACGTCAGCTACAAAGGATTTTATGATCTATAGGGTCGGGCTTGAAAGCTAAGCAACCAAACTTTCAGGTGCTTGGGTTCAGCTCATAGAATGAATCAAGCTTGAACCAAGAATCAAGATTGGATCATTTCACTGATTGTGTGATCTGAGCTTGAGTAGCTAACAGGAATAACTGTTTGTTGCCACTTGCCAGCCAAACAAGTCTCTAACAATGCAGTTTCTCAAGCCAAACCACCAATGACCTGGTTCACTCTAATCAAGGAAACCTACACCTCCGGGAGATCAGTGCAGACATAAAAAGTTGCCACAACATTATCACATTTTTTGGATTTTACCAGCATAAATTTATAAAATTCACTAGCAAAAAAAAAGAAAATACCCCTCTCCTAATAGTTGAGAATGCACCTATATAACCTTTTTGAGAAGTCAAATAATATGTTCTAGGCTTCTAGCAAAACCTGAGCTCCAGTCACATTGTATTTCTTGACAAAGAAGAAAAGATATCTCCAAGATAATCACTTGAATTTGAATATCATATGATGCTCCCAAAGTCTCCACTTAAAGAGAAAAAAAAATCCTTCCAGAAAGTAGAACTACCTGTTCTTGCACTCCCTCGAACTTGCAATTACGAGCAAGAAACACCAAAGCACGTACACCACCTGCCAATGCAACCTCCAAACTACACTTGTCATCAGCTGCCAAATTGGCCAATGCACCAGCTGCACGTTCCTGGCACAAGGATAATGTGAAGCAAACAAAGATTGTAAGTTTCCACAAAAACACTAACCTCGAATAGCAACACGAATAGATAAGCATGTGATCAGAATCTAGAGCATGTTGTCCAAGAAGGTACCAGAACTCCATCACCACCAGAAGACCATTTGAATATAAGATCAACTAACGCTTTAACTCCACCAGCTTCAGCAATGGCACTCTGATAAGTGCAGGGGAAAACAAAGCAAAAATTACAAGTTATTTACAGCAAGAAATGAGAGCATTTATCATATGACTATTATTAAGTTAACCTTGTGCTCTTCTCCAACTGAAAGATTCCACAGTCCTCCAGCAGCTTCTTCAGCAACCAACCTGTTCATTGACTTTGCTAACCCAGCAAGGATATTGATTCCACCTTCTTCCGCAACAGCTTTTGCAACATTGGCATTTACAGACAAGTTTGCTATAGCCTGCAGAGTTTGGCAAACCCAAGCACGTAAATCCACATCGTTTGTTATTAAAAATCTTTATCTGTTGGATTTTAACCAATGACATTTACAGGAAACTAAATACAGTTACGGAATTAAAGCGCGCATCTTCTAAATCTAAGCCAACCAAAAGCTTGATTACATATTGATAAATAAAAGGTAAACAAGTACCGTGCACAAGGCTCCCGCATTGAGCGGGATCAGACAGGATGTACGCAAACCTTACCCACATAATTTGTGGACAGGCTGTCCTGTATCCAGGAATTGAACATGTGACCTCTAGGTTGCATCCCTGCAACTCTACCATTGTGCCACATGCTCGCCTATATTATACATTGGTAAATATTGTTCGAAAATTGTTCCATAAATTATTCATGTGGCAAAACAAGGTACAGAGGGAAAATATCATGCAGCTGAGTGTAAATTCATCGCAGTTAGATCTTCGATGAGCTAAGTCTTAGAAGAATGACAAGTCAAATAGTAATACAGTGATAAGCACATCATTATATTTATACCAAATGAATATTACCTTTGCAGACTCAGACTGAAGACCCTCCCGCCAAGATTTTGCAAGGTCCAGAAGGAGGTGTATCCCACCATCTCTCATTACAGCTTCAGCCCTCCCACAATCTATGCTAGCATTGTCATCGTCAATGACAACAAAAGTTGCAAGCCCGGTGGCTGCCCTTTCTTGAACATCCTCTTGTGAGCTCTGCATTAAGCTGAGTAACAATGCTGCACCCTGCTTGAGCCAGAATTCATCCATACCTTGTGGATTGCTCTCGGCGATACGTAGAAGTGTATGGGATAAGATCCATTCAAGCCAAGTCACAATATCATCCATGTTTCTATCCTTGGTTTTCGAATTCCTCCACTCTAAAAACACATTTTTCCCATTCTTTGTAGAATCGACAAATAAAGAAGCAAGTCCCTTGAAAATGTCAGTAAAAAGAGCAAGTAACAATTTTCCTTTACTCTTACCCAAACTAAAACCTGCATCCTCTTCAAGAACTGAACAATTTAAAGCACACAAAACCTTCAAGCTCTGTGTTGAAGATAATAATCTGGAAACAGCACTTGGACCAATATCGGTTCTAGAAACATCCAATCCAGTCAGCTTTGGCAGCTTATGCCAAAGATGAGAAACAACACCCCACTTCATATTTGATGTTCCTGCAACCGAGAGGAAACGGACTGACACCACATTTCCCAATGCCCCCTCATCCACATGTAGACAGTCTAAAAATCCTACATCAGCCAAATCTGGACAATGCTTGGCCAAAGCATTAATGGCATCACCATGAACATCCCTAATTCCAGACAACCTAAGCTTCTTTAATTTGGGACAGCAAAAAGCTATAGCTTTTATAGCATCTCCAGTGATCCTCTCACAGAAGTCTGGACCAAGTTGGAGACTCTGAAGTTCCTCGTGTCGAGCAACAATCACAGATAGAGTGGCATCTGTTACCTTTCTGCAGTAGTCGCCACTTATGTCATTCAAATTCCTCGCTTGAAGATACATTATTGAATCAGCAGACTCTGCCCCGCGAAACCTAAGCTTCTGAAGACTTGCACACCTAGAAGCAAGTGTTCCTGCCATGGCAGCATCAAATTTGTGTGCACGAATATCTAATGAACTCCACAAGCATGGAGAAGCACCGAGACCCCTCCATGTCCTACATGTTGATGACAAGCTTGCCCGATCCCGATAATTAAGAGACGAAAAAAGCTGAATCACTGAGTCATAAGGCAAGCTAGTCCAATCAACAACCCCATTCCTCTCTGAACCTAAAACCTCATTTTCAACTTCAGGATAACAAGGCAAAGCCACCTTTGCCTTAGTCGCCACTTTCCTCCGCACCCTACGAGTCATATCTCAATCACACAACCGCCCAAAAAACTAACTCTTATAAACAGCAAAGGACCGCAGAACAACCATAAACTTTAGCCAGTCTTGAAACCCAGATCAATTAACACAGAATATCCCATAAATAAAAACTTGTTCCCTAACATCCCAATCCACAAATACCACCGAAATTACATGTACCGCATATAATTAAAAATTCCAAACATACAATAATCCGAACTCACAGATATCGAAAACCCCGATATAATCTTGAACTATAAACGCATTACAGGGAATAAAATTAATGGTTGTTACCAAAGTTTGACAGCTCAGGCTTTGTTGGTTTGTCTGTAATCCCTTAAATCTTCAAACTTGCATAATAAATCACTAACCTTTAAACAGATAATTGCATTCAGAATAGAGCCTGAATTGATTAGATAGGAGACAAGAAAGAGTTAAAGGAAGGAGATGAGACAAAGCTGAAGAAAGGGTCTGAAAGAATTCGGGGAAGCTTATGGTACATGGATTAAAAATCCTCAAAAACATGCGCCGACCTCTCTCTCTCCAGTTACCTCTATGTCTTGGGAACCAAATGTAAGAAACAAGAGTGAGAAACACTTATGGGGAAGGAAATTGGGATTACAGCAATTGCAAGGGTAATTGGAACTACACAGCCAATGGGCGGAAGAACATCGCATATCAATCACCTCTCCGTTTTGCATATATATAATTATATTTATATTCAATATGAGTTTACAATACAATATGCTTGGTAAAATAATACTCCTAAATATAACGCATTGTAAGGAATTCTCTTATACGAACACGCATAAATCTTCATTGATTTGAAACAATGTGAGACCTAAAATAATAGGCCTAATTTATTATTTTACTTTTGAAAATACTTAAAAAAAATGGGGTGCGCAAGTTATTAAGTTACAGACGTCCGCACTTGAATTTTTGTGCAATGCGTTATTAAGGATTTAGAGTAATTAGGAATGTTGAATTTATACTTCCAAAATTACTCTATTTTTAGGGAAATTATATTTTTATGACTTTTCGGGTAATGCTATGATAGGTAACTGAGAATGATATCATACGGACGTGTCTTTTGGACATTTTATATGGGCCTAAACTTGGGTTGTCAGGCTCTTGCACATATAAACGTTTATCATCTCAAGATAGAGTGAATTGGGCCAAATCCAAGTAGTGTCAGGATATCGTTTGATACTTAATCGATGTACATTTGATACTTAAACTATTGTAAATTTTAAATAACTTTAAAATATTTTAAAAGTTGTGCCGTTCTGAAAATACTTAAGTAATCGTGTCGGAAAATTTTAAAATAATTTAGGGATAAACTAACTAAGTACATTATAAAAAATTTCCTTGTTTTCTCACAAACCTAGTTGTGTGGTTGTAAATAACGGTAATTATAAATTAGTTATAACTATCTTCAAAAGCTATGATAAGATATTGACAAGAACTTAAGCCCATATCGCATGTCAAACGATTAACTTGTACAATACTTTAATTGAAACAATAGACTTTAATTGAAGTTCTTCTACAATAATAGTTTTCTAGGCTGTGGGTGTATACTAGCAATTATATTTGAATATCACACAAGAAGTGTGTTACTTGTCCATCTTTGGTGGTGTTTTTTTAAAAGGTTACATAACTAATTGTATTCATTTACCCAAAAAAATTATGTAAGAGAATTTGAGACCAAAGGCACTCGAGTCATTATAAAGATGGATTACATCTCATAATATGAGAATCATATCAAAAGAAAAGGACAAACACCAAACATTGTCGGACGATACTGTACGAATCGGACCATTCCAAAAAAACACCGGACTACAAACTACACTGAGAGAAACTCGATTAGATTAAACTAACAAACATTATAAAAAAAATAAAAAAAAACTTGAGTAAAGCAGATATGATAATTTGAGCAATCCTCAAAACAGATTTTGAAGTAGATCTAAATTTAGATCCCAATCCATCGAAATCCTACATATCGATACTTGAACTTGAAGCTTGAAATCCAGAACGTGTTAAGGGATCTCCAATCATATACCACCCTTGAAACCAAACCATCTCTCAAATAGAAATCTAGATGAGAAACTCATCATATGCTCATATTACTAAGAAAACCTATTAATTGAAATCTAGGGGAGAAACTCGTCAAATAGCCCAAAGTCCTATTAATTGAGAAATGCGCTAGTATATACCAACCTTAAAATGGTCAATCATGTCTTTTTGCTATATATAGTGTGACACTATGGTGGTAGAATATCCCATTTTGTATCTATTTAATTATTTTCTATAATGGAATGGATTATCTCAAGCAATGATAGATAGTCCTCCCATGTTAGGTAATTAATTAAGTTCCATTTAAAACCTCAAGACAATATCAATTTGACTTAATTTTGGCAGAAAATCTAATTGCGATTATATGCCAATTATAAGTGGTAGTGGGGCAGATTTTGGCCAGAAATTACACACTATCCACTCATTTTCAGTAAGAAAATTAAACCCTTAGCTATGTTGATTGAATACATACATGTGTGTGTATACATGCATGCATGCATACATATATATATATATATGTTTGCGACGGAATTTGAGTGTTGCTAACAAATAAGATTAGACGATGTGTACAGGAACAAAGTCCCAAAAGGGGGCACAAACGCAAGACAGAGGGTGGCCTCCAAAGGGCGCAAGCACACGAGAAAACAAATGAAAAAAGGGCTAATTAGATTAAAAGCTAAGAAACGAAAATTACGTACTCTGTTTGAGTCTTTGATAGATCAGACCTTGTAAAATCTAAAATCTAGACTTATATGCATGTCTACAAAACTGTTAACACTGATATTTACAATTGGATCCGTCGATTTGTTGACAAGTGTCCCATGTTCCTTCAACTGCTTGATAGTGTAGAATAACTAATTCCCTTCTTACTGACATGTGTACCCCACGTTCTATTGTTGCTCCGTTTCTGTTACACCATAACTCCCACGTCGGTCACTCTTTTTTACGTGTTCACATATTTGGGTAACTACTTTCGTTTGTTTCGGTCACTTGCCATATGTTCACCGATCCATTTTCATACAAATTTCCTAGCTCATTCATGATTCAACCTTCGTTCGAACCTAATCGTTTCCTTCTGCCTTCGTTCAACAATTTGGACGATGTTGCTCAATGTAACTTTGATGCATTTTATATGCAACAATATATATATATATATATATATATATATAAAAGAATTCTCCTATAAGTATACAAAATAAGGACATAAAATAAGTATGACTTTTTAACCATTGATTTATAAAATACATATATGGGCTTATAAAAAAAAAAAAAAAAAAAAAACCTACATACAAATATGTTACTCGTGTCACATAATTATTAGGGAATTCATGCACGTTTGATCATATTAAACCTCGTCGAGAAGTAATGGTAATAGGATCATTTGGAGAAACAATACCTAAGCTCGAGTATGTTTCAGAATCTTTTCGATTGCTCGTTATGAACTATGAACTTAGCTTTGGGCTTGATATTATTTATTTTTTTCATGCACCATATGGATTCTCAAAATGAATCATTCAAATTCATTGTTTTTAAGCAATTAAGAATCATAATTTAACGCACGGTCAAAGGTATGCAGTTATTTGGTAAAGAAAAAAGAATCAAGGAACTTTAGCCAAACGATTAAGAAAAAAAAAATCACCCCCTTGATTATCAAGGCATGTAGTGGGCCAGGTTGCGTGGGATTAAAGTTGGGCCCAGCCCAAATTTAAGGCCTCAATGTTCATTTACTAGTGCGTAGAGGAGATAAAACTCTGTCTGATTTGAATTACTGAATTTATTTTACTCAAATTAAATAGTTTGGACATAAATTATATGTTCGAAATTTAGATCCAAACACAAAAATTTTAACTGATCCACTTATCCAAACCCTAATTCACATTAAATTATTATCTAATTTACTTGTTTAAATTTAAATAAATCCAAGTTTGTTTAATCAAGTATGTGTGAAATCCAATTAATATCCGAACATATAAATATTTTGTAAATATTGTTATCCCATCCGAAACCGATTTTGTTTTTGGCCATCCCTACCCTTAACGAAGTGTAAATCCCAAACCGTATCATACGCAATTTCCGACATATACATATTACATACTTCCCGCGGTCACCATAACGACATTTATTACAGGAAGCAATGGGAGGCCAGAGGAGGAGCCACGGCACAGACTTATCTGCTTCTTCTTCGTCGTGGCTTTCACGTTTCTGGTCGTCGGCACTCAGGACCAAGACCTTCGGCTCCCCGACCAGCGCCGCAGATTTCCGTACTAGCTCCGGCGAGGGTCTTGTTGGCGGCTCGGACTCCTCGATCTCATTCTCATAGGCGTCGGCGCCTCCATCGGTGCCGGAATCTTTGTCGTCACTGGCACTGTCGCGCGCGATGCTGGACCTGGTGAGTTCGGCTTCGCGGACTCCTTATGAATTGGTTGTGAAGGAAATTTCACAATGATGGCATCTGAACATACGTAGTGAATTGAAATGCCGATTAGGTTTCCTAATCAAGCAAAACAGGTTTTTTTTTTTTATATAGAAAGTGTTTCTTTTCGTGCTTAAGAGATGTTTTGCTATTATGTTGCAGGAGTGACGATTAGTTTTATAGTTGCTGGAGCCTCGTGCATATTGAATGCACTTTGTTATGCGGAGCTAGCTTCTCGAGTACCTGCTGTTGTCGGGGGAGCATACTTATATGCATATGTAGCTTTCAATGAGCTCACTGCTTTTCTAGTTTTTGCGCAATTAATGCTTGATTATCATGTTGCGGCGGCTAGCATAGCACGAAGCTTGGCAGCCTATATCATAACAATTCTAGAGCTCTTTCCATTTTTCAAAGATATTCCAGGGTGGGTTGGACAAGGTGAAGAGTTCTTGGGGGGAGCTCTATCAATCAACATTTTAGCTCCGATTGTCCTAGCAATTCTGACTGCTATTCTATGCTGGGGCGTTGGAGAATCATCTGCACTGAACTCATTTATGACTGTTACTAAGGTGCTGTCTTGGAACAGTTTCTTTTCAATACTGCGTCTATAGGGAACGGATGTCCATATCATTCACACAAGTTATATGCCTCTTTAAGAATGAGGAATTGATGGCTCCCTTCTCCCTTTTGGGCTTTCAGGATTAGTATGTTCAGAAATTCTAATATGGTTGTAATCCTTACAGAGCCTTACATTAACTTTCTTTTCCGCAACATATTTTGAGCACCATTGAACTTTATTATATGACCACTTATCAAAAAGCATTTCATCTTGCTCATTATCATCATTCTCATCTTCGTCAAAGCCCTAGTATATAAATCCTCAAAAGCACCGAAAAAAGTAGTTGGAGTCCTATATATAAATTATCTTATGCCATTTATTTCAGCTGCAACCCTATGCGTTTCCTTTATTTAAACATTTGAACATTGAATCCCGGCCGTTGCATGTCTCTATTAAGTGCATAACATCAATCAGGAATCTTAAAAGAGCTTTGCCGCAGGTTGTCATTGTTATTTTTGTGATCTTTGCTGGTGCTTTTGAGGTTGACATTTCAAATTGGTCACCTTTTGCTCCAAATGGTTTTAAAGCAATATTGACCGGAGCTACGGTTGTATTTTTCTCATATGTTGGATTTGACGCAGTCGCGAATTCAGCTGAAGAATCAAAGAACCCGCAGGTGTATTTACTTGATTCTTTCTGGTACTCTATATTCTGGTTTATGTAAACTGCTAATTTGATCTTTCTGCAGTATTACTGTCTTCCTAACTTTTCTTTTTTCTTTTCCTTTTTTTGCCATTTCAATATTGATTTTCAGCGGGATTTGCCAATTGGCATCCTAGGAAGTCTTGTCATATGCATTGCACTATATATCAGTGTGTGTTTAGTTCTCACTGGGATGCATGGTACCGTACCATTTCCTTGGGGAAGATGCTCCTTTGGCTGAAGCCTTCACATCGAAGGGGTTGAAATATGTATCTGTTCTAATCAGCATTGGGGCCGTGGCTGGACTTAGCACAACCCTTCTAGTTGGTCTTTATGTTCAGGTGAAAAACTTTTATACCAACCGTAATCAGCATGTCATAATGTAACCTGCGCAAATGTAAGTAATAACATGTTCTCATGAGCAGTCTCGGTTGTATCTTGGGCTTGGAAGGGATGGTCTACTGCCTTCTGTATTTGCTAAAGTGCATCCAACACGCCACACTCCTGTGTTTTCTCAAGTCTGGGTTGGTATAATCGCTGGTGTTTTGGCGGGTCTGTTTAACGTGCGTGAGCTCTCACACATTCTTTCAGTCGGCTCATTGGTAAGCTATTTTCAAACTTTCCCTTTATATTAGTTGTAAATATGTATTGGATCAGGCAGAACAGTTTTATATCTTCTGAATTGACTTCACACACTCGCATATCACATTGCTCTATGGCACTGGGACGCTGTCAAAATTCAAATGGAACCTTCGAAAGTGCAATAACAGGGCATGTTGTGATTAACTTTGTAAGATTTATGTGAAAGAAAATATTGAGGATATGTGGTTATCATCAGAAACCATAAGTTTGAGCATTTTTTCATTTCCACCATTGGATTGCATGTACTCATGCCAATTTTTGGCTCCTTTCAGACAGGCTATTCTGTTGTTGCAGCATGTGTAGTGGTTTGTCGTTCGAAAGATAAAACGGCAAGTCTAGTTTCTTCAGAATGGATTACAGCCTGGAGGGAAGGTGTACTTTGCCTGATTATAGTAGCTTTTAGTGGTTTTGGCTCTGGAGTTCTCTACCGTGTCGATGCTTCATTTGTTTTTCTGCTTGTAGCAGCAGTTATAGCTTTACTTGCTTCTGCTGCTCTCTTGTGCCGCCAAGTGAGTATTCTTCTGTGCACGAACGCTTGTGTATATTCTGATTGCATAATCACGAGTACCATTAATGATTTTTTACGTGAGTGTATCTGCTAGCATTACTACTTTTATTCCCTTTCATTCATTCTCTCCTTTTTCAGCGTTATGTGGATCCTCCGGGTTTTTCTTGTCCTGGCGTTCCCATTGTTCCAGCTATTTTCATCTTCTTGAACATTTTTCTTTTTGCTCAGGTAAGTGCTCTTGCTACGCACTCTCTCTCACTCTATCGTTACTGTTTTAGATTCAGGAGAATTTTTCTTCCGGAATTTGCCTTTGTATTTGTATCACTTTTGGACGGCGATAACCAACTTGTTCTTTGTGCAGTTGCACTACGAAGCTTGGGTGAGATTCATCATTCTTAGCCTTGTTGCGGTTGGTATTTACGCATTTTATGGACAGTACCATGCTGAGCCAAGGTCAAATGAGGCAATTATATATCATCGGGCACCAGCTGAAGCTAGCTAGTTACATATTGGATGTTATGGCGTTTGGCCGTTGTAAAACTACTGATTGGCCTTGTATTTGTATGTGTACAGTGTAGTAGTATGTAGCATCCATTTGTCTTGTAAACTTGTTTGTACAAGTATAAAGCACCAATTTGATTCCAATCTTTTTCCAGTGACAAATTCCTGTAAAAGTAATACTTACCTCTTCAGGACAAATTCCAATTTCTCTGTGGGGTTTTTTTGGTGTCGTGGGCTTTCACGGGTTTGCCAGCGTGGTATGGACAGTTCTAACGACCCAATGTTTACGCCCGTTCTTAGCTGTCCGAATGATATGTTGAGCTGCACGGTTTCTGGATTACCAAAAAAAAAAATAGTTAATGGTTATGGGAAGAAGGAAATGTTGCATTGTTCAATGCCTTAGGTTGTCCTTGGGAGGTGGATTCATGGTGGCTGGAGAAAGGATTCAGGAGGGTTCCATTCTAATCAAGCGAACCTAACAAAGTAAGGCAATCAAGGACCGAAGCAAAATCTTAAAGCACACACAGCATTGCGTTGCGAAGAAGGGAGTATGTTGCTACGATAATATCCCGAATGAAGGTTGCCCGAGAGGAGAATTTGTAAGAATAAACACCACAAGTCTTCTCACTCAGTTGTATACAACATCATAGTAAAAGCCTACGGCTCTCCTTTGACAATCCTGATTCCTGAATGCTGAGCAATTCAACATCACAAAACTTCAAACCATCTCCCGCTGAAAAATGAGGAAGTAACTTACAATTTGGTCTTCTGATGAAAGATACAACTTACAGCATGAGAGATTTATTTCTTTCAAACGATTTATCGTCTTTCAAACCAAGGAACTCTCATTACAACCCGAATCTACTCCATCTACAACGTACATTCCTTGCTTACAGAGACTGTAGTCTGTACAACTCAACTATCTCGCAACTTCAAACCGACATTGGGTTTTTATCATTATCATTCTCAACTCTATGTTGTAATGAAAGTATACTTCAAGAAAAATCTTGATAAAGACACTTGGGATGGAAATCTTAAATTAACATACCCACATAAGTCGCTCAATAGACTTGGATGTGAACGCCATGACTCTCCAACTGCTCAGCCGCACCGGAATTCGAAAGCTTTTTGCTTCCTGGCTTCTGGCTTTCATGACACCTTAGCCAGAGGCAAGAGAGTCTGGAGATAGCTGCCTGACTAGCAAACTGAAGCCTACAAGCCAGGTTCAGTTCATTCATCATCTTGCTACCTACTACATCTAAGTCACAGCTAGCATCATATCCATCAAGGTCTGATTCTGTTACCACCACTACAGAGGAATCATCAAAGGCTGCAGTTTCCAGTATTGCTGGATGACATCGAATCTTTCTTAATATCATGCGGCTGGGGCTTCCCATTTTCCTCACCTTGAGAAGATAATAATCTTGGACAGCCTGCATTTACAGGATTATCGTAGAGTTTAAACGGAAACAAGCCTCAACGCACCAAAACTACGAACTTCAACTTTTTCTATTTTTTGTATTTTTGAAGAACATCATTACTTCAGGAATGCTTGCTAACTCTTGACCAGAGTTTGGGTAATGCAGAAACAAACAAAATGCACCTCCATATACAGAAACTTGAAGGTGCTGAATCAAAGGTTTCTCACTTGACTTTAGAAGAAATAGGGTATTGTCTTTGGTCACAGGAGAGAAAATGCTCCAACAAAAGGATAGTCAAAAGGAACGGGCTCTTATAGAAGTACTTATTGCATCAATGTCAGCAATTAGGAGATGGTTAAAACATTCAAAGAATAAATAAAAATTCATTCAAAAAATCCAAATTTAGAAGTCTGATTAAAATAAATAGACATCAGGACTAGAAAAATAGGAACCTGCCATTTCTACTTTTTAGGAAAGAATTTGAAAATATGAAGTTATTTACAAAAACATAAACCACAGCAAGATACTGCTTGCTGAGGAAAATAATCAAACATACCTGCCACTGGGCGGAGGCTAAACGTACCCTTGGCCTGATCGATCTCACAAATTTATATGCCGCATCAGGAGTCATATGCCTGTGTTCCACCTTTTATCGAAAGCCACAATCTCAAAGTTAAAATAATATTGCATAAGAACAAATATATTTTTGTAAGTTAAATGTTCAGACCATGCATACCAGGTAACAAAGAACGATAGTTGTGCTGCGCCCCCGACCAGCCTTGCAATGGACATATGTTGTCTTCCCGAGAGATGCATTTCCTACAAAAAGCACAAGAAAAAAACCCAAAGAGTTAACCAAACTGGAATTACTAAAATATCACAGATTCACAGTGCACCCAGAAGAGAACTAAATCCATTCTAACCTCCCATCTCAATCAGACAAATGTACCACTAACTGAAGAGATTGGAAAGTAATCTCTAAATGTAGAGACCACGTACACCAGATTCAACAAAAATTTCACCTAGCTAGGTTTAGTACTCAAACCCTTTTTTTTTTTAAACCTTGAAATGTAGCAAATAAAAGCAATTGACCATCTGCACTAGCCAGTAACAATACAGAACAGACGTACAAGTCATTTATGTAATGTCATATACAAAACAGCAGCTTACAATTGATCTATCATTTCGGTTATCCATCAAGCAAAGACTAATACATTCATGCCATCATGCCGTCTAAATATAAATGCTATAAAAGCAAGTATTGATGGTGATCATGAGTTGCAGCCTATGAGGCATACAATGTTATTTACCAAAAGATGTATTTCTTCATATAGCAATGCATTAAACAAGATGCTGCAAACCATCAAAGGCAGTGAACAAGTCAGCTTCACAAAAGTTAATTCGATAGATTTTCTATTGTGCCAATGAGATTTATACGATGCAGTTCGAAGAGAATATAGAGGGTAGGAGATATTCATACACTAAATCTCATTGTATAGTGCAGCAAAAATGGAAATGGAACCCAGGACACGACATTATCCAAGCAGGTTGCAAAGACAAAACTTATATTCATGTTTTTGAGTCAGCTTAAGCGCCAAAAACTAGCAATGAGCCAATGATAGACAAACATCTCACGAAGCATGCAAGGTAATAAAATACACATTATCTATGGGCAAAACATTTGAATGCATCAAGAAAAACTGAAATTACATTTACCTTGTATGAAATCCACAGCTTGGCTTATATCAGTAAACGACGGAGCAAAAAGATAGTCTCGTGTTGGAATTACCAAATGATCAATGCAGTGAGCCTAGAAAAACAAGTAACAGAAAACACATGAGAAAACAGACACCGATAGTCTGTGACAGACACTAAATCAGGACACGCGTCTATGTCATATTAGAAGTTTACACTATTAATTAAAGTGTCCTTGTTGGCAACCAATGAAACCATAAGCAGTCAATCTCAAACATAATTTAAAACTATGGACATCATAGCTAGAGAAAATGCATTGCCACGTGTCAAGTGCGCGTAAACAGGTAATGAAGAACCAACTTGCAGAATGCATACTTATAAAACTTTTTCAGACAATTCAAAGCGTGAAAAATGAGACGAAATCACGAAAAACAATTTCCAGGTCATGACTCATGAGACAGACATTTAAAAGTCACTAGAGGCTGAGCTGATCCAGCATAGCCCAGTAGGTCATAGAGACAAAATATATCAAACCATTCAATTGTTATGGATACGAACAGTTTAACTCAAAACTTAATCTATCACAAATGGAAAACATTTCACAACAGCTATACATACAGAAGAAAAGCATACTCACACGATAGAGCAATGTTGGGACCAAAGTCTCGTATGGTTCATTTAATGTAACCACTCCAGAGACACCAAGCTCCTTTAACAGAGGAACATCGGTAGGAAAGGGTACAGCACCTAGCAATATAAACTGAGAACTGATATATTAGTGTGGGATTAATGCGAACTAAAAAAAAGACAAAACAAACAATATCAACGCCATAAAGCAGCGGAAAGACAAACGAAATCTACACTCACCCACCAATAACTGATGTGTCAATGAAAAAAAGAAATAAATAAATAAATAAAGTTTCAGTTAGTAATTGCACCTACAGGGGAAGCACCGTAAACCAAAACAATAATAATCTGAAAAAGTTTGCAAACAGAACAAATAATTGCTATGATGATACCAGAACCAAGGATCTTCTTGGAGAAATAAAATCAATAGTCAACAACAGTTGGCAGTGATCTAAAATGGAAAACCATGCAGATCCACAAATCAACAAAAAAGGCCTGACACAACTGCCATGCTCTCATCGTGCCGTCCTTTCTATCCGTCTTTATCCTCGATTACGGTAAAATATTCATGTCTACAATCTCAAATCACTCTTGCTAAAGTCACAAGAACTACAAAAAAAACAAAACCAAACCCAGGTCCTTTCTAGAAGGACTCTAAAACCCATAATCAACAACCAACAATGGTAGACAGTGCTATTTCTTTCTCTTTACCTTTGATTATCCCACACAATTAAGGTCCCCCGATTAAGAAAATATATGATGGATCTTATAGACCCTCATCAACACTAAATTAACCATACATAAGACCAGGATTTATGGCCTGAAACAGGACGCGTTGCACCATGCTTTTCCCCTTCTTATCATAACAGTGTTCGAAGCGGCAACTATACCAGGACAAAGAAAGTCAATCACCTAAAATTAATCTGATGATCTGAAAAATTAACTCAACAACACGAAATCAACAAGCAAAACGGGTAAACACACGGACAATTCATTACAAATTATCAAAAAAAGATGAAAAAAATCAGGAACGATCGCTCCATATCAGCCATCAAGGAAATTATAATTGAAGATCAAAACATGCTATCGATACCTCGTCGACCCGATCCCACCAGTGAAACTCAGTTTGGATCTTGTTCCTCACAACATTGTACAGCAGTGTAGGGTAAAAGAGAGCGCGCGCACCAGCTAAAACCAGAGCCCGTTTCGCATCTGAAACGACGCCTCCGTCACCACAAATTTGATCCTCCCCGCCGTTGATCTCCTCCCCTTCCTTCAATTCCTCTATGAGCATTATTCTTCCACAGATCGAACAAAAACACGCACAAAATCAGCAAAATCAACAACGATACGAACAAAAGAACCTCGTGATCCCAATCAAAAACAACAGCGAAAAGTACCGGATTGCACACTGAATTTGGGGGATTTGTAACGCTAAGCGAAGCAATGTGATTAAGCAAAGCAATTAGGGAAACGAAAAAACGGCTTGAGTTTTGCTTGCTTGGAAGTGAGTGTGTGTGATCGCGACTCTGCCCCTCATTTCCTTTTCTTTCAACAAACCCTCGGAAATAACAAACAAACAAACAAACAAGCCCTAAAAAAGAAAAAGTAACGCTTTATTTATAGTAATCTTAATTAATAAGCAATAAAAAAAACTCTTTGTTTCAAAATCTATCGGATTTATTTTTTTTTAATACCATATGGTGATGTCTTTAATGTCACATTTTTATATGTTTTACCTTTTATATAAAAAAATAAGCAATTCTCACATCTGAACTAATTATGCGAGTTTGTTTTTCATCCATATATATATGATGGGTCCCATAACAAATATGTGATCGTTATTTTTATTGTGGTTTATTACGACTATTAGATTTCAAGTTTGCAAAATTGATTTACATGTGAGAATTATATATATATACACGTGTTTTTTTTATTTTTTTTAAGAATTATCCTAATCCAAGTTGTGCATTATTTGAATAAAATAATGTCCTAAAGTTTTTATCTAAGAATGATAATTAGGTTTTATTATACATAAGAATAGGATATGAAGGGTGTGAAATTACTTAAAACATGTGATTTTCTTACCAAATATGAAATTATTGCATTACTTAATTTTTCGCACGAAATGGATTACACATTGATGCAACTAAATTTATATTCATCATTAAGGAAAATAAATGTGTTCTTTACTTCCTTATTTTTAATATTTTATTTAGTTATTTTTATATTCTGGATGTAGAAATCAAGACTTTCTTATCCTCGCATTCAAGTTCAAATAAATTATTGTACGCTTTGGATCCTTTTCGGGAGTTGGGTGGGTACTCACACTCCCTCCCAAATTAAAGATGTTTATAGGGTCGAGTGGAGATGTGTGATTATTCTCTGAAATAAATACGTGCAGGCACGAGGAGAGTTCCAAAGCGTACAATACCTCAGTTGGACTAAAATATCAACGTAAGAAAACCTGCTTTTGTACAAAAAAAAATTGAAAAAATTGTTTGTAACTGACCGCTGACACCTCTATACCTACAAACTAATATCAAATAGCACTTGAAGTCATTATGTCGAGGTTTTTCATTTGAAAAAAAAAATATCATTTACATGCCAAAAATGTTAGGGATCCCAATAAATGGGATTATCGTCATTCCAATAATTCGTCTTGTCCCTTGATAGAGGTAAGTGTGAAGATCCATAAAATCAGATGATTGAACCAGAGAGTGACATATTAATCACTAGGATGACTGGGATCTCATTACTGGGATACCTATCACTTTTCTTTACATGCAACCCTCTTGATTTTTGTGAACGAAGCCACTTTTTGAAGTCTAATTTGCTCCCTAAACTTGGCTCAATGGCATATTTGGCATGGCAAGTTGGCAACTGCCTCAAAAAGTTCTCATAGATTTTCCCGTCGACTAAGCTCTGACACCATTTTCTAGTTTCATCTCCTGCTTTGAAGAATCAATCCTCCTCCTCTCTTTTAACCCAACCAATACTCTCTCTTTTTCTTCACATCTAAATCTCTCATCGCATCATTTAAGCTTCTTTGCAATTTTTTCTTTTGGAAGATTTCATTCCCATTTCTATACCATTCAATGGATTCCCTTTTCATTGAAGTTTCTCTCCAATTCTTTCTCGGATGAAGATCCATTGCTATGATGCCGAGAAACCTTCTCAGATGGAGAGTCATTGCTATAATGCGGACAATGATGAAAAGTTGTGCTATATCAATATTTCACCCATCAGATTCTTCATACTCTTCGGGTGTGTAACAGAGTGGTGATGTCTTGGATTTTATGGAGCGCTCGGCTAAATCAGTCTTAGTCGTGTTGGAGTCGGATCCCCTCCATTCATGCTCTATTTTTCTCTGGTTGTAATCTCATTTGATTAAAGAATTTTTTTTAAAAAAAATAGCTTAAGTTAAAAACTAGTTTATTTAATATTTTGCTTAACCAACCTAAAACGGAGCTGTTTAGCGGCGCCAGTCACTCTGTGACATTTTTCTAGGGAAAAATTCCGACTGGCAGAGGAAGAATTTGAGAGCGAAGAGAGAGAAAATGGCAACGACGGAGGAATTTGTAGAGGCAGACAATGCAGAGGCGATAATCACAAGAATCGAACACAAGTCTCGGAAGATTGAAAGCTTACTCAAACAGTAAATGAAACGATCCCTTAAATCTCTTCCTCAAATTCTCTCATAATTTCGCTTTCCTTACATCGATTTTTGTATCAGGTCGAAACCCGTCGAGGCTCTCAAAACTGCTCTAGAAGGATCTCCTCCCAATACCAGAGATGAGCGATGCAAGGTCCTGCCTTTCTATTATGTTGTAGTTTTCTTTTTCATTTTTGTTTTGGAGATGAAATGGAAGGAATATTGATTTGTGATTTTGGGTTTTTTGTAGTCTGCTAATTGGATAGTGGTGCATAGAGCGATAATGGCTATTAAAGATGTGGATGCGTTGTTCTCTGCTTTGGATCCTGAATATTATGATATCCTTATGAAGTAAGCATCTTTCCGCTTCTGCATTCACCCATTTCATATTTTTAGCCTAAATAATGAGTTCTTTTCAGTTCTTGGTTGAGTGATTGCTTGTACAAATTGCTTCATAATTTCTCTGCTCAGGACTTTGTTCGTTTTTTTATTTTTCTCCTTGAATAAATAATTTAGGCTGTTAAAAAAAATTCTGAATTCTGGACATAGTTTCATATGATCTGTGATATGATCATTGTGGATCACCTCCATCTTGTCATAGGGCTTGGAGGAATCACTTCTTTTTTGGTCTGAAAATTTGATGCTAAGTTCATAATTTTCTTTTCTTTGGTAGCATTGAATATCCATAACATTGACCTTAAAAGTTGCAAAGACCTTTGTACAAGTGAGCTTCATTTGATTTAGTCTTGAAGGAAAAACTTTAGTGCATAACTTAGGCATCGCAGTTTCATACCACGGAAACAAACCTCTGTGCATTGCAAGGGTAAAGTTGTGCTGTCTTTCTTCTTGAAACCTTAACACCAAAGTCTAGAGAATGTTAGACAGTTTGAAGTTTACTTTAGATGCCTCAAGTCTATTCTTCTGGAGGTGTTAAAATACTTTCTCCGAACAGCGAGTCTGCAATCATCATGAAGTGAATGATTTAAACCAAATTGTAACGTTGGTTTTGTCTTATATTAATGGCAAGGATCAATTAAGGATGGAAGACCAGATAAGATCTACATTTTGGTGTAAGCATCTACACAAAGTAACCACTTTTGCCTACTCACTCTCTCAGTTATAATACGATTGTGGGATCCCAAGAGTGTTTAAATTTACAGTCATTGGGCTGGTATAAATAGTAGCAGTATTGTTCATATTTAGCATTTTCTCTCAATCAAGAATCCCATCGTAGTGGTAGTTGCTCCATTGCGACCTTGGTGTTATGGCTTCCTACTGGCAGAACAACCTCTTTGCAATGTGGGGGGAAACTGCACTTATTCGTTATCTCCAAGTCTACGATGGTGGAACCTTGTGCACTAACTAAGTTGCTTAACCCTTATCTATTTCGTAATACTCAGGGCAAATTGCTTCATCTTTCACTGTCATTCTGCCTTTAAAAGGATCCATTCGGAACTTAGATGTCTTCTCAGAGAACTTAAAAGCTCCTTCAACCCTGTTATCTAAGAGGGAGAGCTCTGTGGCCAATTTTCTTTAGTTAATTTTACATTTCAAGTCATTACCCTAGAAAATTAGAATGTCTCGCCCTTATGCTTGTTTTGACCTTTTCAAGGAAGATTCCTGAAATGAAATGGAAACTAATGGTAAATGTTTTGTAGTTATTATGTATTTAGAAGTTAAGATATAAAATGTCTATATAGAGTTTATAGATGTAGGCTATTTCATTGCATTGGTTTAGTTTATCAGGCCTCATTGGTTTTAGGCGTTGCTGCGCAGGTATAAGAAAACACTTTAGATTATTAGGCTCCTCGTGAAAGGATAAAGTGGTACGCGAATCAAATCCCATTGAAATGAAGCCCTTCCTAACAATTTAGTCACCATTCTCTCCCTCTCTCTATGTTTGTGTGTATATGTTTTGTACAAGATACGGGGTTATGGCAATATAACATGAGTTATTTGCAGGTACTTGTATAGAGGCTTGTCAACTGGAGATCGTCCTACATGTGACCAGTGTCTACGGATTCATGAAAAGCTGACAGAAAGAGCTGGTTTAGGATGCATATTACGTGCCCTGGCAGACACAGTCAATACAGTTTGATTTCGTTACTCCTTTTATCTTAAAATTTTCTCAGAACATGATTGATTCTGATGTACATGTAGTTGATCGTCTTAGAAGTATTAGACACAGTATACAAGAAGCTCTCTTCTAAATAAATAGTCCATGATAAATCATCAATAGATTTCTTCAAGGGCTTTTGATATTTCTCAGATCTTATTTCGCAAGTTGGATGGTGAGACTGCTACCACTTCCACTAGAAGTGTTAGAATTCAATAAGACAATCTATTGGAGAATGGAGACTCAGAAACATCTGAACTTCATAATCATTCTTTTCATTAGCATCTCTGATGGGTGATCTCACTCTTCCTGTACCAGAAGAAACAAGGAACATTTTTCCCATATCATATCACCAAGTCCTTCTCTAGCTAGTCCACCCTATCTACAATCCCTCCCTCTCTCAAAACAAGGTTTTACCTAAACAGAAGTCACATCCTAATAACCATTACTGGTCTCATCTTTGTCCCCAAATAACAAAAAGAAAAGGAGAACCCATGATCCTACATCTTTTTGGGTTATCCGTGATGTCATTAACCCGAGCTTACAACTATGGCTGGGAAGTAGGGGCATCAAACCGTCGCTGTTGGATTGGCAATGCTGCCCAAGAACTGATAGGCATTGGCCTCTGACCATTGGAACCCACAGAGAGAATTGTCGAAACAGCTGCAGCAGTGGCGGAGGAGGATGACGATGATGAAACGGCAACACGTTGACATGAAGGGCGCATGGTGAGGCTGGTGGGAGGTTTCGTGTTCATGTAGAGGTTTGGGGAGAGTTTTAAGGCCCTAAGTTCCTGAACCTCCTTCTGCAACCTTCTGTTCTCCCGAGTCAGATCCTCACAGCACCTCTTCAGGTACTCACAATCCACTTCTGTTTGCTTCATTTTGGTCCTGCATCAATATTTTTGATCAACTCGTTCAGTAATGAAAATGATTAAGATCCCAGCAGTTGGTATCCCAATTATCCGAGTATCCGTGTTGGATATGCAGGATTCAAGTGAATTTGTGGGATCCACATGTCCCACGTGATGCACATGAAATCCTGTATGTGCAACTGCTAGTATAACAGATAACTGGGATCCCTATCATAATTGTTTTAGTAAATACTCTCTAGTGCAAGCTCAATGATTAATATCTCACCTGGCCCTCCTGTTCTGAAACCACACCTCTACTTGTCTTTGCATCAGATTCAATTGCTTTGCCAGAGCGACCTTTTGCTTCTGCAACCAAAACTCCACTTTTAATAAATTTCAAGTTAAGGCCATAATGCCAATGAATAACCAAAACTTCCCATAACAAATTAATCAAATAACCACTATGCTACTCACATGATTGAGTGTGCTATGCTCCTTGAAGGTTTCTTCGAGGACCATGGACTCTTCCCTTGACAGCCTGAGCTTCTTCCTTGACCCATTGCCCTCACCGCTACCGCCTTCCTCATCGTCACTGCCACAAGAATAGGAGGCTCTCTCGGCCTCATTCTCTTCTCCAATAGTCTCTATCTCACTCCTCTTCCCGCTTAAACTTGAAATAGTGCTGTTTGGGGATGAAACCCCTGCTTCCAATACTGAATTAAGATTTTGGACCATGTTACTAGCATGCATAAATCCTCCTTGAAAGTGGAATTCTGTAATTAACAGAATATTGATGGTTTTTTTAAAAAAAAAAAAAACTTTTTTCCCATCATTTCTTAGGGAATTTACTAAGTGAAGATTTGCAACAAAACTGGTGATGTTGAGACTTGTCTTGATTCATAATCCTTGAAGGCAAGAAATCAAATATTATCAACAATTTTTTAGCTATAACTACAAATCAATGAAAATAAATGCTGGTGCAAAATAAAGAGATATATTGCATGGAATGTACAATGTGTCCTTGTTTAACGCAAGATATAAAAATAAATAAATAAATAAAAAAAAACCTAAAAGCCTAAAATATAAAATTATAATCTCTGTCACCCAGCTTTTCCTAAAAAAGCAGAGAAAAATCAAGAGAGAAAGAGAGTAGTATTACCAGATGATTGGAATAGTTTCTTCAGACAAGGTTGCTGCTGATGGTTCTGTGTAATTCCAAAGCTTAGACTCAAATCCAACCCCAACCCATCATCTTTCTCACTCATTTTTCTCTTCCTATCCAATCACAGACCAATACCCGCCAAAATTTTTCCTGATTTCCAAACAAAGCTCACTCCTTTCAGCACTTCAGGGTATATTCTGTTTGGACTCTGAGACAGAGAGAAAATTGGAAGGAAAGGGTGAGAAGATGGACAAAGTTCACTAGTTTTCTTTGGGTTTTGTTTTGTTTCGACTCAAATGGAAAAGTAAGCATGGAAAACCCCAAAATTTGGCACGAACTCACTCATTTTTCTTCCTCTCAGGCTCTCTCCCTCTCTCTCTGTCTTTCTATATAGAGAGAGATAGAGATATGGATATTAGGATATGCACAAAAGAGAGAAAATTTAGAAAGAAGAAACAGAGCAAGTTACTTGTGTCAGACGATCTAGGCTCAATCATGGTTTAGTATAGAGGAGTTAAAGAAAAGGTTCGTGTTTCGTAAGACGGGGTTGTGTTTAGTTGCGTAATAAAACACTATTTTAACCGTGGTTAAATGTTAACCTTGTCTGACCATTGACTAAAAAGAGCTCAAGTGATTGATTGATAACCACACGCGCTCTGCTGTCTCCAGACTTCACGCACTTGAAATCATCATCATTATGACATTATCTGATGATTAATTTGATCATATCATATCATATGATGAATAGATGATGGTACAAAATCCTAGGTGGGACCACCCCATTGGCTCAAAGTCTTATTGCTATTCGACAACTATATTTTTTTTCATTGAGATCGAACTTTGAGGACACATATGCGGGATTTGCCTAGTCCAACTGAATTAATTGTCAACCGAACGCTCTCCCAATTATTCAATTTTGCTGAAATTCTACCAATTATTAAAAACAAAGCTCAAAATTGTTATAATTTTTTTTTCATTGAAGATCAATCATCATTCCATATAATCAAGAGTTCGAGTTCTCTCAAATGGATGATACATTCGACACTTCAAATTGCACTTTATTGTCAAAGTGTAGTGCTAGAGCACCACAATGAGTGCAAAACAACACTTGTGTCTATCTATCTTGAAACCTTGTACATACTCTATATATCAAGTGTCTATTAAGTTACCAATTTGAACCCACAAAACCAATAGAAAAATAACACGTGTGCAATCATTTTTGAACTCTTGCCAAAGAGAAGGAAATAGTATAAATGATAGATGTGTTTCAAGTGTTTGTATTGTAGGGTAGGCTCTTGACAATATGTTGATACACAAACACCAAAGTAAAATGGAGAACTTGAAATTAATACCCACCCATTGAAGTTGCTTTTGGTATTTCCTTTAAAAATAAAATAAAATCAAGAGTCCTTTTTTGGGTAAAAAAAATTCCTATTTTTTTGGAAAAGTAATCTATATATCATGTCATATTCTCGGCCTGATTTTCTAGGGTTTATTGTGATCCAGAGAGAAGGAAAGCTGGGTTTTAGATTTCAGAATTGCAAAGTTCAGATGATTAACGTCGGTGGTATTTCTTCGTCAGTTCTTCTCGAAGCGAATATTCTGTTCGATTTTTTTGGTGATTCGAGAGGTACTGACAGTGAATCGGAGGACTTTGATAATCTGGAGGATGAGCAGCTACTGGTTAGTTTTGTTTCTTGAAATTCATTGGCCTTGCTTCTTTTCTTCTTCTAAGTTTGTGATCTGTGACATAGGTCGACGGAGAAGAGGAGGATGAAGGGCAATCAGTTCAGTGAGGTTTTCATTGATTTTGTTGATTAAGTGGCTCATACTCTTGATGGTGACCCTGAGCTTCTGGATGACTCAGAGTTCTATCAGCAGTTATTGAAGGAATTTTTTGAGGCAATGGACCCAACATCCTCAGGTGACCACCATTCCGTCCCACTTTTTGTAGCGTGCTTACACTTGCTGAAGGTAGTGCCACCTTATATGGCTACAGTGTATGTATTTGTGCCCAAATGAGCTCGTCAGTGCTCATGTATATGCCCTCTTCATAGAATGTCCTGTGTAGGGAACTTTTTTCTTGTAGTATGAAAATTGTTGTAGGGTCTTTCAATAGTTTGAGAATGCCATAGTATTCTGTTTCCAAACTCTTCAATGCATCAACTTCTAGCTCTCTAACATTGTTAAGATTACTATTTATTTTCCAGAGGCAGCCAGTTGTGAGCTTAAGAAAATACGAACAAAGAAGAGAAAGTCGTATGATCAATACGCCTCTAAGAGTCGCAAAATTAGGTAAACAATGAGAAGGATTATTCTTTCAGTCATTCTGTACTTCGAATTGATTTTTTTTTTCCCGGATAAGGCATTGTTATACTTCGAATTGTTTGACAAGCTTTGGCCCCTTGAATATTGCTTTTGTAGGTACAATGTTCATGAAAAGATTGTGAATTTCATGGCACCTCTGCCCATCAACCTTCCAGCCATGGCCCCTATATTATTTGAGAACTTGTTCGCATTGAGAAGTTTTTAGTATCGATTTTGTAGTATTAATCTTATGTTTAAGTGTACGTTTGGTAATTTAATCAGAGGCGTTAATGCTAAAACCTAGTAGACCATTTTCGAGCAAATTTTTTTATCGTCTAAATTGTGGCTGGTCTTGTTTGCCGTAACTTAAAAAAATGGAAGTGTTTGGTTGCAAAGATTGATCTTGAGATGTTTTCCAACATCCCCAATGCCTATGTGAATGAAACTTTGGAAACAAAACTAGGAGAGTCACAAGGGATAAGAAGACATAACATCTATCATCTGGTATAATGATTTTCTACCATTGTTTTATCAGAGATCAGGCCCCTCAAAGGGCATGCCAGGAGTACTGCAACCCTGGTAGAGAGGGTGATAGTAGACTATCATTTCCCTCTCAATTCAAAAATTCAACAAAAAAGCAGGAAAACATTGAAGTATTCAAGAGGTATTCTCATCTCTAATCTTTGGCATCATTTGTATCATTAATGCTACAGAGTTTTTGGGATAACAATACCAGTAAAATACCAGTGCCATGCAAGTGCGATAGTAAAATACCATCATAGTCCACTTTCCAAAGCCATTCCATGCAAGAAATTCAACCCAAGGTTACTCTATAACAAAAGCACTAGGAATTCAAAACCAATACATAATTGTTCCAGTAAGGAAGAAACAGGCACCAGATAGCTACCAGATAAGCATATGGAGAATATAAGTGGATTTACAGGGTAAATGTTAGGATGGATGCCAGCGGTCCCCTGGTTTTCCCAACTTATCATCTCGGTTAACTGGGGTGAAGAGAGAAAAAAAATATCCATCAATCAATGGGTAAAATATTGATATTTATTCAGAAAAAACAATTAAGAAACGAGTATTTCAGAGTTATTGCTTCACCAAGCAGCCAGACTGGGGAAGTGTGTTCCATACAATAATGAAGACACCTAGCATTCCCCAAAACGCAATACATACAGTAGCAACATGACAACCAAAGAGGAAAATGTGCATGTAGAGGAATTTACGTTGATTGTTGAGCACCAGCTTGTTGTATCATCTGAGAGTAAATGTATTCATCAACTCTCAGCTTTGCCAATGCCACCTGCGTACAAAAATAGTTGTTAATAGAGTCCATTGACATTCAAAACTGAAATCCTTGGTCTAAGAACAGCATCAGAGAGTGAAACTTCATAAAGCTGCTGTTTTCGGACCCCCTAAAATCAATCTCTCCATATGTGAATGTTTCAATGTTCCATTATTTTATTACATAAGACAACCCCTGAACCAACAGTACAAGTTATTGTAATTACACAGTTCAATGACACAATAAAATAATGTATTTCACTGAGCCTTTCATATTAACCTGGACAAGTACAGGCTATATTCTTGCAAACAGATTTAGTAATTTCTCTTCATTATACTCTTTACGCCAGCAATCTTTAGCAAGCAGTGTCTCTAAGAATAACCATCATGGCATCATCAGCCAGCAAACTCAGGCAACTAGCTGTCTTTGGTTTTTTTATTATTAGTATATCAATATGTTACAATATTTCATTAGCAATTTTCTCAGCTCAGATAGCCTAATGCATATACAATTTACAAAGCTTTGACATGACAACCATGAATCACCTGCACAAGAAATAAGGGAATATAACAGTCGTCACTCAAATCCACAACAGTTAAACCAACATCTTGAACTCCTGTTAGATACATTTAATTGCACGACAGAATACAAAGACATACTTCACCACATCTTTGCTATATCCTGCAACTAAGAAAACTTTATAAAGTTTAAAAAGGAATTGGACATACCTGCTGAGCACTACCGCCAAATTGGATTTGCCTATGTTTCTGTTCCCCTTTTCCCCCATAAACCTATAAAATAGGATATAACTGAAGCGTAAGAAAGCTACAGGCAAGAAATAGAGCAACAAAAAACCAAGAGAATAAATTTTTTACTCCTCATGTTGGATAAAGGATAAAGTTCCCCATCTAGTTCAAACCAAACAGATTATTAACTGAATATTGAGAAGACAATTTTACCTAACATGAAATTTATATAAACCTAACTACCTAAGTACCTAACACAAACCCTGCATATTCGAGTGTATTTTCCTATAAACAACTTAGATGTGATTTCAAAGTGGGTGTTCTTGGATCTTGATGGGTGGACAGTTAACAGTAACAAAATCATGGAAGAGATATAGATGGGTCCAAGGCAAGCAAGAGAGAGAGAATTCGTGAGTCCAGCAAGATGAGGAGATGAAGTATTACGAGTGAAGAAAAAGACTAACCCCTATCTGAAGTACAAAAAAGAACACCTCTTCATGGAATCGTACAACTACCCAGTTGGTTTTGATATTTCATCTCATTCCTCTTCTTGTAATAAATATATGAAATGGGTGACGGGTTAAAAATGAAAGTTTTGAGCTTTAAGAGAATGAGGTGAGGAAATGGCCTGTTGATAATTATGAAATATGAGTTTTCAAAGCTAGATAAAGGGGGAAATGGAGCTGCAATGGTTTGAACAAGAAATTTTCTCAGCAGTATTAGGTCATTTTTTAAACAAGAGTCTGTCTGCCTTAAAAAAGATGTGAGGGTACTCTGCAGTATTAGGTCCAATGTGGCAGAACAATGGAGAGGTTCTCTATTCTTGAGCAAAATTTACAGCAACTGTATTTTACCCAAAAACTATATGTACGCACAAATCAAAAATTATCAACACATGACTGTGAAAACTTAACCATCACTGCATGGCAGACACTAAACACAGGTATAGAAAGGTAGAAGCTAGCAACTACAGCAACCTAGATCCCTAAGAATTCCTAGAACAACATGCGAATATATAGATAAATGATCAAAAACTACAGCTTAGGTATTGACAATCCACCTACCTTGATCATGGCTCCAGACTCACTTCTGATCCTTGATATGTTGGAGCCGCATCTTCCAATCAAACCACCAACAAAAGTTTCCGAAATCATCATCTCGAACGTAACATAGTCAGCTGCAAGATTGGTTGTCCTAAAGATGATGTCGTTATAACACAGAATATTAAAACTTCATATTGCTACAAGATGTAGCACTTGAGAAACAGAGTTATTTTGATATTTGAAACACAAAATAACCTGAAGTTGGGTCCACAACTGGTTGGGTTGGCCGAATTAAGCTATAATTGTATGTTGGACTAATAGAAATCACTTGACGGGGTGGGTTTTCCCTGCCCAGCACAAAACTTGTGTAAATAAACAGAAATACTTTTATTACCACTGAACGGAAACATCAAACATAGCCACTCAATGAGAAACCTGAGTTGATGACCAATCTCTTCTAGAGCCTTCAGCACTGCAGGAACATCACCTGATATCTGAATATGATATAAAAGTTCATCATTCCGATTTCCGCAGCGTAAAAAATAAATAAAAGAGGCTTTAAAAGACCAAATTAAAGAATATTCAAAATCCAGCAGAACAAGGGCAACGGCAATTCTATAATATTTTAACATATTGACCCCTCAAATGCCATGAACTTCACACAATGCGTCATATCTTACTAGAAAAGCACTCAACTTTGAAATCATTAGACCCGTATTCTCTGAGAAGTTTCAATTCCAAAAAGAGAACGACAAGCTAGCAAAAAACTGGTATCAATTCAAAACAGTGAACCTAATTATTCAGGAGTAGGAAGTATATATCTGATAGAACATATGACCAATGACAAACAGGTTAATATCTTTAGCAGGCCATTGAACAGTCCTTCACACCCGATGTTTACCGCACCTAATCAAGCCAACTTTCTACCATTCTTGAAACTGAACTGAGTTTCCCAAAAGTGGTCCTCAATAATTTTTCAGGGAACTAGAATATATTAGGCACATCTTTACTTTCAGCAATATGCCCTCAGTACAGTACTTTCAGCAATATCAACCACACATTCCCTGAAGATTAAAAAAAAACAAAACCATATATTCATCTGGTATGTGGTAACCCCTTCAATACCCTTTAGCATAGAATTGTCCTAGCAAGGGTAATAAGATAAGGTTATAAGGAAAAGCAACAATGGGATTCTACATCAAAAATATTAGTCAATCAGACGGCGAATTAATATGTTCATTTCATAAGCAGCATTTTAGAAAGCTCACCTGCACAACTCTATCAGATTCATAAGCTGATGCACACAAAGGCAACTGATTTTGTGCGAGTACCGTGATTGTAGCACCAGAAGAATTCCTCAATTTCTCGATATTTTGACCAGACATTCCAATTAACGAACCTGCTTGGGACCCGGCAATCAAAATCCTTATTGTATTGGCGGCTACATGTCCTGCAGCAACTTTTGATGCCTCAGCATTGCTATCATCCTCCTGTTAAGTAACAAAGTGAAATTATTTATTTTGACTGTGCCTCACCAACCAACCGAAAGCACTTGCGAAGCCTTTGGACAGACTGAAAAACAGAAAATCCAGAAACAATCGAATAATCTAGCAACCAGAATTTATAGTTTTATACAATATTATTGCAAGTAAAGAAGAGCTGCTAACTTCTAAAAGCACATGCTTGTGATTTTACAAAGAACATAGACAATTTTGAGCGCATTAATACTGGATAATTGTACTTCACAAGTTTCCATCACCTTCAGAATTAAATTGGCAATTTGCTGCAGGGCATTCTCCGCATCACATTTCTCGTTTTCACTTTCTTTAGAACTTATGATAATCACTCGCTCTTCATGTCTCTGCACATAACCCAATAACAAAATTAGCTCAACAAAGAAAGTAACAATCTTTTGAAACATAAACCCTAAAAAGTTCCATACTTACGGCGATGGCATCGGCGATCTTGATTGTAGCTTTCGTGTCCTCTCGAATCTTCTGGATACGATGCCCCACTTTTCCAATCACCTTCCCGATCTGCCTCGAAGGCACCACAATCCTGAATATCACGTCCAAAGCCACGGCTCGGCGCTTTGCGGCCGAATCCACCGTCTCCCCAGCCGCCGAGGCAGACGATGGGTCTCCGTCTTCGCGGCGGCGCTTTCCGGTTCCCGGAGGCTCGAGTTGCTGCTGAGGGTACGACTGAGGTAGAGTCAGAGGCAGAGGCTGGGGCTGGGGCTGAAACTGAAACTGATATTGGGGCGGGGGAATCATGGGTGGTTGTAAGGGGTAGAGCGGGTACCCGCCTCCCATTTGAGCCATCGTCAACGGGTCAGGGAGAATCGCAAAACAACGGAGAGAACAAGGGTTTTATACAATGTTCGAGATTACCAGATACTTGTGTTGTGGGAGACGATGAGCTGATTACGGATATGCCCTTTCAGAAGCTTATGAGTTATATCACTTTATCAATTCACAGAGATGAGTATCAAACTCCTCCAATAAGCCTGAACAACCAATTACCCATTTGGAGCCCACTAAGGCCCAAGACATGAAAATCGTGTCAAACCGACCGTTTGGTCGGTTATTGTTAAATGTATATTAGTAAGGATCAATCAAAAAATCAAAAAGAAAAAACTAACCAAACCGTCAATAACCAATCGAACGGTCAGTTAAATTTATGTTCAAAAATCAATCGAAACCAACAGTAAAAACCTTAATTTTGAGAGTGATTGGAGGACCAGAGAAAGGGGAGTAACGATAAATCTTGTAAATTTATGATTTTGAATTTTGTATTTGATTGGTCCTTTCTTTTTTCCAAAATGATTAAGCAATCATCCAGTTGCTAAGTTATAAGTACAATTTAAATGAATTTGTAGGTCAACTCCACGTGTCCTACATGATGCATATCAAGTTATCAACTACTGGATGATGACCTAACGATTACAAAAGCGGGAAATGTCTTTCCAAGACAGTTTTTTTGCAAATCAAAATCCCTAAATCCCTAAGTCATGCATGGCCAAAATTTCTTACCGGGCCGGCCCATTTGGGTCTGGATCCCGAGTCCAGTTCGATTTACTAATTTTGTGCCAGCCGTGGCCGGGCCATACCGGTCTCATAGGCCCGTTCGACATCCCTAATCAGACGCGACTCTTCAGTCTTCAAGGTTAGCCACGGAAGACGGTGGCAAAGATGTAAAATCTCCTTGCTTTCTGGTTTTGTTCCCTTCTTACTTCTCACCGTCTGCCATTTTTTCCGTCGCTCACAGAAGGCGGCAACAACGTTCTTCCTCCATTACTCGACAGGAAACCTGAAATTAGTCTTAGACGCACATATAGGTATTTGTGTCTTTATTCTTTCTTTCTTTCTTCTTTTGAGTGTCAAGACTCTTCATTTCCGTGGAATGAGAATTATAAAACCTTGATACTGAATTGGGTTAGTGTAGTTTTCTTTACTTGCTTGATGGGATTTAAGTTTGGATTGGAGTTTCTTATGATTGTTTTTTGGGTCTTAATAATATTTTTGAAGCAGAAGTTGCTATGGAAATCGTTGGGTTTTGATTTTTCTTTTCCATAGATGCTTGGTGAATTCTCCTTTCTTTCCATTGCATCCATTTTTCATATATAGCTTTCTGTGTCTGATAGGTTTCATTGGATTGATACTCAAGTTTGTATTGATGATTTTCTTTTTGTTTGTTCATATAGAGCTTTCTTATATTGTTGTTTCTTTTTACTTGCTGTAATTTGATTTTATGTTTTAAAGTGTGAGAATAATCTGAGGGTTATACCCATCCAGCAGTCTGTCAATGTCATTACTGATTATTAACTTGTAGTATTGCTAATTTTGTTAGGATTATTTAGTATGATTTCTTTTCTGTTCATTGCAGATGGCCAGATGGGATGAGATTTTTTCACTTCCTGTACAAAACCCACCAAATTTGGAGTTTTCTTCTGCTGAACTTGTTTGGTCAAAGGTGGAAGGCTGGCGTGACAAGCTAGACAGGGTTGCTTTAATCCCCTTTTCTAGGGTGGATGATTTTGTGAGGGGTGAAGCTGCAAATAAGGACTGTCCATCGAGATTTCATGTAGAAGCAAGGCGACGCCGGCCTTCTCAAATGCCTTACAAGGCAAAGGTTGATGGCATTCTCGAGTATATACTGTAAGTTCCTCTTTAATTACTAGCATTTTGCCTACTAAGTGTTCCTTTGGCCTCTGACTCTAGTGATTCTTTTGAATCTGCAGGTATTGGTGTTCCTTTGGACCTGATGACCATAGAAAAGGAGGCACGGTTCGGCCCAGCAGGAGTACTTACGTACCAAAGAAGAAAAATGCTGGTCGACCAAATACTAAGAGAGGGTGCACCTGCCACTTCATTGTGAAACGTTTGATTGCTGAGCCATCTGTAGCTCTTATTGTATATAATCATGAAAAGCATGTGGATAAGAAAGGTATACCATGCCATGGCCCACTGGACAAGATGGCTGCTGGTACACGTGCTATGTTTGCTCCATACATCTCAGAGGATCTTCGTCTTCGTGTATTATCCTTGTTACATGTTGGTGTTTCAGTAGAGACCATAATGCAGAGACACAATGAATTTGTGGACAAACAGGGAGGTCCATGTAATCGTGATGACCTTTTAACTCATAGGTATGTTCGGAGACAAGAGAGGAGCATTCGGCGCTCTAAGTATGAGCTGGATCCAGATGATGCAGTTAGCATCAGTATGTGGGTTGAAAGCCACCAGAGTCATGTATTCTTCTTCAAGGATTTCTCTGATTCGGATCCTTTCACATTAGGCATTCAAACAGAGTGGCAATTACAGCAAATGATTCGGTTTGGCAATTGCAACCTTGTGGCTTCTGATTCAAGGTTTGGGACTAACAAATTGAAGGTTTGTAAATTATTAGTTTCTATAACATAGTCCTGCTAATTGGTGCTGTCAGCTGGCTTGCAGATTCCTCAGAAGCTAATAAGCTTGTAAATGCATGTTTTTTTTTCAGTATCCCATTCACAGTCTCATTGTGTTCAACTCTGATAACAAGGCTATCCCAGTAGCGTGGATAATCACACCGAGATTTTCTAGTGCAGATACACATAAGTGGATGATGGCTCTCTACAATAGAATTCGTGCAAAAGATCCTACATGGAAGTTGGCTGGGTTTATTGTGGACGATCCTTCAGCCGATGTACTTACAATAAGGTTGGCTGCCATTGAATTGAGTTACTATATTTATGTGTGCCTAAAATGTGTTTTATGTTTGAATTTAAAACAAGCATTTAACATTTTGTGTAGAGACATTCTAAGGGTCCTACGGGATCTGGTTGTGTGATTGCTTTGTCATACTGCTTACTTTTTTTTTGTTGTCATGGGTCTTCCCCACTTCCTATCTTCTATAGCTCTATACTTCTCAATGAATTGGATTCTTGTTCTATATATCAGCAGCTGGGAAAGAATCATGCCCCTTAAGATTGTGAGTTTTTATTGTACATCCTTTCCTGCTAAAGGTGGTTTGTTGATTTAGATTGTCAAGTTGATGCATTATCTCTTGTGCATTGTTGTTTCTTTGAAATTCTTTGGTAGATGCTTAACTAGTTGAACTTTAATGCATAGAAATTAGAAAGTGTGCAATCTTGTTGACTTGTAAAAGGTTTACATTCTCTTCAATGCATGTATATCATTTTAGGTTCCTTACTCTATTCAATTAGATGACCTTGGACAATTAATGTCTGAGAGGGGGAAGACCGAAGATGGCTTATTGTCCTGGTGCATGCCATCGTAGTGTGATTATATCCAACATTTCTTATCTATTTTTTTTAACGGATGCTACTTGTTTAAACCAGCTCCTTTGTCTATTTAAACTCAGGGATGTGTTTCAGTGCTCTGTATTGATATCCTTTTGGCGAGTACGCCGTGAGTGGCAAAAGAACTTATTGAAGAGATGTTCGGGGACACAGATGTGTATTCAGATAGCAAAAAGGCTTGGAGAGGTAGTGGATGACATATGCAGAGGAAATGGAACTGTTGATCTGTTTAATACTTTAATGGAAGATTTTGTTGATGCATCTGATTTTATGGACTATTTCAAGGCAATCTGGTATCCTCGACTAGGTCAGTCGCATGTTACTTGCTTTCAAATTTCACGATTTAGCTCTGCTTGCTAACATTTGCATCTATTACTGAATTAGATCTAAGTGACTAGTCCCACATTTTAACTTTACTGTCCTTATCAAAAATAAGTACATATGCCAGCGTGTCCCTATCAAAAATAAAATCAAATTGAAGATGCTATGTTTTATGGTTTCTTCGCTCTTAACTTTACTGTCCTTCTTTCTGTCTCATGCAATTAATGCCCTGGTTCCACTGCAGCACCAAGACTATGTGCAGTTGAACCACACTATCCTAGCCCACCGTCGCTGTCATCATCACAGCACCACCAAAATCGTTACCTTGATCCCATTGAATTGTCTCTCCAATAAAATAAGAACTAGAGTTTTTGTAATAGGTATGGAGTTGTAGACAAGAACATGGTCAGCATTTGCTTGCTCGATTGAATGCAAGATATATACCACTTTTATTCTTGTGGTTATTTTGTTTGGATCTCATTTAATTTGGCGTTAATTAGCTTGGTGTTTTGGTTGGAGATGAGAATTGGGAACCTTAGTCATCCCTGGCATAGGTATTCTGGGACATGGATTTTTCTGGCAAGTTGGGAATGGAGAAGTTAAAGACGCCCTACATGAAGTGCTATGATTTACACTTAATGGCCTATAAATTTGACTATGAACAGTAGATTTTGTGCTGATGGGGGTCAAGTGTTATGGGAGTGTTTATTAGGGTGATGATATAAGAACGAAGGCTAACAGTTAATGAACAATATCAAACGTAGGCATTCAGAGTGTATTCAGGGATATGACTGAGCTTGGGATTTTATTGGGTTTTTTTTTTTGTTTGACCCTTTCCTTTTATCAGAATTTGAAAGCTGAATTTCTTTTATCTCAGGAATTTGGACCACTGCATTAAAAACTATTCCACTGGCTAGCCAGGAGACTTGTGCAGCATTGGAGTTTTACCACAACCAGCTGAAGCTAAGATTATTGAATGAAAAGGACCCTGGTGTTTATCAACGCGCTGATTGGTTGGTTGATAAGTTGGGTACCAAAGTGCATTCCTACTTCTGGCTTGATGAGTACTCAGGGAAGGATGATTTTGCAAGATACTGGAAAGATGAATGGATTAGTGGTTTGACATCTTGGCGTAAAGCACTGAAAATCTCTGACTCGGATGTCGTCGTGGAAGGTAGATGTGCAAAAATTACTGATCATTGTGATCGAAACATCACCTATATTGTTTGGAACCCTGGTTCAGAGTTTGCTATTTGTAACTGCACCTGGGCAGAAATGGGCAACCTGTGCGAGCATGTGATCAAACTTATAAAACTATTTCGTGATAAAGGGCATACTAAGCCATCTATTACCATGTTTCAGTACAACCGGACCTTGTTTGATACGCTATTCTGCCCACCACATGATTCCGTGTTTCGTGATCATGCTGTTTCCTTAGCAGTCTCTATACAGAAGCAATTAGGTGCACTAGTTGATTTGGAAAGTAGCCACACTACTGCGAATCCCACTCAGAAACTAGCCGAAGTACCTATTGAGCAACAAACTTCTAATCAAGATAGAGAGTTAGTGAGTGAGAATGACTTTATGGATGAGGAGGTGCCATCACAATATAAGAATGCTTGTGCTGGCGGAAATGATGGCTGTGAAGATAGTATAGGTGATGTTCATAGTGGTAGTGCAAATGGCACTGGCATCGAGACTGACGGAGAAGAAGGTGCTTGTGCTGAGATGGATATTGATCCATTGACCATCTGCATTTCTCCTGCCAGTTTAGTCTCTGTTGATGAGGGTGTATCTGGAAATCTTCTCTCAGAAAATGCAGATGTGGTTACGGATATAGGCGATAATGGGGGCAGAATTACGATTTTGGAAGATGATGCATTCACTAACAAAAATTGTTTTGAAGAAGGTATATTGGGCCGGGATAGCTTTCAAACTATGAAATACGTGAAACTGCCCGCCAATGATGCCCCTGCTTCTGCAACAGAGTTTCTGGAACAGTGCATGATGACCCATCAGGATAGTGTTTGCAGCACTGATGCTGGGCCATCAAAAGCTTCCAGCACAGCTGATGCTGCTGACTTATCGGACAACACATCTCCATTCCCTGTGCAAACTGAATCAAAAGTGGCTGAACCTTCAGGTGCTATCATAGAAAACCAAGGGACACAGTTTGAACGAGAGAATGTAAGCTTGGCTAAGGATCATTTCTGTACAGATGGTGCTATTTCGTTTGATGGAGTTTCCAATGAGAAAAGAGATTGTTCAAATGGCGGTCATGATATGTTGCATTCAGAATCACTGCCCAAACAACCATTGGTGAGTGCTGGAGATGAGGAAGCTGCTTCCTGTGAGAAGTTATCTTCGTCTGACAAATCCGTTTTGAGTGTATGCGAACTTCAAGAAGGTGTCAAGAGTGATAACGCTGATAACGCAGATGCCAACAACTTAGAGACTGGCGGTAGCACTGTTTCCGCCACTAGTTGCATTAAAAAGCCATCTTTAACTGAGAAATTATCTCCAGTCGAACGCAAGCTTTGAGAGGCTCCTGACAATGGAAATGGGTGTGGTAGTGTCGACAGTGATATTACCAGCCATTTATAGGAGGCTACTGGTACTATTACGGGGACGAGCAATCTCAAGTTTAGTCTGACAAATCTCAAACAGAGGCAATGTCACTGCACCATGGCTAATATTTTGACTATTGCCTGCTCATTTTTCATGCACATATATATAGTTATAGTTATGAATTACACTTTCAGGAATGCAGGAAGTATCTTTTGTTACAGGGTTTATTTACTTTGAGCCCCGTTGATTGAGATGGAACTTTTTCCTCCCTCTTAGCCTAAATTTTCTGAAGGTATATACATGAACTTCTCTCAGTATTTTGGAAATATTATAAAGAGCAATTTATGAGAACAGAAAATGTGGAATTAAGGGAAGTTTCTGTGATGTAAATATTACCTTGAGCATGTTTTTAGTTAACACTTTAAAATTTATTATTTTTTCTTTTCTACAGATTATTAAAGAAAATAATCTGTAGAAATTTATAAGGCACAAGGGCAAACATGTCATTTACCAGCCATTTTGGGGTTAGTGAACGGTGGTAGGGTGTAACCGACTTAACCGTCACTTCTTTCAAAAGACGAACAGAGAAAAATAAAACCCAGAGACTCAGAAAAGGCACATTGAAGAAGATTTCTCAACGAATTTGAAACGGAGAGACCAATAATTGTCTCTTTCAATCACTTCAAACAGATCTCTTTGTGGGTTTCGAAGGGTCTTCTTTCCTCAAGATTCCACAACCCCAATCAGGCCTTGCATTCTCAGCAGAAAGTCAATAGCTCTTGTCCAGACTCCAGGATCCTTATTTTCTCGACATGTTCGGACAGGCACACGCTCCTGTGGTAAGTTGTACAAGTGTGCTGCTGCTGCTGCTGCGGCATGGAAGTAGCAACAACCCCGCAACCCCATTTACCAGTGTAACAAATTAAATACTTAGATGGCATTCTCCCAGTGTGTCTCCTTTCACCTATTATTTACACTGCAAATATAGCAGCATTTCTCATTTCTAGCAATCAAAACAAAAAATGAATCACTTCCATGAAAGTCTTTCTGCTAATTTTACCTGTAAACAAGAGCAGAATTTTCCATTTCTATAAATCAAAACACAAATGAATCATACGAACTTCAAAGAAAATAAAACCAGTTGTCTGCTGATAGTTTTACAATCAATGGATCTGAAATTGTAATTTCTCTCAATAAATGACTTGAAAATAAATCCAGGCAAATTCACCAAAGAAAACAACTGTTTTGAGTCGGACATTATTTCGACCACGTTTGGGATAGAGGTTCTGTTTGAACATTTTCCACTTTGTCATCATTTGTTGTGCTCCCTGGTAAATAACCAATTCCAGTTTGACCTGGATTTGTAAGCACCTCAAAGTCTCCAGCAGTTTTGGCCTGCTCCTTGTTAGATATCGGTCTTCTTAGCTCTGCAAAGGCACAATAATCTACTTCATACACAGTTGCGCCCTTCAAGAACGCCGAGACAGCAACACCAACTCCTTCCCCTATGTATGCAAAACAGAATAAGTGCCATGAGCTTTGAGCAAAAAATATTCTGTGTTGATCATTAGGAACCAAGAACTTTTAAAAGAAGAATGATAACCAGGACACCAAATGAGTCAGTCAGAGTGCCAAAGACAATAAAGCCAAAACAGGAAAAATTGCAAAGAAAATCTTTGAATTCATTAGATCAATCATCAATGTGTGAGAACAAGAAAACTCCATGTTTTTGTGTTTTTGTTCGAAATGGTCCCACAAAAATGAAGTTCAAGAAAAGCGCAACAGATTATGTAGCTCACCATGTGTGACAAGGAGCAAGTTTTCTGAAGGGTATTTATCTGCAAGAGCTTTGATGATTTGTTCATATCTACTCCTTGCACCAGCCACAGTCTCTTCCCACTCGGGCAACTATAGTTCAAATCAAAGGATCCTATGTAAGCCATGACAACTGTGCTACACATTCATGTTTGAACACATATAACATGAAATTCTTCTGAAATGAAGAACATGGAAGGGTTGTGGCATACCTCTTTGTACACTCGTTCGACAGAATGGTCCACAGTCCCAGCAGGTAACGCTGCTTCAATCTCTGAGATGTTGAAACCAAAGTTGCCATCTCTGGGTGCATAATCATTTCTTATGGCTTCCCTATTCAACATCTCACATAATCCGTACTCAACTGAGACCTGAACAATGTAAGATGGAAGATCAAAGCGAAGCCAAATATACTAATGTACCCAACTGTTAACGGCAAAAATTCCTCATCTTTGACTTCTTCAGATACTATTTAAAGGTGAAATTTGATTCCTAAACTGCATTAGTGACATACCCAGTAATGCTAATAACTGGATTAAGTTCATTCTCGAAAAAAAAAACAAAATAAAATATATTACCAATTTTTTACCCCCAAAAACTTTGGATAGACAAGACAACACCAATTCTCAATGATAACTACTTGTGCCACTCAAAAAGGAGTAGACTTACTCTCTCTTCTAGCCATTTATGGTCTATACCAACCCCAGCTACTTTCGTTTCTAACAAAAAATAACAAACACCAATGAACAAAAAAAAAACTTAAATCTCAAAAAGTTTGGATCGACATTATAACGATCAAAATATACTTGAGTCCACTGACTGAATTCTCTTTGCCACTCAAATCCTGTCTACGTTAATACTTTCTACAAATTGTATTTTGTCCATTTCATTGCCTGCTACATGTATGCATTTAAATCCCAACCCAAAGCAAAAGTAACGACATAGCTTAATGACAAATATTTTCCATTGATTCTGATCAAAATTAACCAAAAAAAGAAAAGATTGCAAATTTATAATGTATTTCCACAAATCAGAACAACCCACGAATGTTTTCTTTTCATTCAGTTGTCTTCAAACACAAATCACTCGAAACAAAAACAATAGGCAGTGATATCTATTTTGATCTGATCTGACCTTGATTTTGGAGGCATCAATCGAGACTTCATCGGAGATGGTGGCGTTGGGGTCATCATCGACGGCGCAGAGTGCAGAGACAACCTCGGAAGCAGTCTGGACGCATCGGATAAAAGGGGATACGAATACCCGGTGGATCGGGAATCCGAGATAAGTCCGGAGCTTCCTACCCGTACAAAAAGCCCTGACTCGACCCTTCTCCACCAGAGGAGGGTCCCAAGGCCTGTCCGTCGTCGTCACCCAAAGTGGCTCGAAGTTATCTATTCGGTCACCGTGCCTCATCACGACGACGCTCTGGTGCGACTCCGCCTGCTCCTTCTTGTTCTCCATGGTTTTGACTCCTAATTTTGGATCTGCTTGTGAGTTTTCCTCCCCTTTTAAAAGGTGATTTCGGTTTTATAGGATCCAGCAACGTGGAAATAGAGACAGCGTGAACGTTACAAGAAATGCCGGAGTGTTCTGTGGTTGCGTACAGGAAACTCTACCATTGTCCTTCCCTTGCAAAATTCAAATTCTTCCATGGGAATGTAATATACTAATATGACTGTATATATTCTTTTTCAGGGAATAAGTGTATGCATATACATATATTTTGTTTTATCATGTCGTGTACAATTATATCGTTAAAGTCACAATTTATTCGGTGACATGTTATTCAATTACATCTCGGTATTATTTGGTGTTAGTCGGTGTTTATTGCTCTGTTTTGTAACTTTTGGGTTAGAATTTGTAAATTTATAAATTATTAATGTTTGGTTGGTGGAGTAATTGTTGGGTTTAAATTATTTTTTTATAAAAAAGAAGTCACAAAGGTACATGTACTTCCAATCATCTCATATGGTAAGATTTTGGCAAAAATCTGATTTGATGTTCTCTCACTCTCTTATGAAAAGTGGTTACATAACTTCGTGGTGTTATCAATCAATATGGGCAGAGAGATAGGACAGAATAAGGTGGGTTTATATAATAAATAGAATAAGTGTTTTAGAAAAGAAACCCTTACAACGTACTTCTCTCCTGTCATAGGGTGGAATTTGGCTACAATCCCACTTCATGTTCTTGCCAAACAATTTCCAAGAAGCTTTTTAGAAACTTGGGCCGCATTTGGTTAGTCGTGCGAGTGTTAATGGGAACGAAAACAGGAACGAGAATGGGAATAAAAATGAGAATTATTTGAAATCAAGGATTCCCCAACTTGCTGCTTTAGAGTGAAACAAATCGACATTAACAAAGAGATTTACGCCGGTTTCCGAATTCTGGCTGTACAGCGGGGCCTTCATCACTAACGGCTGCTCATGAAATCCCTTAACAACTTTGATTGTTTGGTCCATAACCTCCAAAGGAATCCTATGATTGTGTTGGTCCTCCCCTGCAATTCACCCAAAAACTGAGCTTGATATGAGATAAAGCTAAAAATTCACTACAAGTTGCACATTCGTAGATACAAATACAACGCTTATGGTAAAGGTTGTCAAAATCGAGATCTTACATAAAGGTTGGATTACAACAATCATTCAATTTTACAACAATTACATGATGGAATCAAGAAATTACAACAATCATAATTTTACAGACCGAAGCAGCACCAGATTTCTGGTATCGACAAAGGCAAATCGTGGGCTTAATCAATCTCTGTGTGATTTGTCCACTCCGTTGCCAATTCTGAAATTGCATTTGAAGAATCCCCATCAATGGCTAGTGCCTTGGCAGCTGCTTCTTTCAAGCCACTCATAACTTCACACATTCTCTTCCTTTCTTCTCCTCCCATTAAATTCTTCACTACTTCTGATATCTCCTCCCTCACTACTAATCCATTTTCACCAACTTTAGGCCTGATAGCCACCTTGATGTCATTTGTTAGCAACACTGCATTCATTTTCTGCTCCGCAAAGAGTGGCCAAGCAATCATTGGAACTCCATTGACGATGCTCTCAGAAACAGAATTCCAACCACAATGGGTTAGAAAACCACCAGTAGATTCATGACTTAGGATATGAATCTGCGGCGCCCAAGACGGCATTACTAGACCTCTCCCTTTGGTCCTTTCCAAGAACCCTCTCGGCAAGAAATCAAATGGGTCATTCTGACTTCGTATATTGAAATACGCCGCGTTGACAGATTCATCATTCGGGCTCTTCACAACCCACAAAAATGCATGCTCGCTCATTTCCAACCCAAAAGCTAGCTCATTCATTTGTTCAGTCGATAGCGTTCCACCGCTACCAAACGAGACAAATATAACAGATCCTTGTGCCTGATCGTCTAGCCATTTCAAGCAATAGAAGACATCATCATTGTCAAGATTGTTTGTATCAATCCGGATAAGCGGTCCAATTGCATAAACAGAGGATTTACAGAGTGTTTTTTCTTGTAACACTTTGATGGTTCCCGGCTCCAACTCCTTGAAGGTGTTAACCATGATTCCCTTGGCTAAATGTAGCCTTTTTGTCATGGAAAGGAGCCATACATAATACTCAGATTTGAGGTCTTGTACACCCTCAAATAGATCATTTCCCTGGATTGGAATACACCCAGGAAGCTTTACAGGTTCAATTATGTCTCTGTACTCACATGAGACTAAATCATCAAGCATTGGTAGATAGAGGAATAAAGACAAACACATGGCGCTCATTGAAAGGAAAACATACCATGGAACATTGAATTCCTCTGCAACATCAACAGTTTCAATAGCAAAAGCATCAGCAATAAAAACGACTAACTTGGTACTTGCAACTAAGGACTTGATCACTTGACGCAAAGGAGACAGAGAGAGTGATATGGCCCTTGAAATTAGGAGCGGCGGCGGGTCGTTCTCTGGCATGTCCTGGTACTGAACTGGAGGGAGAAAAATATGATTAATGGTTGAAGGGAGGCCATGGAGGGCCTCTATCATCGCATCTGGTGGAGACCCAATTGTGGGAATGATTAGTGTTGTGTGGAAGTTGTGGTGGTCGACGAGTTTCTTGGAGAATTCGATGAGGGAGATGAGATGACCAATTCCAATACTTGGAAGGATTGCAACATGGGGTGCTTCATCTTCCATTGATATCTTTGCTTTCTCTGATAAACTGAATATGTAAGGTCGTTGCTTTACCAAATGAAGTTTCTATGGTGGATGTTAGGGCTGTTATTATATTTCTTCTTTTGTGTTATTAAAAAAAACATTTCATGCTTTGCATATATTCTTCCTTATTTTACCGTTGCCTTTGCTTTTCTTTTTCTTCGAATACATATATGCAGTTCATGAAATATTATTTGTAGTTCATGCTTATCTTACTGGACAATTACTTGCTTAATTGCTTTTGTAGGATGCTGCCTGTTTCGGTGTTACTTGCTTAATTGCTCATCTTATTTGTACTGTATTTGCCTTTGCTTATCTTACTGGACAATTTCTTGCTTATTTGCCTTTGTTTGTCTTCCTAGACAGTTACTCAATTGCTTATCTAATTTGTACTGTATTATTCTGCTTGCAGGCTGTAGTATTTTGTTGGAAGTGTTCTCTTGTTCCTCCTCTAGTCCTCTGTCACGTGAAGGTTGAAGCTGTAGGAGGAAATCTATTTTTTTGAAGCTGTTGATGTATAATATTATAATGTATTCACTATTTATGTAATAGTGTAATCTATATTGAGTATTAACTCAATGAAAATATGTAATTTTAATTGTTATTATTGTGTATTGTGTTGAACACTAGAACTGAATCACTGTTGGATAATGTCTGTAAGAAGCATATCTTCTTTTTTTCTTTATTTTTTTCCTGCGACAAGTCTATCATAGGTTTTCAGAATTGGTAAATTTATCAATTACCGATCTATCATTACCGATCGAACGGTATATCGACTCTAGCGGTAGCGGTAGCAATAGCATTGTTTGAGTTGCCGAACGCATCGATATGGTAACAGTATTACGTGTTTGGTAACGATAACCGTTACCTTAACAGCTCTAGTCGGCTAGTCCTACTTCCTTTCTTTAATGAGGGAGAAAAATTAGTATTGTTCAAGGTTTTGCAAATCGGATCGGTCATCAAATCGAAATAATCTTCGATTCATGGTTCAATAGTTCAACCACAACATAATGAATTATTATATATATTAAAATATTTCATATTTTATAATACTTACATTAATATAGAAATATATCAATAATGCCTCCATTCAAAAATTCACAATCATTTATAAGTTCTTAAGCACATTAAAAAAATGTAATATATCAAATGATAAAAAATAAAAATAATTATTGTGTAATAAACTAATAATATGATCATTTCAATAAATTAAAAATTTTTAACAAATTTTTTTTTTTAAAACTTGAAACGTGTGTGTATATATATAGATACACACTTTAATATATATATCTACACATATATAATGTACATTATATGCATATGTAAGGAAACTTTTATAAATACCATATATTCAAATAAATTGTTACTTTAAACGAAGAAAGTCTCATATCTTAGTTGGTTATAGCATTTCTTAACGAATGAGAGGTTATGAATTCAAACTCTACCAAGAGTAAAATTTACAACAATCATTCAATTTTACAACAATCACATGATGGAATCAAGAAATTACAACAATCACAATTTTACAGACCGAAACAGCACCAGATTTCTGGTATCGACAAAGGCAAACCGTGGGCTTAATCAATCTTCTTGTGATTTGTCCACTCCATTGCCAATTCTGAAAGTGCATTTGAAGAATCCCCATCAATGGCTAGTGCCTTGGCAGCTGCTTCTTTCAAACCACTCATAACTTCACACATTCTCTTCCTTTCTTCTCCTCCCATTAAATTCTTCACTACCTCTGATATCTCCTCCCTCACTACTAATCCATTTTCACCAACTTTAGGCCTGATAGCCACCTTGATGTCATTTGTTAGCAACACTGCATTCATTTTCTGCTCCGCAAAGAGTGGCCAAGCAATCATTGGAACTCCATTGACGATGCTCTCAGAAACAGAATTCCAACCACAATGGGTTAGAAAACCACCAGTAGATGCATGACTTAGGATATGAGCCTGCGGCGCCCAAGACGGCATTACTAGACCTCTCCCTTCGGTCCTTCCCAAGAACCCTCTCGGCAAGAAATCAAATGGGTCATTCTGACTTTGTATACTGAAATACGTCCCGGTGACTGATTCATTGTTCGGGCTCTTCACAACCCACAAAAATGAATGCTCACTCATTTCCAACCCAAAAGCTAGCTCATTCATTTGTTCATTCGATAGCGTTCCACCGCTACCAAACGAGACAAATATGACTGATCCTTGTGCCTGATCATCTAGCCATTTCAAGCAATTGGAGACATCATCATTGTCAAGATTGTTTGTACCCGTCCGGACAAGTGGTCCAATTGCATAAACAGGGGATTCACAGAGTGTTTTCTCTTGGAACACTTTGATGGTTCCCGACTCCAACTCCCTGAAGCTGTTAATCATGATTCCCTTGGCTAAAGGTAGCCTTTTTGTCATGGAAAGGAGCCATTGGTAATACTCAGATTTGTGGTCTTGTAACCCCGCAAATAGATCATTTCCATGGATTGGGATACACCCAGGAAGGTTTACAGGTTCAATCAAGTCTCTGTACTCACATGAGACTAATTCATCAAGCGTTGGTATATAGAGTAATAAAGACAAACACATTGCGCTCAATGGGAGGTAAACATACCATGGAACATTGAATTCCTCTGCAACATCAACAGTGTCAAACGCAAAAGCATCAGCAATAAAACTGACTAACTTGGTAGTTGCAGATAAGGACTTGATCACTTGACGCAAAGGAGACAGAGAGAGTGATGTGGCCTTCACAATTAGGAGTCGCGTCGGGTCGTTCTTTGGCATGTCTTCGTACTGAACTGGAGGGAGAAAAATGTGATTAATGGTTGAAGGGAGGCCATGGAGGGCCTCTATCATGGCATCTGGTGGAGACCCAATTGTAGGAATGATTAATGTTATGTGAAAGTTGTGGTGGTGGACAAGTTTCTTGGAGAATTCGATGAGGGAGATGAGATGACCAATTCCAATACTTGGAAGGACTGCAACATGGGGTGCTTCATCTTCCATTGATGTCTTTGCTTTCTCGGATTAAGTTGGTTGCTTCAGACACTCCAACAATAATAAAGATTTAAATCAGACAACATATAAAAAAAAAAACCTAGCCAATCCAATCCAAATCCTTATCTAACGTTATAAATATCTTCATGATAAATCTAATGTCCTGATCTTTTCCTAATACTTGAAACAGAGGCAGAAGAGGTCCCAGGCTCGTCTTGATGGCTAGCAAAGTCAATAGCATTGTGCGCAGGCCCACACCCCCATGGTGGACGCGTGATAGTTTTTAGTTTTTTGATGAAAAATTTATCAAGATATGGGACCCACAAGAAGAATAAGTAATTGAATAAGACAAAATTGACGCTTGATTTGTCTGTGTGGTGGAATTTGGCTAAAATCCCACTTCATGTTCTTGCTAGACAATTTTCAAGAAGCTTTTTAGAAATTTACACTCTGTTTGGTTAGTCGTGTGAGTGTAAATTGGGAATGAAAACGGGAACGAGAGTGAGAATATGAATGAGAATTATTTGAATTTAAGGACTCCAACTTGCTGTTTTAGAGTGAAACAAATCGACATTAGCAAAGAAATTTACGCCGGTTCCCAAATTCTGACTGTACAACGGGGCCTTCATCACTGGCGGCTGCTCATGAAAGCCATTGACAACTTTGATTGTTTGGTCTATAACCTCCAAAGAAATCCTATGATTGTGTTGGTCCTCCCCTGCAATTCACCCCAAAACTAAGCTTGATATGAGATAAAGTTAAAAATTCACTACAAGTAGCGCATTTGTAGGCACAAATACAATGCATATGGTAAAGGTTGTCAAAATCGAGATCTTACATAAAGATTCTATTACAACAATCACATGACGGAAGCAACAAATTACAACAATCATAATTTTGCAGACCGAAGCAGCACCAGATTTCTGGTATCGACAAAGGCAAATCGTGGGCTTAATCAATCTCTGTGTGATTTGTCCACTCCATTGCCAATTCTGAAATTGCATTTGGAGAATCCCCATCAATGGCTAGTGCCTTGGCAGCTGCTTCTTTCAAGCCAATCATAACTTCACACATTCTCTTCCTTTCTTCTCCTCCCATTAAATTCTTCACTACTTCTGATATCTCCTCCCTCATTACTAATCCATTTTCACTAACTTTAGGCCTGATAGCCACCTTGTTGTCATTTGTTAGCAACACTGCATTCATGTTCTGCTCCGCAAAGAGTGGCCAAGCAATCATTGGAACTCCATTGACGATGCTCTCAGAAACAGAGTTCCAACCACAATGGGTTAGAAAACCACCAGTAGATGCATGACTTAGGATATGAACCTGTGGCGCCCAAGACGGCATTACCAGACCTCTCCCTTTGGTCCTTTCCAAGAACCCTCTCGGCAAGAAATCAAATGGGTCATTCTGACTTCGTATATTGAAATACGCCGCGTTGACAGATTCATCATTCGGGCTCTTCACAACCCACAAAAATGTATGCTCGCTCATTTCCAACCCAAAAGCTAGCTCATTCATTTGTTCAGTCGATAGCGTTCCACCGCTACCAAACGAGACAAATATGACTGATCCTTGTGCCTGATCATCTAGCCATTTCAAGCAATCGAAGACATCATCATTGTCAAGATTGTTTGTATCAGTCCGGATAAGCGGTCCAATTGCATAAACAGGGATTTACAGAGTGTTTTTTCTTGTAACACTTTGATGGTTCCTGACTCCAACTCCTTGAAGGTGTTAACCATGATTCCCTTGGCTAAATGTAGCCTTTTTGTCATGGAAAGGAGCCATACATAATACTCAGATTTGAGGTCTTGTACACCCTCAAATAGATCATTTCCCTGGATTGGAATACACCCAGGAAGCTTTACAGGTTCAATTATGTCTCTGTACTCACATGAGACTAAATCATCAAGCGTTGGTAGATAGAGGAATAAAGACAAACACATGGCGCTCATTGAAAGGAAAACATACCATGGAACATTGAATTCCTCTGCAACATCAACAGTTTCAATAGCAAAAGCATCAGCAATAAAAACGACTAGATTGGTACTTGCAACTAAGGACTTTATCACTTGACGCAAAGGAGACAGAGAGAGTGATGTGGCCTTTGAAATTAGGAGCGGCGGCGGGTCGTTCTCTGGCATGTCCTGGTACTGAACTGGAGGGAGAAAAATATGATTAATGGTTGAAGGGAGGCCATGGAGGGCCTCTATCATCGCATCTGGTGAAGACCCAATTGTGGGAATGATTAGTGTTGTGTGGAAGTTGTGGTGGTCGACGAGTTTCTTGGAGAATTCGATGAGGGAGATGAGATGACCAATTCCAATACTTGGAAGGATTGCAACATGGGGTGCTTCATCTTCCATTGATATCTTTGCTTTCTCGGATTAAGTTGGTTGCTTCAGACACTCCAACAATAATAAAGATTTAAATCAGACAACATATAAAAAAAAAAAACCTAGCCAATCCAATCCAAATCCTTATCTAACGTTATAAATATCTTCATGATAAATCTAATGTCCTGATCTTTTCCTAATACTTGAAACAGGGGCAGAAGAGGTCCCAGGCTCGTCTTGATGGCTAGCAAAGTCAATAGCATTGTGCGCAGGCCCACACCCCCATGGTGGACGCGTGATAGTTTTTAGTTTTTTGATGAAAAATTTATGAAGATATGGGACCCACAAGAAGAATAAAGTAATTGAATAAGACAAAATTGACGCTTGATTTGTCTGTGTGTTCTTTTTCTTGGTAGAGTGCAACGCGGATTGTTCTTCTTCAAATACATGTAAGCGTCGTCATCAAGTGTCGAGGGTGTTGAGGGCAGACTCGAGTGGGCAGTGCAGCGGGAGACTGTGGTGTTGCTGGGTATGGCGCTCAGGCGGAGTTCGGGCATGAGTGGTGACGCTCATAATATAGAGAGAAATCAAAATGTTGTGTGCATTGAGAGAGAGTAAATGAGATAACTTTGTGGTGTATCTCTCGGATTTAACACATGTTTCTTGGTGATCTTAGGTCAATGATGATCTTGCATCCTTATATTGAATAACATTGTTTGAAATAGTATAACGACACTACACGGAGTAACATCTTTAGTGAAAAAATTGTTGACGCTATTGAAAGTAACGTCAAATGTCATTTTGCAAATTACTTACAAAATGTGCTATAGTGCCATATAATTTATAAAATAATGTTATTCATAAACTAAACTCATTGCTGTCATCATTGAAAAAAGGATCAAACCATCCATCAAATCTTCAACAATTGAAAAGCATATTTGTTTACCGGTGAATTCCCACTAAACAAAAGAAACTAGCAAGTATGTAGTTGACTTGAGCTCAATCATGGTCCTCCAATTGTTCCATCTCAATGCCTCTTTTTAAGACTTTTAGTTGTCATTCTTTTGTCCTTTTCCTCTTATTAATTTCTTCTTTTCATGTGAGAGGCCAAGCAAGTCACAAACTCCTAATTGTCATGAAGTGGCAACTAAAACGACTAATCATCAACTCTTTTTTTTTTTTTTAATTGATGATTGATAATGATTTTATATATAAGAGTACGACGGCAATGAACAAAAATGTATTGGTATATATGTAAATTTTATAACTAAGCGATATACACATAATCAATGGCGGATTGAGAATCCGAATTCATCGAGAGCATAGCTAACGAGCGGTGGTCATGGTTAGATTTGTTTTCTCGCGGTGAGCAAATCTAACAAAAAAAGAGTTAATAACACTTGTGCATAAGGCTTCCGCAGCAAGGAGATCGAAAACAAAAAAGATGTACGCAGATGTTACCCCCCATATAAGATATGGAGAGGTTTCTAGGAATTGAACTTACAATGGCACCAACTGAAAAAATTATATTAGCAAAAACCATGACAGTGGAACAATTTTTTAGAAAAGGTCATAGACCTGAATATATTTCTGAGCCAACTTGAAGATCCAGAGAATGAGGCCAAAGGCACTTGAGCCACCCATATTGGTGGATTACAACCCAAACATAAAAGAAGTAAACTCTTACAAATAAAACACCATAGACAAAAGCTAATAAAGGTGAACCAAGTACCCAGCAAAAAGCCACTTCAACCCCTGAATTCCTCCTTACTTGCTCTTCCATCCAATTTTTTTGATCGATCTCCAAAAACAAATGGGTTGGTGATGGAATCTCTTCTATCCACACCTTTAAATTAGGCTCTTGTAAGGAGTGCTTTGCTAAGCTATGAGTCACAACATTTGGCAGACCTTCTTACGTGAGATACCGTCCAATCTGAAAAAAAAACTCCGAACCGATAGCTGCACATCTCCTCCCTGAATAGCTTTTATAATGACAGCTGAATCTCCTTCAAACATTGTATGTCTGAAACCCAATTCTCTAGCTAATTTAAGTTGTATTATTGATTTGATCAATCAATTTGGTGTAATTGTTTGTGGGTATAGGTGATTTTAACACAACACTCGTGATAGGTTGCGACCCTACATGATATCACATAATTGTTTTGGAACTTTGCGCATCTCCTGTAATTGTTAGGCTACATTGAAAAACAATGGCACAAACTGGAAAATTATATTAGCAAACCATGGGATTGGAACAATTACAGAAGGCTTGAAACATATATCATTCAATTTCCATATCATTCGATTTCCATAAAAAAACAACCAACAAATTTACTGATACTTATGAACAAAAATCCTTAGCTTTACAGATATGGCATATTCTGAGATAATATCTAGTGCATTAGTCACCAAAAACAGTCCAAAAATCCAAATAGAAACCTCAAGATAAACTCTTAACATCAGACATGTAAAGAATTTCCGCTTCAACCATCAAACAATCATTCATGATAAGGCCTTTCACTGATTTCTCGAGATCCTGCAGGGATATAAAATTCGGAAACCCCCATTCGAGGCTACAGCGACCAAACCAAGCCTTGCCTACAAGAGAAGAGTTGGATCAACAGCTTCGATTAAAAAAATGTGCTTCAGGATGCACCCCCAAAAAACACATGCATCACAAGCATTACAAAACTGACCAGACAGTATTCTTTTGCTAGCCATGCTCAAAGCCAATGTCTTTGTGTCATATTGAACAGTATATGCTCATGTTTTGTGTTTTTAGCAGAAAAAAAGGGGTGAAGGATGGAAATGAGACGATTCACAATGAAGCCTTACCAATCAGTTCAGCATGATCAGAATCTTGAATTTGGTTCCTTATTCGCAGCTTGAAACGAACAAACAATTTCTGGCAAGGAGCAAGGCTTACAATCTTACATAGGAAGAGGGAAAGGGATTTACCCTTGGGAATCCGATCACCTTTTGGATAAAGCGCCAACTTCCTGGATACAGTACAAATGGACACAATGCAATCTCTTAGTGTGTGCAACAGTTATCTTCAATCAAGAAGCAAGAATGTACAAATTGCGCAAGTTATACCATTTTGATCCTTCCACATTAAACACTTCAGACTCATAACATATCTTGTCTAACTTGGAAAATTTTTTTTATCTTCCAGGTCATGAGATTGTTACGAGTGTACTTAATCATGGAAAGACACTCAAGTTTGCAACTGCTTTTGACAACAAAGATCTCCGCCCCAAATGTGCATGAATCCCCAACAAGGTATCCAGTAGATGCATTCTTCAAAGAGTCGAGGGACAGAAATTGAGCAAATCCCCATTCAGTCTTTATCGCATGGAATCGCTTCATAGAACCCTTACAACCTGTAGAATAAACTATTTTTATATGTTCTTTTTTTTTTGTTCCTTAAAAAAAATTATGAAAGAACAATCAAACCCTATTTCTATATCACCTTCGATGGTCAAGTATTTGTCTCGAATATGATCAAACACAAAAAATTTGAAAGTGGCATTAACCTCCCAGCAAGCAGGAAGCTTTTCTGTCTCTTTGATTACCAAATAAAGGGAGATGTGGTTATCTGCATTGGCATTCTTTTTACCATTTGGATAGAATATCAAGCTCCTGCGTGGAGAATTACAAGTAAGAAAAAGCATTTTTCACTTGGTAAATATTTCTCAGGGACTGTGAATCAAACCCATGTTTGAATTGAAATTGAGATACTGATGCAAGTTCTTCCTTTCTGAATCAGATAGATT